>NC_090298.1:56716287-57019318 GCF_039906515.1 Pseudorca crassidens
TGACACTCCAAACAGCAGTAGTAGGGTTTCACCATTGTTATTATTTATTCAGTGTGGATTGGAGTGGTGGTGGTAAAGAGAAGACATTTTAGAATTGGCTGTCTCAGTTAAGATGGGATTTTGTGATTATTTAGAGTAGCAGCATGTACTGCTTATCCACCCAAGGAGTTGGTCTACAAGAAGGTCAAAGACTTGGAGAGTCCCTGTTACCATAGCACTTCGAAGATCAAAAGTCCTCGACAACGGGAGATGACATCAAAGAACTCTGACCTACTATATATAAAATAGGTAACTAATAAGGACATACTGTATAGCACAGGGAACTCTACTCAATACTCTGTAATGACCTATATGGGAAAAGAATCTAAAAAAGAGTGGATGTATGTATAACTGATTCACTTTGCTGTACAGCAGAAAGTACACAACACTGTAAATCAACTATACTCAAATAAAATTTTAAAACAACAGAAAACCAAAAAAAACCCCAAACCTCTCCCAAAAAACCAAAGAACTCTGACCAGAGAAGCTACAAGGAAAGCCCATGTATCTAAGTGAATGGAGCTACTGTTCCGAAATGCACTTATGTCTACTGTGTGATATAAAGAAGCCTACCATGTTTTCTCATTTTTAGAGGCTTAAAAAGCAAAAGGAAACAAGAGATTTCATGCTTTCTTTGATCTCAGCTGAATATGAACCATTTCGTCATCATGATTTCAACAACTAAATACCTCACGTGAGTATGTAGGTAATAAAAAAGCTTAGCTGAAAACATAGGCAGAACACTCTTTGACATAAATCACAGCAATATATTTTTGGAACTGTCTCCTAGAGTAATGGAAATAAAAGCAAAAATAAACAGATGGGACATAATTAAACTTAAAAGCTTTTGCACAGCAAAGGAAACCATAAACAAAACCAAAAGACAACCCACAGAATGGGAGAAATAGACTTAATTGATATTTATAGAGCATTCCATCCAAAAGCAGCAGAATACACATTCTTCTCAAGTGTACATGGAACATTCTCTGGGATTGATCACATGCTGGGCCACAAAGCAAGCGTCAGTAAATTTAAGAAAACTGAAATCATATCAAGCATCTTTTCCGACCACAATGCTATGAGATTAGAAATCAACTACAAGAAAAACACTGTAAAAAAACACAAACACGTGAAGGCTAAACAATATTCTACTAAACAACCAATGGATCACTGAAGAAATCCAAGAGGAAATCAAAAAATACCTGTAGAGAATTGAAAATGAAAGCATGACAATCCAAAACCTATGAGACACAGCAAAAGCAGTTCTAAGAGGGAAATTCATAGCGATATAAGCTTACCTAAGGAAACAAAAAAAATCTCCGATAAACAACCTAACCTTATACCTACAGCAACTAAAGAACAAACCAAACCCAAAGTTAGTAGAAGGAAAGAAATCATAAAGATCAGAGCAGAGATAAATGAAATAGAAACTAAAAAAAAGTAGAAAAGATCAATGAAACTAAAAGCTGGTTCTTTGAGAAGATAAACAAAGTTGATAAACCACTGGCCAGACTCATTAAGAGGGAGATGGCTCAAATCAATAAAATTAGAAATGAAAAGGGAGAAGTTACAACTGACACCACAGAAATACGATGGATCATAAAATACTACTACAAACAACTATATGCCAATAAAATGTACAACCTAGAAGAAATGGACAAATTCTTAGAAACGTACAACCTCCCAAGACTGAATCAGGAAGAAATAGAAAATATGAACAGACCAATCACAAGCACAGAAATTGAAACAGTGATTAAAAAACTCCAAACAAAATTCCAGGACCAGATGGCTTCACAGGCGAATTCTTTCAAACATTTAGAGAAGAGTTAACACCTATCCTTCTGAAACTATTCCAAACAATTGCAGAGGAAAGAACACTCCCAAGCTCATTCTATGAGGCCACCATCACCCTGATACCCAAACCAGACAAAGATACCACAAAAAAAGAAAATTACAGGCCAATATCAATGATGAACATAGATGCAAAAATCCTCAACAAAATACCAGCAAACTGACTCCAACAATACATTAAAAGGATCATACACCATGATCAAGTTGGGTTTAACCCAGGAATGCAAGGATTCTTCAATATCCACAAATCAATCATGTGATACACCACATTAACAAACTGAACAATAAAAACCATAGGATCATCTCAATAGATGCAGAAAAAGCTTTTGACAAAATTCAACACCCATTTATGATAAAAGCTCTCCAGAAAGTGGGAAGACAGGGAACCTACCTCAACACGAGAAAGGCCATCTATGACAAATGCACAGCAAACATCATTCTCAATGGTGAAAAGCTGAAAGCATTCCCTCTAAGATCAGGAACAAGACAAGGATGTCCACTCTTGCCACTTTTATTCAACATAGTTTTGAAAGTCCTAGTCATGGCAATCAAAGAAGAAAAAGAAAAGAAATTCAAATTGGAAAAAGTAAAACTGTCATTGTTTGCAGATGACATGATACTCTACATAGAAAATCCTGTAGATGCTACCAGAAAACTACTAGACCTCATCAGTTCGGTAAAGTTGCAGGATACAAAATTAATACACAGATATCACTTGCATTCCTACACACTAACTGTGAAAGATCAGAAAGAGAAATTAAGGAAACAATCCCATTTACCATCGCATCAAAAAGAATAAAATACCTAGGAATAAACCTACCTAAGGAGACAAAAGACCTTTACTCTAAAAATTAAAAGACACTGATGAAAGAAATCAAAGACAACACAAACAGATGGAAGGATATACCATGTTCTTGGACTGGAAGAATCAATATTGTCAAAATGACTATACTACCCAAGGCAATCTACAGATTCAACGTAATCCTTATCAAATTACCAATGGCATTTTTCACAGAACTAGAGCAAAAAATTTTTAAATTTATATGGAAACACAAAAGACCCTAAATAGCCAAAGCAATCTGGAGAATGAAAAGCAGAGCTGGAGGAATCAGACTCCCTGACTTCAGACTATACTACAAAGCTACAGTAATCAAAACAGTATGGTACTGGCACAAAAACAGAAATACAGATCACTGGAACAGGATACAAAGCCCAGAAATAAACCCACACACCTATGGTCAATGAATCTACAACAAAGGAAGCAAAAATATACAATGGAGAAAAGACAGTCTCTACAATAAGTGGTGCTGGGGAAACTGGACAGCTACATGTAAAAGAATGAATTTAGAACATTCTCTAACACCATGCACCAAAATAAACTCGAAATGGATCAAAGGCCTAAGGGAAACTGGACAGCTACACGTAAAAGAATGAATTTAGAACATTCTCTAACACCATACACCAAAATAAACTCGAAATGGATCAAAGGCCTAAATGTAAGGCTGGACACTATAAAACTCTTGGAGGAAAACATCTTTGATTTAAATCGCAGTAATATCTTTTTTGATCCACCTCCTAGAATAATGAAAATAAAAAATAAACAAATGGGACCTAATTAAACTTAAAAGCTTCTGCACAGCAAAGGAAACCATCAACAAAACGAAAAGACAACCCACAGAGTGGGAGAAAATCTTTGCAAACGAAGTGACCAACAAGGGATTAATCTCCAAAATATACAAACACCTCATGCAGCTCTATAACAAAAAAAAAAAACAACCCAAACAAAAAATGGGCAGAAGGTCCAAATAGTCCTTTCTCCAAAGATGACAGATGGCCAAAAAGCACATGAAAAGATGCTCAACATCACCAATTTTCAGAGAAATGCAAATCAAAACTACAATGAGGTATCACCTCACACCTCACACATGGTCAGAATGGCCATCATCAAAAAGTCCACAAAAAATAAATGCTGGAGAGGGTGTGAAGAAAAGGGAACCCTCCTTCACTGTTGTGGGAATGTAAATTGGTACAGCCACTATGGAGAACAGTATGGAGGTTCCCTAAAAAACTAAAAGTAGAACTACCATATGATCCAGCAATCCCACTCCTGGGCATATATCTGGAGAAACCCATAATTCGAAAAGATACATGCACCCCAATGTGCACTGAAGCACTATTTACAACAGCCAAGACATGGTAGCAACCTAAATGCCCAATGACAGGAATGGATAAAGAAGAAGATGTGGTACATATATACAATGGAATATTACTCAGCCATTAAAAAAATGAAATAATGCCATTTGCAGCAACATGGATGGACCTAGAGATTCTCATATTAAGTGAAGTAAGTCAGATAGAGAAAGACAAGTATCATATAATATCACTCATATGTGGAATCTGATTTTTAAAAATGCTAAAAATAAACTCATTTATGAAACAGACTTATAGATGTCAAAAACCAACTTATGGTTACCAAAGGGGAAACATGGAGGGGAGGGATAAGTCAGGAGCCTGGGACTAACATACACACACTACCATATATAAGATAGGTAACCAACAAGGACCTATCGTATAGCACAGGGAATTCTACTCAATATTCTGTGATATAACCTACATGAGAAAAGAAACTGAAAAAAGAATGAATATATGTATATGTATAATTGAATCACTTTGCTGTACACCTGAAGCTAACACAACACTGTAAATCAACTATACTCCAATAAAGTTACATATATATAAAAAGAAAACCTCTATACTACAGTCATGAACAGTATTGAACCAATTCTCCATAATGAATGGGGTGACAAAAGCAAGTAGATGGAAGAAAAGGAGAAGAGAGTTCCATCTTCTTGATGGAAGGGAGAATGATGGAATTCCATTTCATAGGAATTCTCCAAGAAACAAAGTGACAGTTCTTTATGCCTGTGTGATGGTGAATTTTATATGTCAACTTGATGAGGCCACAGGATACCCAGATATTTGGTTAAATATTATTCTGGTGTGTGAAAGAGTGTTTCTGGATGCGATTAACACTTGAATCAGTAGACTGAGAAAAACAAATTGCTTCTCCAATGTACATGGGTCTCATTCAATCTGTTGAAATCCTTTTTTTTTCACTTCACTGTATGAAGTACATATAGTGGAGTATTTTCAGCCATAAAAAGGAATGAAGTATTGATACATGATACAAATGGATGAACTTTGAAAACATTATTCTAAGCAAAAGAAACCAGACACAAAAGGTCACATATTGTATGATTCTATTTACATGAATAGTCCAGAACAGATAAATCCATAGAAACAGAAAGTAGAGTATGGTTGCCATGGGCTAGAGGGAGGGTGTAATGAGGAATAATAGCTTAACCCTTTTGGGGTGACAAAAATGTTCTGGAACCAGATAAAGGTGGTTACTGTACAACACTGTGAACAAACTCAATGCCACTGAACTGTTCACTTTACAGTGAAAATGGTATATTTTCTTTTATGTGAATTTCATTAAAAAAAAAAAGAGAGAGAGAGAGAAAGAGAGAATGAGTGTGATGGGTTGAATTGTGTCCCCTCCCCGCAAAAGATATGTTGAAGTCCTAACCTCCAGTACCTGTGAATGTGACCTTATTTGGAAAAAGGTCTTTGCAGATGTAATCAAGTTAAGATGAGGTCATTAGGGGAGGCCCTTCTAAGGACAACTGGTGTCCTTAGAAGAAGAGGACAAGACACACACACACACACACACACACACACACAAAGGAGAATGCCATGTGATGACAAAGGCAGAGACTAGAGCAATATATCTACAAGCCAAGAAACACCAAAGATTGCTCACAACACCAGAAGCCAAGAGGAGGGTATGGAACAGATTCTCTCTTAGAACCTTTAGAGAGAGTATGATACCTACTGACACCTTGATTTCACGTTTCCAACAAGAATTGTGAGAGAATCGATTTCCATTGTTTTAAGCCACCTAGTTTGTTGTAATTTGTTACAGCAGCCCTATGAAACTAGTTACAAAGGAAAAAACAAGGTAGGTGGTAGGCTTCGAGAAGGAAATAATTATAAGATGGAATAGCAACTAGACTGTGAGGAGAGCTCAGACATGAGGTTCAGGGTACTTCTATGGGGAGAACTGGAAAAAAATGATTCTGATCTTGCAGCTTAAGATGGTGGTACAATTTCAAGAAAGAAGAGTTGCAGATACTCATTTATTTAACAGGCAATTACTGAACACTTATTGCATGCAGAATAATTTTTAAGGCCCTTTGCTAATTATCAAGTTTTATTAGATAAGGTTTACTCAAAATGCAGACAATCTCACAAAGCTGGGCCACATGTGATCAGTGTAACCTGAGTAATGCAAGCTAAGTTCTACCAGTGGGCAAGTCAGGGGTTACTGCTGGCTGGAGTGATCTGAAATGGCATCATGGAGTCTGGCCACTTAAGATCTGGCAGACTTTTAAAAGGAAAGGAATTAATCCCCAGGGCAAGAGCAGGGACCAATTTACAGATCAAATACAATTAATACTCATTAAGCAAAACTGAATGACAGGAAAGATAATTCCATAAATGTAGGGTTTATGTTAGGGATTAGTGATATCTGGCTGGAAAATTAGGCTGGCACCAAATTCTATAAACAGTCTGGGCTATATTTGAAATATGTGGCATCAGGAGCAGGAATGACCCTTAGGGGATGGAAAGGCTTGGGTAATCATTTTATTCTTCTAACTTTGAATCTAGTATATGATAGTGGACCTACTGATGACAGTGAGAACATATGAGTCACAAAGTTTTATCACCTTACAATAGTTTACTTGGACAGATGCCTCATAGAGTCATAAAATAAGTGAATGATGATGTTCACATCTCTATTTTACAAATGGGAATTGTAAATCCAAGGAGCCACGAATATAACTTGTAAAACACAGCAATATCTAGTGTCTTAATTGAAAAAGAAGGCTGATTCTGTATAAAAACCAAGAATATGACTTCAAGTAGACTATGACATTAACTAAAGTCAAATATCTTATTTGAAACTAATGATCAGACTACTAAAATGAAAGCAGGATTCTGATTTGAAATTTGTTAATATTTTCTCTTCTTTGAAGGTTTGCTATGAACAAAATTTGAATATAGACACTTGAAATAAAAATAGAAAACAGGTTAGAGCTTGACCTAGGATGATATTCCATAGAACAGAGAAGGGAAGACACAAGAACGTGAAGGGAGAAGTCAGAGGCCTCAGTGAAGATGATAAAAAGTGAACCACAGATGCTAGGATATTATTATCATGGAGTTGAAAAGACATTGAGGCTAGGAAATTAGATATCCACTTTGCCTCCTCCTCCTACTTCTAAGACCCACTTCTTCCTTTTCTGACCAACTCCTAATGTGATAAGATGTGTGTATTCTATATCAGCTTCCCTCGAGAATCGCTAGATGTAGTATACACATGACTGCCCCAACTCCTAACCCAGGTAAAGAAGTTGAACAGCAACTTCCCGTGGCCTGAATTTGAACAAAAGTCAAGTTCCCAAAGTGGCACCATGTGCTTTTTCATGTTCTATGTATCTGCTGCCGACTCAGTTCCTAGCTATAGGAAGAGAAATGACAAAATGTTATTGAACTGAAGGAGAAGGAACTCCTACAGCAATACAGAAGGAGCCAGAAATGTGCTATGTGTTACCTTTAGGTTCATGAACCTTTCCTCACATTAGAAAACATGCTGAAGTTTAAGGCAAACGGTCCCCAAACCTTCCCAACGTGGGTCACAGAGCTCTAGGGAAAGCCATCTAGACACTGGAGCCCCTATAGAATACGTTAACGTTTCCAAAGCATTCCTACATGACTTTCTATCTTTATTTTAAAGATGAGAAGACTGAGGTCAGCAAGGCTAAGTGACCTGACAAGGATCAGACTATAAAAACCATTTTGGTGGAACTACATGGAACTCGCAGTCCAGGGCTTACTGTCAGCCCACACCACGTCCCTAGACTGATATTCTGTTTCACGGTGAAACTTACTTGAAATTGCCTAAATATTTGTCCTTACTTGCTCAAACAATGGGTTCAAACAGAGGAAGAGAAAGTGTACGTGGTCAGGGTTTTAAATGACATTAATTTGCTTTTGGACTTCATTCAACAAATATTTATTGAGGCTCAACTATGTTCCAGGCACATGTAACTGCTGGGAATACAAAATCAAATAAGATAGAATCATTATCCTTAAAAAGTTCACCTTAGATTGGTTGTTCTCCAGAAGCACATTTTGTCCAAAGTCAAAAATGTCAGCAGTCAAAATCAAATTTACTGCTGCCAAAGATGCAGATATCAAAACAAAAAGAATCCGTACTACCTTGCTGTAATAAGATATCAGGATCTTAAAAAAAAAAAAAAGTGTGCTCAGATACTGCTTTCCAAATACATATCCAGATGAAATGAACTATGTGAATCACTACCAAGCACTTGGCCAAAAAATTCTAACAGCAGAGCCCAAATGATTACACTCTACAAAGAAAATACTTAGAAATGAAAAAAGAGAGAAGGAAAAAAATTACATAAAGGCATTTATAACTACTTCCACACTGACTCCAACCTCAACAAACACGGACACCAAAACTAGCCTCAGGAGTCTCCCGACTTGGTTTCAAACCTGTATTCTATTCAGAGTTAAAAGTTCCTTCTACGGTGGGGAAAGATCTTCCTAAAAAAGATCTTAAAGTCAGCTCCTTAAAATGTAATAAAATTTTGGAATCATAAACATGACAATTTATCACTGGACTGTATCAGAATATAACCTTACTCTTAAAATCATTCTTTCTTTCAATCTTCTAAAAGCCCAGAGGCTTACAGACACATCTACTAGCGAATCAAAACAAATACCAGGCAACTTTTGCCTTTGTCCTTAAAAAGATTTTATTATTCTCTTTACCCCATGAGTGTTTCTGAGTAGGAAGAAGAGTGTTTTGGCACCACTAGGGAAGGTGATATGAACACCTAGCCAGAAATATGAGAGTGTACTTTCAGGAGGATGAAACATACCACCACGATTTCACGATAATTTAAATTTAACCTGTCTGGATGTTTGCGGAGCTGACAAATAATGTTTTTGTGAGATTAGGTGATATGGGAAATAAGTGTTCTTTCAGGCTTAGAGGAAGAACCAGAACTTCAAAAGATCTAGGATCAAGGTCCTCTGCTGTCACTCACTAGCCGTTTGACTTCGGAGAAGTTTCTCCCCTGGTTTACATCCTTTATCTACAAAAGAAGGGCAAAAACAATATCTGCCCTTTCTGTTTTGCAGGCTCTTATATTAGGATGATAAACAAAAATGAGATGACAATGTACTTTTGTAGAGATAAAAGTAATTATTATTTGACCTTTATTTTGATGATCCACAATGTCACTCCAATTGACAGGTGGCTAAATGGACTTTTGAGAGGTTTGTTCACTCTCATCCCAATCTGACTGAGCATTCCCAAAGGCAGGGAGTCAGTGTGATCAGTCACTTGTATTCCCACTTAAGGAAGCACATTACTGAATGATGTAACTAGCCAGCTCTGGAGCCAGCAGCTCAGATGGGAAGGAGAAGGCAAGGGAAGGAATATGCATCTGGCTTTCTTGCTAATTCTTTCATTGACTACATTATTTGTATGGTGCAGTGCAATTCAAGACTGTTATGTACAGGTTTGCTTTGTAAAGTGGCCCAAAGTTAGGAACAGGAGCTAAACTCAGTCCTAGCAACTATGTAATCAAGTACAAGGTTGCATCTTTCAGAAAAAGGTGCTTTTTCTCTAATCTATCTGTCTAGAAGAAGTAATCTTTTTCTTATTTGCACAAAGATGCCCTAAATGCTCTTTGAGGTTCTGGTCACATACCTGAGACTTACAACCATCACTTGAGTCTCCCCACTAGGGAGAGGAAAGATGGAATGTATATTCAAATAAGATACTTGGAAAATATTTCCATTAATAAGGTTGTTAAACACAGGAGAAAGGGGAATAATGGAGGCTGAGCAAAGAGGTGGACAAAACTGTGGACTTTTTCCTCAGATATTAAAACAGAGTAAGAAGCCACAATAATTAAAGCAAACGTGACTCTAATGGATGAAAAGGCAGATCAGTGGAACAACAAAGAAGGTTTAGAAACAGGCCCTAACTTAAACAAGAAATTAGTACATGATAAGGCAGCATTTTATATCAGTAGGCAAAACATGGGTTATTCAATAAATGGCATTAGGATAACTGGTTAGCCATTTGCTTTAGGCATGGGTGGGGGTATGTGTATGTATGACTCTGTACCTCACATAAATAAACCAAAATAAACTCCAGACGAATTGTATATTTACACATTAAAAACAAAAGCACACATTCACTGATGGAAAATATGGAAAAATTTCTTGGAATAGAGTGTCACTCTTAGTCTGATGCAAAAGCCATAGAAGAAATAAATTCAATTACATAAAAAATTTAAACATTTACATAGCAAAAACTATCATAAAATTAAAAAACAAAACCAAAAAGGAATAAGAAAAATATTCATCAATCCAAGGTTATTCCCTAACAGTGAGAGGTCGTACAAATCAATGAAAGACTAACAACTCAGCAGAAAGGATAAAAGATAAGAAAGTTCACAGAAATATGAAAGACACTTCAGCATGTAAGAACATGTCAACTTCACCAATAATAAAAAAAAGATGCAAAATAAAACTACATTGAGAAGCCATATATCTGTTCAAAATATTAATTTGAAATTTAAAATCTTAAGAAGAAAACTCCAGGCCCACATGACTTCACTGGTGAATGCTATCAAATGTGGAAGAAATAATATAAATCTTATACAAAAATTTCAGATAATAAAAGGAAAGAACACTTTCCAATACACTTTATGACATCATATAATCCTGACGCCAAAACCACACAAGGATGTTACAAGCAAAGAAATTTAGAGACCAGTATTACTAACAACACAGACACAAATATGTCTAATAAATATTAACAAACTAAGAATATATCCAGACAGTACATTCTTGGGAGTTTACCCCAAGAATGTGAGGCTGGATTAACATTTGAAAACCAATCAAAGTAATTCAGTATTATAACAGAATGGAGGAGAAAACCCATATGATAGCCTCTATATTTGTAGAAAAAGTGTTTAACACAATTTAGCATCCATTCATGATAAAAAAAGTCAAGAAACTAGGAATAAAAGTGAATTCCCCCTAGAATGGCCATCATCAAAAAATCTAGAAACAATAAATGCTGGAGAGGGTGTGGAGAAAAGGGAACACTCTTGCACTGCTGGTGGGAATGTGAATTGGTTCAGTTCATACTGAACTGTTCATACTGAACTGTTCATAGAACAGTTCATACTGTTCTATGGAGAACAGTATGGAGGTTCCTGAGAAAACTACAAATAGAACTACCATATGACCCAGCAATCCCACTACTGGGCATATACCCTGAGAAAACCAAAATTCAAAAAGAGTCATGTACCAAAATGTTCATTGCAGCTCTATTTACAATAGCCTGGAGATGGAAACAACCTAAGTGCCCATCATCGGATGAATGGATAAAGAAGATGTGGCACATATATACAATGGAATATTACTCAGCCATAAAAAGAAACGAAATTGACCTATTTGTAATGAGGTGGATAGACCTAGAGTCTGTCATACAGAGTGAAGTAAGTCAGAAAGAAAAAGACAAATACCGTATGCTAACACATATATATGGAATTTAAGAAAAAAAAATGTCATGAAGAACCTAGGGGTAAGGCAGGAATAAAGATGCAGACCTACTGGAGAACGGACTTGAGGTTATGGGGAGGGGGAAGGGTGAGCTGTGACAGGGTGAGAGAGAGTCATGGACATATACACACTAACAAACGTAGTAAGGTAGATAGCTAGTGGGAAGCAGCCGCATGGCACAGGGATATCGGCTCGGTGCTTTGTGACAGCCTGGAGGGGTGGGATAGGGAGGGTGGGAGGGAGGGAGACGCAAGAGGGAAGACATATGGGAACATATGTTTATGTATGACTGATTCACTTTGTTATAAAGCAGAAACTAACACACCATTGTAAAGCAATTATACCCCAATAAAGATGTTAAAAAAAATAAAAAAAGTGAATTCCCCTGGATAAAAGGGCACTTATGAAAAATCTACAGTTAACATCAGTCTTAATGGTGAAATATTAAACACTTTCTGCCAAGATTTGGAACAAAAGCAAGGATATCTGCTTCCACTACTTTTATTCAACATTGTACTGGAGGTCTTAGTGCAGTAAGGCAAGAAAAAAATTAAAAGGCCTATAATTTGGAAAGAAAGACATAAATGTATTTCTATTCACAGACAACATGATTGTAGATTCCTTAGTGTTTTCTACATATCCAAACAACTACTAGAGCTAATAAGTGAATTTATCAAGTTCTTGAGATACAAGGGTCAAGATACAAAAATCAATTGCATTTATATATAGTAGCAAACAACTGGAAAATAAAATTTAGAAAAATAACATCAAAACCCATAAAGCACTTTGAAATAAATTTAACACAAGACTTACAAGATACCTACAATGAAATTTATAAAACACTGCTAAAAGCAAAAAACGACCTAAAAAGGGCAGGGGGGGTGGGCAGTGGGAGAAACCATATTCATAGGATGGAACTCAATATTTTATGACATCATATTAAGACCTAATTAAGAGGTCAATTCTTCTTAAAATGATCTATAGATTTAACAAAATCCCAAACAGAATCCCAGCGGGCCTGTGTAACAGAAACTGACAATCTAGTTCTAGTATATGGAAAGGTAAAGAACCTAAATAACCATAATAATATTGAAAAAGAACAAAGCTGAAAGACTCCAGTATCTGGCTTTAGAACACAGTTAATTAAGAGTGTGGCATTAGCATCTGGATAGACAGATCAATGGAAAAGAAGACAGAAAACAGAAACATTCATACTGAAGAAATGAATGTTAACACTTATCTTACACCATACAAAGAATTAGAGATCTAAAATTAAATTGAAACTACAATTTAAAATTATTTGAAACTACAATTTAAAATGTTTTAAAGAAGAAAACAGAAGAATATCTATGACCAAGGGATAGGCAATAACTACTTAGGACACAGAAAACAATAACCATAAAAGATTGCTAAATTAGATTTCATCAAAATTAAAAACTTCTGCTCATCAAAACACGCCTTTAAGAAACTAAAGAGAAAAGCTTACATTAGGAGAAAATATCTGCAAAACATCTATGACAAAGAATAATGAGAATAGGATTTCTTACTGTCAGAAGGGAATTACAAAATAAGGTAAAGGGTAAGATTAAAATGAAACCTGAAGTGTTAGACTGGAATTGCAGGCACCACCAAGAAGATGGTTTAAATATACATATACAGATGACAGACAGATGAATGGATAGATTGATTTTCTAGCTCTGACCACTGAAAAAGCCTGGGAACAATGACACTCCAGTAGCAATGAGCACACCTGACATCCAGATTTTGACTTCTGAATACCTTTCTCCTCTAAAAAGAACCAGGGCTCTTTGGCAAATTGGCTAATTCCAGGACTGGGGCAGGGAAAGTATAAAATAAAACTAAAATATCTTCTTGTACTAGAAAATAAGAAAATGCTCAAAGAATGATGGAGATAGAACAATGCAAGAGAGACGGTCTCCTACTGAAAGAATCTGGGATACGCTGAGCATCAAAACAAGTAGTGGATCAGAACTAACTGAATAAAATAAAATCAAGAGTCCTTATGACAGAAATAGATGAATAAATAAATGAAGGGAAAGGACAAGTTCTTTCTTACAATAGAATGCTAATTAAAATTTAGACAGAATGATGCAACTAGAAAATCAATATTAGTGGGTGAAAGTTTAATGAGGAACAGGATATTTCATAATCTCAAGTATCTCCCCACATATTACTTACTAATTACAAAGGGAAAAACAATGAATTTATAGTGGCCATATCTGGCAGATACCGCCTTAATAAAGTGATCAAAATTAACATCACTGAGAAGAACACAACATCACTTCTGTGGTACTCCCATTCACAAACTCCTCCCTTCCATGGAAATACCAGAAATTTTTGGTAGAATTGAAGGACATTCTACAGAATAACACGCCTATGCTCTTAAAAAATGTCAAGGTCAAGAAACACGCACACACACATACACACACCCCTCCAAAGGCTGAGGAACTGTTTCAAATTAAAGGAGACTAAAGAGATATGGCAACTAAATATACTGTATGATCCTGGTTTGGATCCTGGATAAGGAAAAAAAAATATATCCATACACAACATCAAGGAGGCAACTGACAAAATCTGAATATGGACTGTATATCAGATCATACTATTGTATTACTGTTAAATGTTCTGATTTCAATCATTGTATAGTGGTTATGGAAGAGAAATGCTTAAATAAAAGGTCAAGTAATCAATATCAATATTCATGTGAGTTGGTATCTATCAGTTAACAAGGTCATCTTTCTTCTTCTGGAACCTGTGTGAAAAAGGAGCACATGCCACCCACCTGCTGTTATCCAGCATTTGTCACAGGACTGATGATAATTATATCTGTGCTCACCCTGGATACAAAACAGCCACCCAACTGATTGCTTCTCCTCGCGCTCCACTGCAAAATCAGACAGCTTAGGAGTTAGTTTCAGCTTTAGTCTCTACTTTTTCCCCTCAAAACAAAACAAAAAAAAAACAGTAAGTATGGATGAAATGATACAACAGGATGTTTCCCTCTGAAAATCTTAAGGACAGGGAAGTAGGTGAGAGTGTAGATCAAGGGTTGGCAAACTAGGGCCTATGGGCCACATCCAACCCTCAGCCTGTTGCTGTACACGCATGAACTAAAATTAGTTTTTATATTTTAAAATGGTTGTATATAGAAAAGAGCCATATCAGGCCTGAGACTGTTATTCTTAGAAAGAGGGTAGTTATCTGGCCCAAGCTGGCCCAAACATATTATTACCCCGTCCTGCCAAAGTGAACTCTGACCCAAGGGGGGCCAGCCCTACCTCAAGATTTTTCTGAGAAGGAATTAGCCTCAAATCTGTTCAAATATGTATTCTAACAAATGTGAAAAGATTTTTTTTTCTGTGTGGTGGGAGAAGATATTAAAACATTATGAAGTATTTTAAACATTCAGAAAAGTATAGAGCATATAACATTCATGTACCTGACTACCTACCTTCATCAAATTCTAAAATCTTGTCACACTTACTTCAGACTTTTTTCTTTTTTACAAAACTGAATATTATAAATACAGTGGAAGCTCCCCTATATACATCTCCTGATCTTATTTCTACCCCACTGTCCTTCTTCACAGGTAAATAACATCCTGAATTTTTTGTTTATCATTCTTGGGCACTTTTTTACACTCTTACACTTCATATAGGTATCCATATACACACATAAGCTATGGCATTGCTTTACATGTTTTCAAACGACATAACTGGTATCATATTGTATGTATGATTCTTCACCATGCTATTTTTAACTCATTATGTTTTTAAGAGAACCATGCTTTAAAAAAAAAAGAACCATGCTTTAGCTCCTTCTTTCTAACTGCTATATGCTATTCCACTTTGTCTATTTTCCTGTTGATGAACATTGAAGTTGCTTCCAGATTTTTACTATTAGGGACAATGCTACAATGAATAATCTTAGAAGTTAATCCTTGTGCATGCCAGAGTTTCTTTGAAGTATATACCTAGGAGTAAAATGCTGAGTAGAAGACCATGCCCATCCTCACTTTTACCTCATATTGCCAAACTGCTCTTTAAGATGCTATACAACTTTCAACTCTCACTAGTATCAGTTCCTGTTCCTCCTCTACTTTGCCACAATTATTAGTTATAACTCTTTGTTTTCACATCTGATGATTGTGAAAGTATGTAGCATTTTAATCTGCAACTTAAATGTTACTAATGAGTGAGCATCTTTTCATATATTTATAACCACTCTGATTTTTTATTCTGTGAATTGCTGGTTCATATCCTCTACCCCGTTCTCTATTGAATCATCTTCTTATCTTATTGATCTATAGATGTAGTCTAATGTTTGCCAGTTACATGGATTGCAAATCTTTCCCTTGTCTTTGACTTGTCTTTTAATTTGCTAATGATATCTCTTGTGATATAGAACTCTAAAATTTTAATTCATCAAAATTTATCAATCTTTTATCAGTTTTGTCTTATTCAAAAATCTTTCAGAAAGTCACACAAATATTAATATGCTCCTATATTTCTTTATAAAATTTTATACTTTGCTTTTTCCATTTAAGTTTTAATCTAACTTAAAAAAATGTGTGCACTTGCATTTTGAGGTAGGAATTTTTTTCCCAAATAATCAATTGTCCAAACACCATTTATCAACTAGTCCATTCTTACTCCTGTGATATATAAAACATCTCAAGTTTCCATGAGTACAAATAAATTTCTGGGCTCTCTCTATTCTGTTGCACTAGTATGTTTGCCTAAGTCTAATGCAATATCTTATTTTTATTTATTGTAGCTTCTTACTAATTCTTGTTATCTATCTTGTAGATCAATCATTTTATCTTAGTCTTCTTAAAAGTGTCTTAGTGTTTTTGGCCCTTTACTCTTTCATTCAATTTTAGGGTCATGATCTCAGGTTCCATAAAAAATTTTGCTGAGACTTTGAATGGAATTACACTGAATTTATAGATGAAATCTGAGAGTTAAATAGTTTAAAACAAATAAAATGCAAAGGTGTAGTAAAAAGCCTAGCAGGAAACAATAATAAGCGAGTGATTTCTCCTGTACAAATTGGAAAAGAAGTATGTCACTATGTTTTTTCATAAGCAAAACATAAGTTTAAAAATATGGAAAAATTTATATGTTCTAACCTATCCTGCAGGGCCACAGCAGTCAGCCTGGTTTTCCATATAACAATAGGCTACACAAATAGAAACTCTTACTAAGTTTCTATAGCAGGGGGAAAATACCCAATAAAATAAAATAAAGAATGGGGAATGCTGACAACATTAAGCATCCTTATCTGTTCTGAGCTGCTCTTGTGCACTACAGGTATCAGAGCTAAAAATCACTGGAAGCAGTCACTCAGTTTCTATTTCAACTGTTTAAATGTTTTCCTGTCATGCTCCCAGCCCTCAGAACAGACTTCTCTTTTTGTGTCTAATCTGCATTTTGATTGGTTATTCAATAACATCTTATCGGAGATCAGTTTTGGTGCAGGTTGTTCCTAATGGGAAATCACCTTCTTTAGGCTTCTCCCTGTCTCTACAGATGGGAAGCAGGTGACTTTCTGCTGCCCCCTTCTGGTTTCTGACTGCGGTAAAGCTTAAGCAATATGGGTATATACAACCCTCAGAATGGGAGAAAATATTTGCAAATGAATCAACTGACAAAGGATTAATGTCCAAAATTTACAAGCAGCTCATGCAGCTCAATATCAAAAAAACAAACAACCCAATCCAAAAATGGGCAGAAGACCTAAACAGACATTTCTCCAAAGAAGATATACAGATTGCCAACAAACACATGAAAGGATGCTCAACATCACTAATCATTAGAGAAATGCAAATCAAAACTACAATGAGGTATCACCTCACACCAGCCAGAATGGCCATCATCAAAAAATCTACAAACAGGGCTTCCCTGGTGGCACAGTGGTTGAGAGTCCGCCTGCTGATGCAGGGGACGCAGGTTCGTGCCCTGGTCCGGGAAGATCCCACATGCCGCGGAGCGGCTGGGCCTGTGAGCCATGGCCGCTAAGCCTGCGCGTCCGGAGCCTGTGCTCCGCAACGGGAGAAAAAAAAAAAAAAGTAAAAAATCTACAAACAATAAATGCTGGAGAGGGTGTGGAGAAAAGGGAACCCTGTTGCACTGTTGCTGGGAATGTAAATTGATACAGCCACTATGGAGAACAGTATGGAGGTTCCTTAAAAAACTAAAACTAGAACTACCATACTAGCAATCCCACTACTGGGCATATACCCTGAGAAAACCATAATTCAAAAAGTCATGTACCACAATGTTCACTGCAGCTCTATTTACAATAGCCAGAACATGGAGGCAACCTAAGTGTCCATCGACAGATGAATGGATAAAGAAGATGTGGCACATATATACAATGGAATATTACTCAGCCATAAAAAGAAACGAAACTGAGTTATTTGTAGTGAGGTGGATGGACACAGAGTCTGTCATACAGAATGAAGTAAGTCAGAAAGAGAAAAACAAATACCGTATGCTAACACATACATATGGAATCTAAAAAAAAAAAAACAGGTTATGAAGAAACTAGAGGCAGGATGGGAATAAAGACACAGACCTACCAGAAAATGGACTTGAGGACATGGGGAGGGGGAAGGGTGAGCTGGGAAAAAGTGAGAGAGTGGCATGGACATATATACACTACCAAATGTAAAATCGATAGCTAGTGGGAAGCAACCGCATAGCACAGGGAGATCAGCTCAGAGAGATCAGCTTGGTGCTTTGTGACCACCTAGAGGGGTGGGATAGGGAGGGTGGAAGGGAGGGAGACGCAAGAGGGAAGAGATATGGGGATACATGTATATGTATAGCTGATTCACTTTGTTATAAAGCAGAAACTAACACACCATTGTAAAGCAATTATACTCCAATAAAGATGTTAAAAAAAAAGGGTATATACATTGAGCCCTTCCTTTTTAATGTCAGACAGCTTTCCAAAAAATGTGATGTCCTTTCCATCTGGGTGTTTAACTACTAGTGTTCATAAGCATCTATTTCTCCCTATCTCTGAGCCATGATAATCTTTGCACCCTGATGCCCTTGGGGTGGGAGTGGTGAAGATGTATGGGAACTATTAGTCTTAGAAAGGTAAACTGGAGTCAAAATACATTTTTCCTAAGGAGAGAAGTATGGGGAAGAAACAGTCCCTGTCCTTCAAGATGTTACAATCTAGCAAAACCAACACTAAGGCCAAATTTACTGAACACTAACCTTCTCTGTCCTAAGATTGTTCTAAGGACCTTATTATAATATATTCACTTCTTTAAGTCTCATATACCTATTCTAAATCACAGGCACTATCTTAATCCCCATTTTGTGGACGAGGAAACTGAGGGACAGAGAATATAAGTAACTAAATCATACAGTTAATAGATAGCTGTATTCAAATCTAGACAGATTGGCTCCAGAAGCCATGCTCTTATCTAATACATTATACTGTTTCTCAAGTAAAGAAAAATAAGAAGCACGTATTTTTGATTAGTCAAAAGACAAAACAAACTAAATAAGCACCCCTGACTAGATAAAAGAAAAATCTATACAAGGGGTCAGAGAAATCACAATCAAATCATGAAAATCAGAGCAAGTTTATGGATGTAACAGAATTTGGGACAGGCCTTAAAAGACGGGTTGTACTCTTATTATAGAAGGAGATGGGGAATGGAGGGAAGAACAGAGGCAAAGACAGTAAAGTACAGGGCACATTCAGAGAGCAACAGTCCATTTTGGCTGGAGCCTAAAAGCACTATGTAAATGTCCCATACACGTTAACTGTTTCCACCTGCTATTAAGTCAGCAAATGGAGGATTATAATAATCTATACGTGCAAGATCCACAAAGTTCTCGTTTTAATGAATAATTTCAGTGTCCTTCCTATCAAAACTCTGCCTGGGCTTTTATCAATAGGGACTAATGACCGATTTGAGTTCCCCTCCTGGTAGCATCCATCACTGAGCCATGAAACAGTCCGTGTGTAATAAATACAGTGTTCATGTACTGTAATGGCCTAGAGTTGGAACACCTGGTTTTAAGTCCCAGCCTTGCCCATCATTAGCTATGAAACTGGTGATAACATTTGTCTTAGTATCAGCACTGATATTAAAAAGAAGAACAGAACAGATTTCAAAATACAAACTCTTGCCTGGTTTAAAAAAACAACAACAAACAAACATAACAGGAAATCTGGCATGGAAATGACAGCAGCCAAGACCACTAAAGAGAATTCACATCAAATACTTCTAGCTCCTCAAATGTCCTCTTGCCTAGACCCATGACATCTGGAAATACTCAGGAATTTATTTGCCACTGGCCTCAAAAGTGATGATGCAATCAACTGAAACCTCTGTTCCCACAAATCTCTTCCTGAAGCTTTTGTTTATCTACTCATCTCTCCCTTAAATATTGTACCAGCTCCTGAAAAGATCTCTTAATTACCTTCAAATCAAACCTCCTCAATACAAAACCCTACCAAAGTCTCTTTAATAAATATAATATATTCAGTTATACTTTCTCTCTGCCCTATAGCTATAATTCCTTGTACCATGGTTATGACTTCACAGTTATGAAAATAACCAGTAAAAAGAGTTTTGGATCAAAGGACTCTGTACTGTGGAAAAAACAACTTGGGATATATCTTTTTATAGGAACTATTGGAGTTTTTAGGTTTAATCCGCAAAGGGTTCTGCAGCTATTAGAATAGATCAACTTTAGCCCTCTCCTTCTAAATCCCATGTACGTGCAAGGCATCAAAAATATATGTTTTGTGGGCCTTTCAGATAAAGATCATAGGTAAACGTCAAATATATATGGTACAGAAATTAGTTCTCTGGAAAACAAGAGTGAATACCCTACTCTCATACCAAGAAATTTGCTAAAGGTACTTATAAGTAAGACAGTAAATGAAGAAGCCTGCCCCTCAAATCCAGAAGAGAATGAGTGATCCCCTATTCTTTCTGTTGTTTAATTTTATATCTGCTAGTTGTTCTTTTGATATTCATGGTTAAGGTGGCTGAACTTCAATTCTACTATTTAAATAAATAAGGCTCTGAGTGAGAAACTAAACAAAGACCAGAACCTCATGCTTTCAAAGTCTGAAGCTCCTGGTGATAAAGTCTAGCTTCTATATCAGTGAGACTGAGAAACAGATTTCAGATATGTAAGGTGCCTTGAGAAGCATCCAAGATCAGCTGCTTGTCTAGGAAGCTGATGTCCAGATAGTTCATTAACTGGTTCCAATTTACAGATCAAAGTGGGAACTAAACCGGTCCTGAAAACACAGGTCACCTGACTCTTTCCTCCCATCCTGATTCCTTCAGAGTCTTTTCGGCTCTTTTTTTTTCCCCCATGACTATGTATTTTTAACTGGTGAACCTCTGTATATGCTAGGTTTTTCTAGGTTTAATTAATTTCATGTCACTTTGTTAGGAGGTATTTAAATATTCACTGAGTATGCTGGTGTACTACCTAGACTGCCTCAGGAAAAAGAACTGGCACAAAGAGACACACTGGTCTAGCTGATGACCCTCTGAACTTCAAGTCAGGCCTTCATCCACAACTAGAGCTTGGACTTGTCACATGGAAATTGCTTAGTCTTCCTAGGTCTTAATTTCAGATTCTGAAAGTTAGCAGGACTTCAGGGCTTCAGAGATCACCTAGTCTAAAAGTTCCCAACTTGTACCAGGACACCGGGTAGACCCTAATGTAAGTATGTTTTGGCAGTTGTTCTTTCTCCAAAGCTCTGTGGCCAGTTCCTCTCAAACAATCCAAATGTGGTCTGTCGGCATAAGACGTGATGCAGCAAACTTAGAAATATGTATACGTACAATGAAAAGGCAAGAAAAACACACTGCCTTGCTGTCTTCTAAATCTGCTTCCAATTCAATACTTCTATTAAAGTAGACCAGCCTCATTAACTGAGGTTCAATTTTCAGTTCATTTTTGACCTTCCTTGTTTTCTAGCTTTATAGTCAACCTGTCACTAATCCTGTTGATTGATTTTTCCTTCCTATGTGCAAAATATTTCTTTCTTCATTTCCACCACAGGACGGGCCTTTTATCACCTTAAGTACAGATAATAAATTTCCCTCCCACACTTACCTCTTTCAATCCAAAACTTACTCTATTAACCTTCCTGTAATAGGTTTATGATATACCTTTCTCAAGAATCTACTGATGACTAACAATCTTAAGGATCTTTAAAAAAATTTTTTTTTAATAACTAATATCTGCAGGCCTTGACGGACATAATCTTTTTGTAATGGATATTATTTCACATGTATGCTGTGCGTCAGAAGTTCCTAGAGGTGAAATTATTGGGTCAAAGGGTATATGCATTCATAATTTTGATAGATGTTGCCAAAGTTCTCTCTACAGAAGTTGTACCACTATATATATATATCTACTAGCAACGCATGAAGCTGCCAGCTTTCTATTCCCTCTATAATCTGCCCACCTTATTTCCCACGACTCCCTGGTAGGCCCGTCAATCCCCATAAGGTCAGATCTCACCTCACTCTATTAACCCCCCCTATACTGCTTGCTGCATCTTGAACACTCACTCCCATTTCTTCTACTCATCCAATCTTCAAGGCTGTCTCAAGTTCTGCCTCTTTTATGAATGTTTGCTGATCATGACATCAACCCCTCTTCCAGCCTGCCCAAAGCATGTTTTCTCAGACACACACATTTTGTTACATATCATCAATTTACCTATTTATCATATCGAAGATTTCTGTTGATGTTGAATTGTTTCACATATCTAGTTATCCCCAGCCAATTTATAATCTTTTTTTTTTTTTTTTTTGCGGTACGCGGGCCTCTCGCTGTTGCGGCCTCTCCCGTTGCGGAGCACAGGCTCCGGACGCGCAGCCTCAGCGGCCATGGCTCACGGGCCCAGCCGCTCCGCGGCATGTGGGATCTTCCCGGACCGGGGCATGAATCCGTGTCCCCTGCATCGGCAGGCGGACTCTCAACCACTGCGCCACCAGAGAAGCCCTATAATCTTTTTGATTGTAGTGATTCATATCCTTCCTTTGAACACATCACAGTTCTGGTAAATTAAAAAATACTTCTCTTAAACCTTCTATTGGCTTTGGAAATTCCCTTTTACACAGAACTGAGAATCATTTGTCTTACAGACTTGAAATCTGAAATTCTGTCAGGACAGTTTAAATTTGTCTTCAATGTAAAAAGAATGATTACTGACTTTCAAATAATCAATATCCCTTCATATCCTATAAGATCCTTCTTACCATCTTATTTCTAAATATATACTAGATACTCAATACATATTTCTGGAATTGATCTTGCTCCTACTTTCTCTATTATTAATAATATATGTATGCATGTATGTGTGTACATACACACAAAGTGATTCTAAAATTGATATGGAACACAAAGGACCCAGACTAGGTAAAACGACTTTGGAAAAGAACAACAAAGTTGGAAGACTCACACTACCTAATTTTAAGATTTATTATAAAACTACAGCCATAAAGATAGTGTAGTACTGGCATCAAGAGAGGCAATGGAACAGAGATCAATGGAACAAAACAGTTCAGAAAGAGACTCACCTGTCTATAAACAACTGGTTTTCAACAAAGATTCAAAGGTAATTCAGTGCAGAAAGAAAAGTCTTTTCAACAAATGGTGCTGACACGACTAGGTATTCTTAACACCAGAAATTTAACTTGGACCCTTACCTCATACCATATTAAAAAAAATAACTTAAAATGGATCATAGACCTAACTGTGAAACCTAAAACTATAAAACTTCTGAAACAAAACATAGGAGAAAAATCTTTGTGGTGTCGGGTTAAGCAAAGATTTCTCAGTTGACACCAAAGGCATGATTCATAAAAGAAAAAATTAACAAACTGGACTTCCATCAAAAATAAAAACTGCTCTTTGAAAAACACTGTTAAGTGAATAAAAATAAAGAAGATTATGAGAGAAAAAGTTCTCAAAACTCAATAATAAGAAAACAAGCAACTCAATAAAAGAAAAAAGGGCAGAAGATTTAAACAGATACTTTACCAAGGAGTTATATGGCTGGAAAATAAGCACATGAAAAGATGCTCAACATCATTAATTATTAGGCAAATACAAATTAAAACCACAGTGAGTATAACCATTCTGGAATGTATACCTACTATATGTTCCAGCCATTCCACTGCTAGATATTTACCCCGAAGAAATGAAAGCTTACGCCTCTACAAAGACTTATAAATAGATGTCTGTAGCAGCATGAACTGCTTTGGCCTCCGAGGATAAGGGCCTTCAGGGACCCATTCATTATGCCAGAGGAATACGAGAGTATCTAAGGTGTGAGATCACTCTGGGCAAGTTGGGTGGAATGTTAGAACCATAGCCAAGAAAACACCCTTGAATGTTACCCCTACACTCCTCCTATGACCAGGCTCCAGGATGAAATAACAAGACCAGCGGGAGAGAAGTGCAAAGTCAGAAGGAGTGGAGGCTCCATGGGTCTTTGGCAAGGCGTGGACGATGTTCGTGACAATCTGCTATCCTCTCATGCAGAGCCATTAACAGTACCCCTCTCCCAGGCCTGTGGTAAGGATTAGCAAATAAGAACTAAATAAAGCACTTGGCAATATTAAAGTATGACAGTGTTTTTCTAAAAAATGCTTTAAGACTCATTTACCGCCCCTCTTGGGCTCTTTGCTCTTTCCTTAATAAAGTTCAAACATAATGAGACTTGGCAGTATGCTAACAGAAAAATTTTTAATTTCATTTTAGTGCTGTAAAACACAATCTCTATGCCCTCAAAGAAAAATGATCACTGCTTAAACTCATGAACAGTGTTCCCTCCTAGTAAACTCCCACTTGCCCCTCTTCCTACAGGCAGAAATGGATTCTTATAACATAGGCCTGGGGTAATGCACTCACCTTCTAAGGAACCATGTGGTTATTTTTGCTTATTGAAAAATGAAGCTATTTTGGTCCTTCCTTTTTAAGGCTGGCTGCCAACCCGGGACCTGGAGACATGCAGGCTGCCATCTGCCTCGCCCCAGCTGTTCCTGACCCGCCATCCGTCTCCAACCAGGGACACTTGGGATCTGCCAGGTTGGTTAAACCACGGATGAAAGATGCCTGAGGCCAAGGTACGGTGTGGATGACTCTGTTGGCAACACACAGCCTGCCACACATCCTTAACTTCCTCTCATTAGTGGGTGGCACGCCACTCTCCATGGCAACACAGAGAGCTGTATTCCAAGAAAAACAGACCTTCTCATGGAGCTCTGCAACAATTTTTTCTTATTGTGTGACAAGTAATTCAGCATTCCCCACATTTTTGTTAACAACCAAAAGGCTACCTTTTAAAGAATGTACATTCTTAAAATAGGGAGAATATGTTATATAGACATTAGAAATGTCTATCACTTATCCTTAGGAATGACCATTTAGGTTGCAGATTAAATTATCAGTTCAAATTATTGACGCTCTAACAGTAAAAGGAAAGTTTAATTTCATGCATCTCTTAACTGCCACGGTCCCAAAGTTATTTGAAAGTCTAAATAAGCCTTTAAAAATGCAATTTGCAAATATCCTCAGTGAAGAAGGAATTTTTATGGCTTGGGTTTGCATTCTATTAATGCAGTAATCAAATACTAATACAGCCACTGTTAAAGCTTGTTATAAACCATGAAAATAACAGCTTTTACTGATGCCACAATTTCACTGATGACATGCAGTTTTATCTCAAAGGGGGAGACAGAGCCTGCCTCAGGGCTCACGTGTCTGCACGTGGGCAGCACACATCAATCTGCAGAGTCCTGAGCTCAGAACTACTGACTAGGTGGTCCAGAAAAGACACGCTCTCCAAAAAATAAAAAATGAAAATTCTAGATAAACTCACTATACAATAACATTGACCTCAAGTGGACAGATCACAAAAAGAGATCTATTATGGAGAAAAAGCTAAGATCATGGTTCTTAGGATACAAACAACAACAACCCACAGACTATGAGAAATATAAGGGATTTCCTCTTATCCCTTAATTTAATTTAATTTATTGTTTTTTTCATTTTTTTTTTTTTGCGGTACGTGGGCCTCTCACTGTCGCGGCCTCTCCTGTTGCGGAGCACAGGCTCCGGATGCGCAGGCCCAGCGGCCATGGCTCACGGGCCCAGCCGCTTCGCGGCATGTGGGATCCTCCCAGACCGGGGCACGAACCCGCATCCCCTGCATCGGCAGGCAGACTCTCATTGCGCCACCAGGGAAGCCCCATTATTCCTTAATTTTAATTTCCTCCTGCTTTACCACACTCTAGACTGTACTTTCCATGGAATTCCTTCTGCCTCAATTTTCTTAAAAATAAATTGTAGCCCCATCTGAAATCCTTATCAGTATTACCTTGCACTGGGAAAGCACTGTCTTGGTCTTTCTAGTACTGTTCCACTGTTCACATTCACCCTCATGACTTCCTTTCTCAGCGCAGGACAGGCAGTGGCTTACACACACACACTCTATGTTGGGTCTGCTCAGTTAATCTCCACGCCTTAGTCTCTGTGTCAGTAAAATCAAGATGCAAACTGGATTCTTAGCAACACTATAAATTGATAGTAAGGCAAAGGTAAGAAATCTTTTTCCTTCAAAAGCCAATGAGAGGGCATGTGGGTAAGAAGCAGAAATCAATCCTTTGGCAAGGAAAAAAAAAAACTGGTTGCTCAATTCCTTTTAAAACTAAAGTGGGACGTATAAAACTCTTTTTAACAAATGTTAAGCATGAATCAGCAGTCAACTTCTCATGCTCACCAATCACTGAGCAGCCTCTTCCTCTTAGCTGCCATTAGCTGTGCTGTGCTCTTACCTTTATCTTCTGTGCCACCAAACCTCTGCTGCTACTGCAGGGGGAACACCGTGGCTTCTCCCCTTGCCAACCCGGGGCTGTAGTGCGGAGGGGGGTGATGATACCAAAATCGAGCAGCGGTGTTCCCACCCAACACCCTCCCAGCGCTAGTCTCCTGATGGACAGCATCTCAGGGCCTGTCCAAATCTCACTTTTCACCAAACCTCTTCCTGCTCCAGTAGGGAGACAAGAGACTGTGTATCTAAGTTCTCATTTGGATAACAGAACACATATCAACCATATGCCTGTCTTACTCTATAAGGTCTAACCTAAAATAAAAGAAAGCCTTCTTTGTAAGAAGAAAAAAAAGAACTAGAAAACTTCAAAAAGCCTGGGGTAAGAAGCAGGAATAAGCCTAAGCAAAAGGCCTTCACAGTGAGGTTTATCACATTTTTTTGTGGCATGAACTCATGGGCAGTCTGATGGCACCTTCTCGAATAATGTTTTAAATGCACAGGATAACGAAGGAGACCAATTATAGTGAAACAGAATTATCAAAACATCAAAAAATCCTTGAGATATGGTCACATGTGCTTCTCCATTAACGTACGAAACAAAACTAGCCAGCAGTAGTTTAATTATAAATGCAATTTCTAAGCAGTGATGAGCATAATTTGTCAAGATAGCTGCAACAAATGTAATGAGATATAAAAAAAAATCAATGATTTTTATTGGTGAGAAAGACACAGATGCTGCTAACAGTACTGTGATCTGTTGCCTATATTCACAATTGAAGGCAATGCTAAATACTGAGAGGTGAGTGAAAATTAAGATGTAATTTTATTCTCATCTAAGTTCCCAGAACCCCCTGAATTCTCTCCACCACCCCGATATATAAAGAAGCTGGAGGCACAGCTTTTCTGGCTGGAGCAGAAGCAGAGGGCTGGTGGCAGGACTGTCTGGCCTCTCCCTCACATCGTATTCCTCCCCAAGCCATGCAGCGGAGGCCCCTGTGAGGAACCAGCTCGAGGGCTTCTTGGAAGACAGTTTGCAAACCACTCATAAAGTGATTTATTATTCAGCCTGCTGAGAGTATCCCTGCAAGAGCATGCCTGTGCCTATTTTCCTAACCTCCCAGCCATATCTATACAGTTTATGAAGTCCCTGGCTCACGTCCTTCTTATCTTGCTTTATTTTTTATTTGTTTCTTTTATTCTCTTATTTTAATGTTTTATTTTGTTACAGCCCAACAGTTCTTAGCAGGCTTTGCTCTCTTATTTCTTAGCTTTCACATTTTGTTTATTTTACTTCAATTTAGCCTTTTTACTGTTGTAATCACTTTTACTCTTGGTTTGTTGTAGAGTATTATCAGGTTTTTAAAAAAAATTTCTTTATTGTCAACCTATATCGTTCCTGGTATTAACTGACTTAATCATCTTTAGTTCACATTATTCTTTTGTTTAAAGCATCATTTCCCTTTCCTTGGTGTTTCCATTTTTTATTTGTAAGTGGCAGGGCAGAAGTTGATCAAAAGGTTGTGGGCCCCCAGAGAGGAGCCCAGAGCCCAAAGAGGCATGGTTGAGCATTTTTTCTCCCTCCTGCTATCTAAATAGCAGCCTCTCTTTAACTCTCCTTAAAACATCCCTGGGACTCTTTAATGTTGATGCCCCCAAACTTTTAAACCTGTGTACTTCAGGATTCAAAGGCTGAGAGTCTTTCCTGGAATGAGAGGAGGATAAGACACTGGCACATGCCAGAAGCACCCTGAACTGCTTACTTGTTCACCTGACTCAACGGTAGGTGCTCAACTAGCTCTCCACTGATCACCCCAGGTTTCCAAACTTCTTTGGCTCTAACAGCCTTTACATAATCACTGGGGAGATCTGATCACTAGAAGATGAGAGGATGTGGTGATTACATTCTGCTTGCAGAGCCTGGTCTCTACAGACTGAGGCAGGGAAAGATTTGTGCCACTGACAGAGGTGGCAGCCAAAGTCCTGTTGTGGGCCTTCCCCTCAAAGACAGTACTGCCTGGGGAATGAGAAATTCTCCAGGCAGGCCAGGAAGAAGCTATTAGTTGCAGGATTAACGAATTGCTCCTATATTTCCGTATCTTACACCTGTGATTGTAAGTTTACCCTGAGATATCTAAAGTCATCCCATGTGGAAATGTTAGGCATGGCAACCATGAACGCTGAAGACCTAACTGGTGGAAATCCCAGAGGCCCTCGGTGTCCTCAGGATTAACATTCTTGATTTCAATTAAAGCAGGGAAACCCCAAGAGTTCATAACTTAACCTGCAATTCTGCTGAGGCATTACTATGTTTTGTATATCCTCTAAGGCTGGAAAGCAGGAGTTGATGCTTAGCTGATGCAGGAATACTGGCCAGCCTCCATCATCTACACCTGATGCAGCTTTACTGTGCTGTATTTGGTCTCACACACATACAACAGTAATCTCATGAAGTCATAAAAACATTTTTTTCTTAAAAAAAAAAAAAAATCTCAGAAAAAGAGAGCTAATTTTCTTGGCAATGGGAGGAGAAAGAACGGAAATAAAACAGTGATAAGTCATGGTTAGAACACTAGTTTTGATTAAGCAAAGGATGGGGAATGTCAAATTAAACAACGCCTCAGATTTAAGATGGACAAGAGTCTTCTATATGACCAATATAAAAACAGGGAGATTTTATGAAGCTTTCAATAAGACTCCAGGCATCACAAAACTGGACATGATATGAAGAATTAATCACAGAATGTCTTTCTGTAGGACTTAAAATTTCTCAGTTAAACTTCAATGCGTGAAGACAGGGAGAGTGTCTAACTTATTCACCACTATATGCCCAGCACCTTGGACAAATTCTGGGCACACATGGGTGCTCAGTAAATACATGCTGAATATTGAATTGCTGAAATCAATTATATGCTACAGAGGTACAAGTAAATTTGGGACATATTTCTTCTAAGACTATAGCACTGTGTCCTACAGGATGGAATTCTAAAAAATAGTTCCTATTTATAAATTGGAACTATTTTCTGCATTTTCCCATGAACAAAGCAAACAAAGGTGCCAGCCCAAATACACCTTTCACCACTGGCAAAAATAACTACCAAAGGAGCCTTACAGTGCCAAAGAACCACTAAAGGAAGGCAGGGCTTGCTCCCATCAAGGAATCCGTTTATGTTTATCTTAATGAAGGGTAGGAGGGCACTTGCAATTATGATTTCAGCACTTAGAATTTAAACTTCAGACACTGTTAAAGACAATCTTAGATTTAAAATAATTTTTTTTTAAGGTTTGGAATCTTATCTACTTGAGATTTGTATTTAAACAGAAAACACCAAAACAGTGGTAGAATCTACCCAATTCAGGAAGAAAAAAAAGAAGCCTTATTACTAGTTTGCAATATCACATGCAAGAAAATTGGATATGTTTTCCCTAATATAAAGAAAGCTTTAAAAAAAATATACCCAGATGTAAATAACTGAAAACTCTCTTGATCAAATCAAAGTTAAGGGACTTCCCTAGTGGCGCAGCGGATAAGACTCCACGCTCCCAGGGCAGGGGGCCCAGGTTCGATCCCTGGTCAGGGAACTAGATCCCACATGCATGCCGCAACTAAGAGTTCGCATGCCGCAACTAAGGAGCTCACGTGCACAACTAAGGAGCTGGTGAGTCACAACTAAAGAGCCTGCCTGCAGCAGCTAAGGAGCTGGCAAGCCGCAATTAAGGAGTCCACCAGCCGCAACTAAGGAGCTCACCTGCCGCAACTAAATAAATAAATAAATATTTTTTAAAAAACCAAAGATCAAATGGGAAATTCTAATACAATGTTTACTGGAAACATTTTAAATTTTAGCCTGAGTCTTTTTTTACAGCCTAGGAATTGGAACAAATCATAAATCTGATTTTTAAAATCACAATAATGAATCACAATAAAAAGTTAGTTGTAAAAAAAAAAAGCTAGTTGTAAGGTATCATTTTGACAGGTCAACTATAAGAATAAATCATAATTTATTTGATCAATCCTTTATTTAATGAACTTTAGGTTATTCCAGTTTTTACTGCTATAGACGGTGCTGTACTGAACATACTTCTTTGTACACAGGGGAGAGTGTAGCTGTAGGTCAGTGGGATTGTTCCCAGTTGTGAGAAAGAATGAAGTAAAGGTAGTAATGTAGAAAAAGTGTTAATTGAAAATAGAAGCTGAATAGTACTTAAAGAGTGCATTTCCACCTAAATAAAAAAGAGAGGAAAAAGATAAACAGACATATATTTTTTTCTCCTATCAGACTAACAAAAATCCAGAAGTGTGAAAATACCTCTGTTGGCCAAGCTGTAGAAACAGGCCTCTTTCATACACTGCTGGTGGGAATGTAAATTGGTAAGACCCCAATGGAAAGCGATTTGGCAACAGCTATTGAAATTAAATATGTATATATATATATATATACATGTGTATCATTACATTTACATATGTATTAAATATACATACTTATGAGAACTATGTGCAAAATTACCTATGTAAAAGGTTATTAATTATTGCATTGTGCATCATACAAAAAGAGAGCACAAACAACCTAAAGGCCCTACAATAGGGAACTGGTTTAAATAATATATTCATAGTATGGAATGTGACAGTTATAAAAAATGTCTAATCTCTCTATACACTGATGTGGAAAGATCTCCAAAGCACAAAGTTAAAAAGCAAGGAGTTGGGAGCTTCCCTGGTGGCGCAGTGGTTGAGAGTCCGCCTGCCGATGCAGGGGCACGGGTTCGTGCCCCGGTCCGGGAAGATCCCACATGCCGCGGAGTGGCTGGGCCTGTGAGCCATGGCCGCTGAGCCTGTGCGTCCGGAGACTGTGCTCCGCAACGGGAGAGGCCACAACAGTGAGAGGCCCGCATACCGCAAAAAAAAAAAAATCAAGGAGCTGCACATTATATACAGTACTTACCACCTTTTGTGTTAAAAAAGGATGTGAAACGAGAATATATAGTCAAATGAAATGAAAAACTTACTTGTACAGGTAATACTCTGCATGGTCTATCTCTTCTCGAGATGAAATGTTGTCCACAAACTAAAAGACAAAAAAAGAAACCTTTGGTTGAATATAAATTATGCCATATATTGAGCCTAAGTCACACACTGACCTTAAAAATAAAACACGCATTTTATCAGAACAGTGTTCATGTAGTGTGGCTCCATCCTCAAAACCACTCTATGTTAATGCCAACAAATAATCTACAACGGCCTCTCTTTTTCTATACGTAGAACAACCTTGGTTAGAAAAACTGTTTAAAAACTAAACGTTAACCTTGCTCAGAACAAGAGAGAGCTCCTCTTAGTGTATTTATAATTAGTCACTGGTATTTCCCATTAACTCTAAACCCTGATATTTTCTCTATGTTCCAAACTCCAAATACATGGGAACACATAGTTGAAAGGATGAAGACTCTAATGGCTGAAAAAACATGGCCCAAGAGAGGAAAAGTCTAAATTCAGAGAACTCAGTCTTATAACCATTTTTCCTATCTGATTTGGTTCTGCTACAGACCAGTCAACCTGTGATTCTTCTACCAGCAAAGTGTCTCCTCGAACCACAAACTCCTTCAGTGTGCTCAACTCTAAACCAGAGAAACAAACAGAAAAGACTCTTCTAAGGAGGAATTCTACTCTAAAGTAAAGACTCAGAGGAAAAAGGGTGAAGTAGGAGATAATGGATGTAGTGAATATAATTAAAACCTCGGGAAGGAGAGAAAAGTAAAGAGGGGGAAACTTAATGGATCTCCCCCTTTTTAGGACTTACGGACTTGATTTAGAAATCTCATTAAGGGGCAGATAAAATATGGTTCCAACACAGGACCTGAAGTTGAGAACTAGCTCTCCTGACTGCATGCTGTGTGGCATAAACAGACGGCACAGCCCCTCTGGAACTTAGTTGCTCCATCTGCATAAACAGAATAAAGGCACCTGCACTGAAGAGGACGAGGCTCCAACGAGAAAGTGTACATGAAAGCTCTTTAAACTCTGAAGCACTGCCTAAACAAACACCAGGCATTATGGCATACAGAGATTTTATACATCATGTAAGGGATGAACCAGTGGTCTTTCAGTTCCCCTCCAATATGAAAATGATAAGTCTATAAAATTTAGGTTATAACCTAGCTAAACGGTTCCCCTACTAAAAGGAAAATATCAAGGAGCAGAAAGAAAGGACTCAAGACTAAAAAGGATGATGGTTTCTCTACTTTTCTTCTCCTAGATTTAAGTCTCTTGAATTTTATGGTGCCATTAATTTGTACAAAGAGTTTTCACATCTAAGATCTCAATTTAGCGTCACATCAGCCCTATGAGGAAAATACTACTGTCCCCATACTGAATATGAGGAAATTGAGAGGGGCCCACTTGCCCAATGTCATAAAGCAAATTCATTAAGACAAGATAAGATCTATTTAAGGGAGGCAACAGAAAAGAACTTCAATGTCACAGAGATCTGGGGTTGAAGCCCAATTTTTCCACCTATGACCTGTGTGAACTTGGGAAAGTCATCAAGCTTTCTGAGTCTTACATGCAAAATGGAGATAACAATGCTTACCTCATACAGCCGCAATGAGAAGAGCAAGATAATGTAAGTTAAGAAACTAGTACAACAGCTGGCATAGAAGGTGATCAGTAATGGTTACTCTCAAGTCCAATTCCTGACTCCTAGCCTAATATTATTCTCCCATCCATTGCTCTGTAGCATTTAACATTAACATTAATATCCATTCTTTTATAGACTTTCTCAACTACCAAAATTACTTCCAATATTAAGTAAATACTATCACTTTGAAGGATATATCAACTTAAAAAAAAAATCATGATACCAAATCCTGGAAAAATTAAAATAAACCAGATACACAACAGTAATCACTGACACTGGAGTCTGATAAATTTATTACCTTTTATTTTAGTCAAAGAAATTTGCTACTTCATCATAAAATATCTATTAGCAACTACAAAAACATAGCATACTCTGGGAAAATATATCCTATGAAAGATAGACTTTATTTACAGAGCCTCATGTATATAAAGTGGCTTTCTTGCCTTCTTTCTCTTTCTTTATATTTAAGTTTTCTTACCCGTGATATTGTTAAAGAACTAACAGGCAGCTTTCTCTCATATGTTTTATCCATTAAAGATGCCAGATCAGCTGTGAAGACAAAGAAGAAAAAAGAACCTTGTTAAATATACATATTTCTTAAGAAAAATCTAACAGATACAACTCCTGCCAGATGGTTGTCAACATTATGAAGTCAGTATTAAAACAGATGCTCTTTCTTGCTCTTTTTTGAAATTATTTTTATATAAATTAAAGAGGATAGAGAAATATTAGTATAATTTTTTAAGTATTTACTTGATTGAAGAAAGGATTATTTTTAAAGTCTAGCATAGATTTAGCTTTAAAAAAATGGATCAGTAAAATATCTCTGGAAGGAGATACAAGAAAGTGTTATTATTGACAGACTCCAGGCAAAGGAGGGCCAAGATGGTAGGGGGGCAAGAAAAGGAAACTCTTCATTGCTTACACATTTACTCCTTTTGCATTTTGAACCAGGTAAATATATTAGCTGTTCAAAAATGTTTTAAGTTGGAACTTATTAAATTACTTTTATACATTCCCTGAACGAATCACAGGGGCCAGGCATTCTGCTTATAATTAATGGTTTTCAGCCTGAAATATTCCTATTCTGATTCCTTTTACCAGAACATCCATACAAATACTTGGTATTCCTGAGATTACACTGCCATCTCAGAGTCTAAAAAGACCTGGAATAACAGGCAACATACTCTTCAAAATAATTATTTCATACCTTCTCCTTGCTTCTAGAACTTAAAATGTGTGTCTTTCCCCTTCTCCGCTCACTCTCACTCTCAGCTCATGATTTTGTGTCTTATCTCCCTAAGCATAAAACAGAAGCAATCATGGGAACTTTATCCTCCTACCATCAGGTCTACCAGGCTACCAGCATCTGTATCCATATACCCTGCCTCCTATTTTTTTTTAAACAAAGGATGAACTTTATTAAACAAACAAAAAACAAAAATGACAAAAATTTCCTTTGACCTCCTATCGCTCTCCAGCTACTTCTCCTTTGCTCTGCTCCCGTCAGCAGCGAGACGCCACAACAGAGTCATCCCCAATACAACTGTCACCACTTCTTTAGTTCCATCCTCCCTTGAACTGACTCAAATCACATTTTGGTTTCCATCACTCTACTGACACCAAAGACCACCTCTACTTTGTTAAATCCAGTAGTTAATTCTTCATCCTCATCTTACCTCACCTCTCACTAACAATTAATATAGTTGAGCATTCCGTTCTTCATGAAATGCTCTTTTCTCTCTTTCTTGGGTTCCTTTGTAGGATCTCCTCTTCTTGACTTCTTGATGTTGATGTGCCCTAAGTCTGAGGAGCAGACTCTTCACCATCTGCTCGGTCTCTGGGTATCTCATTCTCTCCCTCCCATAGCTTTAATCATCATCTACAGACTACTGACTCCACACATATATGCCTACCCTGACTTCTTGTGACTCCAAACTTGTATTTCCAACTACATGGGTGACATCTCTATGTGGGTGTCTAATAGGTCTCTTAACATTACATATCCTCTTAATTCTCCAACCTTCCACTCCAAACCTGCTTTTCTCCAAACCTTTCCCAGCTCAGTAAATGGCCCCTACGTTAACTGGCTTACTCAGGCCAAAAACTAAGGTGCCATCCCTGATCCCATTCTTTCTCACTCTCTGTAACCATATGTCAGCAAATCATATACGCTCTAGATCTGAAATATAAATATATATATATATATATATATATATATATATATAAATCAGATCCTGTCATTTTCTTTTCTCAACCAGCCAATAGCTACCTATCACACTTGGAATAAAATCCAAAATATTTTCTATGATCTATAAATGCCTATATACGCTGGTCTGTGTTTGGCTTTTTGTTCTCTTTTACACTTAGAAGTAAAAACCATGAAGGCAAGGACTTAATTCACTGATATATTCTCAGTTCCTAGAAAAGTTCTATAAAAGGCACTCAATAAATATCTAAAGAAATAAATAAAAGGAATAAAGCAAGGGAGGGAGAGAGAGAGGGGAGAAAGAGAGGGAGGAAGGAAAAAGAAATGCAGTTATCTCTTGGCGTCCACATGGGATTGGTTCCAGGACCCACTGTGGATACCAAAATCCACAGATGCTCAAGTTCCATAGCTGGCTCTCCGCATCTGCGGATTCAACCAACTGCATCATGTAGTGCTGTGTGGAAAAAAATCCACATATAAGTGGACCCACAAAGATCAAATCCATATTGTTCATGGGTCAACTCTAACTGCAGTTCCAAGTTTTTTTTTACTCCCTGGTGGAAGAAATTAGTATTAAGCAAAACGGCAACAGGTAATCAATTGACAAGTATTTGTTAAAGACCTATTGCTGTGCATTTAACCGATATTTTTCTCTTTTCTTTCCCTGGGATAATGCTCTCAATGACTCAGTAGCTACCAGGGGAAAGGAACTTTGCAAAACCACTAAAACCTGATATGATGTAAAAGTAATTACTTTTCTTATGACTATCTTATGACTATCTTTTCTTATGACAACCCCTTAAAGGGGTTGGTACCATGTGAGTTAAAAATTTTAAAACACAAATACACATATACAAAGAAGTCCCTAAAACCTCTTTATACTAAGGCAAATTAATATTGTTAAATCTAACTGCTCACAGAATGATATTAAACAGCATTCCCATGATACCAAATCTTTATGATCTCTTCATAATAGAGGCTCTTGTGTTGAGATGACAGGCAATATAAAGAATCAACTAACCCTTTACTCAAAATTTAAATTTTAACTAAAAAATGCAGGATCAGGATCTACTGGCCTAATTAAAATGACCTCCATTTCCTCATGGGTTTCATATAGTACACAGCATATAACAAAACAATGGATTGAGCGGGCTTCTGTAGTGTGATAAGTCAAGATTCCATTTTAATTTTCTACACCAAGATATCCTCAGTCAAGTAAAATCGGCTGGGGCCTCAAAAAAGGCAACAGCTGCACAGCCAGCAACTGATGAATAATATTTGCATATTATAAGTCAGAGAAAGGTTTGCTGCTAAATATAATATGCAACCAATCACCTCACATGACAGCACTAGTGTGATGAATGAGGCAGAAAACTGCGCGGAGCAGAGATGGCCATGAAAGCTGGGGCAGCTGCAGCCTGCAGAGGGCCAGTGCCACAGGCTTCTGGACCATGGTTTCAACAGTCAAAATCACTCTTCGTGTTTCAGTGAGGGGCCAGCAGATGCCCAGGTTTTATTCAAAGGGATGTGCCAAAGAAGATGCTTTCTTGCCTGTCACTCAGCTCCTCAGGAATATACGTTGCAGCGGATGGTTGTGGTCAACAAAGACTGTAAAGGAAAATGGGTCTGAAATTTGAATTCCTCATTGAATTCTTCATTAACAAAATTTAAAGCTGTATAGACAATGTGGAAGTATGTCCAGAAAATGAAATGTATACTAGTATAAAAATGTTTTTGTTTGAAGAAAACAATACCATTGATAATCTAAGGACATAAAGGATTTTCCTGAGGACCCTGCACTATTCGAAGTATAGGAGTGTAATCCTGGTTAAGGATCTGAACCCCTAAGAGGCTTTAAGACTTTAAAACGTCAGATTCCTAGGCTTCACACCCAGAGGGCGATTCTAATTCCATAGGTTTGAAGTGAGACCACAGAAACACAAATTTTTTAAAAAAAGCCCCAGGAGATTGTGATGTAGCCTGGCAAGCACTCAAGTGAGTTAGTTTGAGAACTACCAGAGGGAACACAAAAAGGATGTTGCTCCTAAGTTCGAAGATGATATTAAACTGAATTCCACCTCAGCAATGAGGTGGACTAAATAGCCTTTAAAAAATTCCCCCTACTATAAAAACAAAACACCTAAATAAAACGTTAAAAAAAAATTTCAAATATATGACTGAGCTTTCAAGAAGATAGATGTAATTGTCAGCGGCTAAAGGCAGGATGGGAGCACAAACCTTGAGTGTTTAAGGGACTACTAAGGGAAGCAGTCACCTGAGAGCATCCGCAGGTCCGCAGGGAAACAGAGCTGTGGTTTTAATGACTTACAGGGAACGGAGGATAGAACCAAGGCCTCTGTAAGATAGGAAGCTGTTTCAGAGATCCTAGGTAAAGCCAGAGCTGCCTAAGGCTACACCTGCAGTGAAGGTGAACTAGAAAGTAATGCACCCTGCAAAGGGAAAACAGCAAGGACATCGTCCCCTGAGGATTCTAAACCACAAAGTCAGCCTTCACACCTCTGAGGCCCTAATTATACTTCCTATGTCATACAAGATACACCAACTTGAGAACTATGTTTTAAGTGGTTTAAAGAGTTGATTTTACGATATAAAATTGTAGAAAATACATACTAATCTATGATGACAGAAAATATCAGAGGTTTCCTGGGAATGTGGAAGGTGGGCAGGAAGAAGAGGAAAGGACTACAAAGAAGTAGGAGAACATGTGGTGGGTGGGTGACAGATATGCTTATTATCTTGATTGTAGTAATGATTTCATGGACATATACACACGTACATATGTCAAGACTTGTCAAATTGTACACTTTAAATATGTGCAGTATATTCTATGTAAATAATACGTCAAGAAAGCTGTAAAAAAGAAATTCGATGAGTAAGTTAAAGAGCAGGTAAGACACAGGTGAGGTGAGAATTAGCAACCTGAAAGATCTAAAGGAAATTACAAGAAACTAGAAGACTCTGCAGCAAAGATAGATAAAAATGAAAGTATAAAAAAGGAGTTAAGAGATATAGAAAATAGAATAGTAAGGTCTAAAATACATTTAATTGAATATCCCAAAGAAGTTAATAAAGAGAATGGGGAGAGGTAATAGATGATGAGCTAATTGCTAAGCATTTTTTAGAACTGATAAAAAATATCCATTTTCAGATTCAGGAAACACAAAAAATCTCGTCCATTAAGTAAAATTAAGCCCACACCATGATACATTACACTTAAACTTAAGAATAAGAGGACTTTAAAAGTAGCCAGAAAGTACAGACAGATTACTTACAAAGGAAAAACAACTATACCAACAGGTGTTTTCTCACTAGAAACAACAGAAAACAGTAGAATAACATGCTGGGAATAAATACAATCAAAATAGAATTACGTATCTAGCAAAATTATCTTTTAAGATTAACGGAAAAATAAAGACACTTAAAAACTGAAAGAATTTATTAGTAACAAATACTCACTAAAGGAACTTTTTACAAGTTGTGTTTTTTAGAAGACGTGTTTTTGGAAGAAGGAAGATGATCCTTTAAAGAAGACTTGAAATGCTAGAAAGAATGGCAAGTAAATAAAATTAATTTAATTTGGGGGGAAGTTGTATAAAATAATAATGTCTTATGTGTGTACATGTGTTTTAAAGGATAAAACTTTAATGTTAGACAATAACACATGGTTGGGGGTTATGTGACTGGACTAAAGGACAGCAGCGTGTGAATAACACTAGAATTTAAGGTAAATATGCATGCTAGAAGTTATGCAGCAACCATCTAAAAGATGTAGATTTAGAATGGTAAAACCCACCATTCTGAAAGAGTAGAAATAGAGGATACAATTTCTAGAGGGGGAGGAAATGTAAAAAACAAAAACACCACAACCATCCAAAAGAAGATACAAAAGAAAGAATAAAGAAAGATGGGACAAATCACTAACTATGGTAGAAACAAATCCAAATAAATCAACAATCATAAAATGACACTAAATAAACTTTCCAGTTACAAAGACAAAGATTGCCAGATTGGTTTTAAAAATACATAATCCAGCTATATAAATCATATGAACACATGAAGAGTTGAAAATAACTGTATGAAAAATGTACTAAGCAAAAAGTAGCCTAAAGAAAGCTGGTATAGCTATATTAATATCAGACACAATAGATTTAAAGCAAAAAGAATTCATTTTTCAGATTAGGTGGGTCATTACATAATGACCAAAAATTCATTTTTCCAGGAAGATAATTGGTGTGCACCAAAGTAACACAGCTTCAAAGTATATAAAATTCTGAGAAAGAAAATGATAATCTCCTCAATGATCACAAAATCTATAGTAGAGATGTGCTAGGAAAGAAACCTCTTATAAAGGAGGGTGGTCTCTGGGTCAAAGTTATGATGAGGAAGTTCTCTGAAGGAACGATGGATCCTCTGTTGAACCCTGGGAGCTTTAGGTGAGAAACTATTAGATGGTTTCAGTTTTTCATGATTTCTATGTAACTGTACATCACTGTTACCCATTCAGTAAACACTAAGTTCTTTCTGGGCATGTGTGTACCTCACCTAATTTATGTAATTCTTTAAGGACTAGATACAAGTTATTACTGTACTTCCTAGAAGAAGTGATCTGGAAAACACAGGCTAAAACTCTGTTTTTGTTTCAGGGATAGATGACCTATAACATGTATGGAAATAATAGAAGGAATTAGGAAAAATTAACCTAATAACCATTTGAATATAGATATTTAGCTTTCCTTCTATTTGTCTTTCTGTCACCAGAAGCTTTAAAATAATAAAGAAAAAAATGTGAAGGCAAGCTTCATATACATATATACTAAGACTAAAGGAGGAGGATGTGCACAGGCCAGACCCATCTCTAGAACTGCCAGCAGACAGTAAATATGAAGCCTAGTGAATGAATACATGTCACAGACATGCAAATAGGAAAGCAGGCCTCAGAAAATCTCCATCAAGCTTCAAGAGCAGGATTTGAAAAACTACTGCAACAAGCCAAAGGCCTCCACAGCTGAAATGACACAGTAAAACTAAACCTCAGCTAATAAGTGTCCAACTAATGAAAGATGACCACAGTGCTCAGTTTCAACCTCAATGCAAAAAAAAAAAAAAACAAAAACAAAAAAGCAGTAACTAAAACTGAAAGGTATCTCTTACTTTATGATTATTTATAAAATGAAAAATCAGAAATAGAATATTTAATTCAGTAGGGCTCAGGAACTAATTTAGTTCAAGTCACCTAGTCCCTTGCCCCTGGCAGGGTAACCCAAGCAAACTTCTCATGGAACACAGGGAACTTCCCCCATGAGGCCTGCCTTCCTACTAGCACCCTACCCAGTTCCCCAGAATGGTTTTCTCCTGAATCCTATTCACTGTGGGCCCTAATCTGTAACAGCTGCTAACTGGCTAATGCTGCGAACTTTCACCCTGTATCTCTCCAGTAGATCTGCATGGCTAATGCAGGAATTTCAGAGACAATGCTTTAATTCAGTGTTTATTTTAACCAAAGGGAAGCCCAGTACAGAAACAGTCTAAAATTGAAATCTTCTGATTTGAGTTGGAAAGCTCAAGAATTCCCAGGGCTCTACAAAGCCTAGCTGGAGAACTACGGCTCTTTCAATAAAATATCAACTGCAATGAATTAAAATGTCTGGAATAGTTAAGTCCATGAGTTCATAATATTAGAAAAAAAATTAAAACCCTCACTGATAACCTTTGGAGGATGGTAGGAGGTCAATTTATTATTTTCGAAGCTGCCTCTTCCATACAAACTATAACTCAGGATAACTGAACCGCTGATGAAAGGAAATTCTTTCACAAAAATTTTCTGGGTAATTAATGAAAGAAATGATATAATTAAGATAGCAACATTCTGCAGCTCCTAATGAAAAAATGGATCTAAGCAATGATCACGAATGGCCTTTAACATCACAGTGACAACCAAATGCTCTGTGCCTCTTGACAACCGTAAACAACACTTCCTATGAAGTACTCATGCCAAAAGAAAAAACAAAAAACCCCGCTGAATCTGATCAAGGCTTCCTCTCTAACTGCCAGTTTTATAGGACATATGGAAGGTAGAGGAACGTGTTAAACACCACCATAAGGATGAAAACAGCAAATCTAGAATGTGGGAAACTACAAAAGAGACCTGTTTTCTTCAACAAATAGACTGCCAAGACAGAAAGAGAAACCTATAGATTAAAGTCATCTCAACATATTACAATGTATGGACTTTATCTGGATCCCATTTCAACAAACTGTAAATTAAAAAGAAATTTATAAGACATCTGAGGAAATGTGAACATTGAGGAAATATTTAATGATGTTAAGGAATTACTAATTTTTAGATATGAGAATGGTATTATAGTTATGTTTTTAAAAAAATCCTTATCTATAGAGATACGTATCAAAATATATATAAAATGATCAGATAACAAGAATTTGTTAAAATGTAACCTGGTGATGGGGTAGGGTTTGATGAAACAACACTGGCAGGGAACTGATAACCATTGAAGCTGGGTGACAGACCATGGGGGTTCATTATACTATTCTCTCTACCTTTGTATGTTTCCATAAAAAAAGATTTAAAAAGAGGCAAGATAAGAAGGAAACATAACCAACTGCACTGTATGGACCTTATGTGCATAACCATTAAAAAAAATTTACCAGAGTATCAGGGAAATTTGAACACTGACTTGATATTTCATATTTAAATGATTATTAATATTTTAGATGTGAAATGGTATTAAAAATATCCTTATCTTTTAGAGGTATATACTGAAATATTTATGGGTAAAATGATATACTGTCTGTGATCTGCCTCAAAATCATCCAAAGGATCAGGATGGGGAAATAAGAAGTAGAAATGAAAATTGGCCAGGAGCTGATAACTGTTGAAGCCAGGTGATGGGTAAAGAAGATTCCTTATACCATTCACTCTACTTTTGTATGTTGTACATTTTCCATTATAAAACATTTAAAAAAAAACACTACAGTGCTAGAAGTCAGAATAATGGTTACCTTTCAAGAGGGTAATGGGAGCCACAATAAGGGCTTCTGGAGTGGTAGGAACCTTCTATTACACAGGCTTGTTTACTTTGTGATAATTCATCAATCTGCACATTATGATTTGTGCACTTTTCAGTATATTATACTTCAATCAAAAAATATTTTTTAAAAGCAAGAGATCCACTACTTCAATGCAAGAGAAGACACTAAGATAGAATTACAGGTACTACAGCAATCACTAAGAAAGTTTAGTGAGCAGAAAGGCAAGAGGATACTGTATGGCCCTAAGCAAATGCTGGATCTGGTCTCACTTTTCCCATCTCTTAAGGGAAATAGGAGCTGCCTCGGCCGCTGTTATGGAGCATTAAACGTAACAGTGTGTGTGAAAGTGCTTAGCACAGACCCAGGGCACACATCTAGCAGTGAACAAAATCTGCCTTTTGACTTTTATGTCAGAGGACCCAGCCTGCATTCATGGCCTGCTTGCCCTCTAGACTGCAGCATACGTATACGGCACTCGTGGTGTTAATCTAGACCTCCGTAGTAATAAATTACTCTCAGACGGGGAGCTGGGTAGATACCCATCAGCCCTCCGCCAAGGCTCTAACAGAAAACCACTAATGAGACTGAACAGAGGAGGCACCATAGCAGCACGACCATCCGAGAGAACCCAGCAGGTCTCCTCCGCTGTATTCGGCATGGAGGCAAAACCGCTTCAGACCAGGGAAGCCCACGCCCACGCCCACACCCACATCCAGGCACAGTCCCTCCCGAGCCGCGATCCACTCCACCCCACTCCACGCCCTCCAATGGGGACGCGCGGAATAAAAGCCTCATATCGCCCCCTCCTCCCTCCCCCAATCAGCAAGCCCGCACCAGATCACAGCGCCCAATCACATTGCTCCACATGCCGAGGGCAGCCCTCCGCGCAAGCGCGCATGGAGAGGCTTCCCAAGGCCAGCGCCCAAACGCCGGGCTCCACCGGCTGCGCGCGTCTCCGCAGAGGCCACACTGCCATCTACTGCCCGATCACCCGCATGTAGCCCCAGGCGTACTACCTGATTCTCTGGGCCCATACCCCAGCCCAAAGGCTCAAATAAGAATTAGGGAAAACATGCAGTAATATCACGTATGAACGCAAGTTTTAATTACATTCTCTTACACAGAAGAAAAAAAATATTGTCTCTAACAGCCTCTTTTTCTTCCAAGCAGTTTGAATTTCAAAACCTCATCTCACCTCACAATCTAATGTTTTATATATGAGTAAAATGAAGGGGCCTAGGGACTTGTTCCTTTCACATATTTCTGAAGCACCTACTATATGTCAGGGTATTACCTGGGGCGGGCATTATCATCCCTAATTTATAGATATAGGAACCGAGTTAAGGGACAGTTTCTGAAAGCTGGCAGAGCTGGGGTTCACAGCCAGCTGTCTTCCCCTCCAAGTGCAGACTCTTCACCACATCACACTGCATAATGAAGGTACAAAGTGCTGTAAGAATATAGGATGAGGAAAAAATCAACTGACTCGACAGGGACTCAGGATGTACAGAGAGGATTATTAGCAGGGTTGTATTCAGTAAATGGTAGCTGGTACATACTGCTTTTCTAAGTACATTAATCTTAACAGAGAGGAGACAGTTACCTCCATGTGATACTTATTCATTGCAGATTATGCTCATTCTTTGGCAAAAAGCATCTGCTCACTCAGGAATCCATGACAGTTTTCCCTAGGTTTGTCTCCGAATAACAGAGATGACCCATACCAAGGCACCAAATATAATGGTCTTGTTTCCTAATTTTCCCTTCATACCTAGGAAAGTGTTAACAATAGCTTATATGAAATTCTTCGTTCTCGTTTCTGCACTTCCATAGCACTTTTCTTATAATTCACATATGGCACATCAGAACGAGCTCTGCAATATAATTAACTGAGCCCATTGTGCTTTCATCACTGAACAGTGGTTCCCAGAAGAAGTACCAAAAGGCCCTCAAGGGCATTTTAGAATATAGAGGGGTATCTTTTTGACTGTCTAAATGACTGCAGGCCATTACTGGCACTTACTGGGTAGAAGACAGGAAAATTACCTAACTTGCAATCCCTAGACTGATGGACATATCAAAACACTGTCCCTGTTGGGAGCCAGTGTTTTCAGTATGGAGGGGAGATACAAATATGGACTAGAGGAAGGCAAGGAAGAACTCTGTAGAGATGAACTGGAATTGCAGGTTTCAGAATGATTTTTTCATAATTTGTAAACTATGTACATATAAGCTTATATGCATGTATGTGCACATATGTATGTTTATGTGTACATGTATACATGTTTTTCCTAGCTCTGTCCACTGAATGGGCAAAGAAGCAAAAATTCCATAGTAGCAAGGGGGACACCTAGTGCACAGATCTTGGTTTCTAATACCACTCCCTAGTAAAAGGAACCAGTGCTCCTTGGAGAAATACAGCTGACCCTTGAACAAAACAGGCTTGAACTGTGCAGGTCTATTTACACATGAATTTCTTTCACTAAATGCGTACAACAGGATTACATGCATGATCCGCAGTTGGTTGAATCCGTGGGCAGAAACTTGGCTAGGAAGAAACCACATATACGGAGGACCAACTTTACATTATATGTGGATTTTTGACTGCATTGAGGGTGGGCTCCTTTAACCCCCATTGTTTAAGGGCTAACTGTAATTGATTTCAGGGCTAGAGCAAGAAAGGTACAAGATGGAACACTGGGAGACAGCTTGAAATGCTTCTACTAGCCAAATTTCAGAGAACTGGACTACCAAAGTAACTAAGGATGGTAATGAATCATTAAAGGGAAAAAAAAAAGAGGAATCCATAAGATCATACTGATAATAAACAGAGAAAGAAATGGGAGAAAAAGGGTTCTTGCTTACAGTAAATACTGAGTAATAATTAGTAAATGTGGAGGTATTAATGAATTTGGAAAACCATCATTTTGCAACCATCATAGTAAAGATTGATTTTGTAGATAAAACAGGCTGCATGGTAACTAACTATATGATAAAAATGAACAAAAAACAAGAAAGAAAATAATTGTTTACATAATTCAGGGAGACTAACTGTGAAGGCAAAATGAAATAGAAATTTGCAGGAAAGAAAAAATGATTTTGCCACATGTGAAACAACAGTCTAATTCTTTTTAAGGCTTAAAAATGTGCTTATCTGAATTGGATTATCATAAAAGCATCATTTCACATATATCTCATACGAATATATGATGACAAACATGGAGTGACTAGAAATGACCCACATAATAGCCCGATAAGTACCTACCAAGGTGACAATCTTCTTTTTCTCTTGCTTCCCATTTATGGCTGTCCACATATGCTGCAGAAAGTAGGCATCTTTTACCTGAGGAAAAAGACAATTTTTTCAACAGGCATGGTTTCACAACAGGTTCAGTTTATATACCTGTTTTATTAAACATATCTTTGCCATATTTTCCATTTACTAGATTATTTAAAGATCTATTATGAAACTGTAACCAACATTACACAGTTTACAATTCAGTTCATGACAACATGCATTCAACCTCTAACAAGCAGAAGATGCAGAAAGCCTGTTAAAATTTCTACCATAACGTTATGAGCAAAAATGTTGCTAATTCTGTTCCTATTACTTTAGGACTAGGAGCCATTTGTTTCCACTAATGCAGAGCCTAGATGAGCCTTAAAACTCCTTCTTAGAACCTAAAATATTTGCTGAACAGCTGTTTAACTCATTAAAAGACTGCTTTATCATTATTAGTCCTAAAAAATTTCCATCTGACTTGGATCAGCATATTTACCCTTATTTCACATAAAGCAAAGAGTAATATCTTACCCGGTAACACAGCACCCTAGTGGTAAATAACAGAAACCTAATAAGCCAAATCTGGTGTAACCCACAAGATGACACCTGTCACAATGACTGGCATACAGCAATGCTCAATAAACATTAGCTCAAGGAATTAATGAGAAAGAATGAATGGCAACCTAAAATTAAAACCTTTTGAGCTTCAAAGACACCATCAAGAAAGTGAAAGAATAACTCAGAATGGGAGGAAATATTTCCAAACCATTTATCTGATCAGGGACTTGTACCCAGAATATATAAATAACTCTTGCAACTCAAAATTTAAAAAGACAACCCAGCAGAAAAATGGGCAAAGGATTTAACAGACATTTCTAAAAAAAAGAAAACACACAGATACATACATACACATAAACACACACACACACACACACACACACACACACACACACACACACACACACGGCCAAAAAGTGCATGGAAAGATGTTTAATATCATTTCCCATTAAGGAGATGCAAAATATATTTAAATACAACTTCACACCCACTTAGGATGGGTATAATCAAAAAGTCAGATAATAACAGCTGTTGATAAGGATGTAGAGAAACTAGAAACCTCATGTATTGCTGGTGAGAATGTAAAATGGTGCAGCCACATTGGAAAAGTTCAGCAGTTCTGCAAAATGTTAACATGGAGTTACCAGGTTACCCAGCAATTCCACTCCTAGGTATGTACCCAAGAGAAATGAAATCATGTCCACCTAAAAAACTGTACATAAATGTTTGTAGCAATATTATTCATAATAGCCAAAAAGGAAAAATGCAAATATCCATCAATTTATGAATGGCTAAACAAAATAGTATATTCTTATAAAGGAATATTATTCAGCAATAAAAAGACATTAAGTCCTGATACATGCTACAACATGGATGAACCTTGCAAATATTACGCTAAGGAAAAAGAAGCCAGTCACAAAAGACTACGTATTATGTCATTCCATTTATATGAAATGTCCACAATCGGCAAATCTAGAGACAGAAAGCAGCTTATTGGTTGCCTAGATCTGGAGGGTAGACAGGCAGAAAAACCTGGGTGGAAATGGGGAGTGACTGCTAATGAGTATGGATTTTTTTTGAAGTGATGAAAATGTCCTAAATTGACTGTGGTGATGGCTGCTGCACAACCCTGTGTATATACAAAAAAAAAATTCAACATTAAATTGACTACTTTAAAATGGTGAATTGTATGTGAACTAAATCTAAATAAAGCTGTTTAAAAAAACTGAAAAGGAATGAATGGCAGACTATTACCTGAAGGTCATAGCAGACCATAAACCAAACACAACTAGAAGGCATGGGAGCCGATTAAGCACAGTATTTGCATGCTATTGTTATTCTCTATCCATCTCCCAACTAAAACAAATATAAACACTGTCTGTGTGTTTATACACAAGACCAGTCCCTCCCTTGCCTTCAGCAGAGGTTGGGTCAGACCTTTACTAGAATAGTATGTCTAAATTTGAAGTCTAAAGTTTAAGCAATGAAGCAATAATATTAAAAGCTGTCAAAGACTGCCTCAAAGGGGAACTAAGATATTTCTTAAAAATAGTAACTACTAAAAAGTGCCTACATTTCAAATGGATTATTTTTTTTTAAATGATTAGATGTTTGGAACTTAGAACACATTTTTCATACAAACGATGTTATAAATTGCCAGTTACATTCCTAGATCTGTCAAGAAGGATGAACAAAATGTAACGGCATTGATGGCATGACATTAGGTGTGTAGCTGCACACTAGGTCAGGAGTGAGCAGACCTGAGATTTAGTTTGAGTTTTACCAGCTGGTAGAAAACTTCAGACCGTGCAGTTGTAAGTGAAGGAACTGGCTGGGTGATATTTAAGGTCTCTGCATGCTCCAACAGTCTGACATAGAACCAAAACAATCAGTTCAGATAACCCATTCATAATTTACTGTAGCATTTCTATGCAAACTGAATTCCAATTTCTAAAACCAGGTAGATCTCTCCTTTCTGTGGGAAACAAGGGCAGCCCTTTTCTACGTGAGCATGAGCTCAGGAGAGGGCTGTTAACCTATATACTCCAGGATACCAGTGACTTAAATATTCTCTATTTGTTGTTATTACATTCTCTTACTTATTCTCTATTTCTTCTCCTAGCATATGTTTTATTCTAGCCTAAGAAATCAGCCCTCCTTGTTCTAAAGTCAGAAGACAATTATCTAGAATTATGTTCATGAGTTTTGAACTGGGAGACAAAAAGCAGAGGAGGTGATGGTGGGGAAAGACAGGAGTGCCAGAATGCTCTGTGCAGTTGTTCAAGGAGATCACATGACCGAAAACAAAATTAGAACTAGTAAATTTACAAAAGATAAGCCCAGTAACTTTCATATATATATATATGAACTTTTAAATGTTTGCTTTATAAGAAAGTAACCAGGGCTTCCCTGGTGGCGCAGTGGTTGAGAGTCCGCCTGCCGATGCAGGGGACACGGGTTCGTGTCCCGGTCCAGGAAGATCCCACATGCCGTGGAGCGGCTGGGCCCATGAGCCATGGCCGCTGAGCCTGCGCATCTGGAGCCTGTGCTCCGCAACAGGAGAGGCCACAACAGTGAGAGGCCCGCGTACCGGGGGGGAAAAAAAAAAAAAGTAACCAGTAATCATTTTCCACCTCCAATGAGGATACAGTGAAAGGAAATAGGTATAAGGATAAAGAATTTAAATTTGGCAAGTGGAAAATCTTCCTAATAGAAACCAATGACAAACATAGGAATGAGTTACCAAGTGGGGTAGGCAGAATAATGTCCCCCCCAAAAGATGTCCATGTCCTAGTCCCCAGAACCTGTGAATATTAGGGTACATGAGAAAGGGGGATTAAGGTGACAGATGGAATTTAAGATTAGCACATCAGCTGATGTTAAAATGAGAATACTGTCCTGGGTTGTCCAGGTGGGCTCAGGGTTTGTTTGTTTGGCCACACTGCACAGCATGTGGGATCAAACCAGGGATCAAACCCGAGCCCCTTGCACTGGAAGCGCAGAGTCTTAATGACTGGACTGCCAGGGAAGTCCAGGTGGGCTCAATATAATCACAGGTCCTTAAAAAGTGGAAGAGGGAGACAGGTTGTTAGTGTGATGCATGAAAGACAGAGGTATATAAGAAGCACCTGACTTGCCACTGCTCGCTTTGAAGATGTCTGAGAAAGGGACGATGAGCCAAAGAATGCAGGTGGTCTCCAGAAGATGGAAAAGACTAAGGAAACAGATTCACCCCTAGAGATTCCTAAAGGGAATACACCCCTTTCAACACCTTGATTTTAGCACAAAAAGACTCTGTATCAAACTTCTGACCTATAGAATAGTAAGGTAATAAATCTACGTTGTTTTAAGCCACCAAATTTGTGGTAGTTTGTTACAGCAGCAACAGGAAATTACTACACCTTCAGATAGACAGACATTTCATTATCTGTAAACCTTTTAAAGTAGGGTATTCATCTTGCTGAGATACTTTTAAATGACATCATTTAAGGTTTTTCCCATCTCTGTATGGTAGTTGAGGAGTTTGTATATTAACGTTAAAAACCAAAGAATTTCTATGAAGCCAGACAGGACATTAAGTGGACAATGGCAAAATGGAAAATCTAGATCACCTTCTCAAACCTAATGTCCATATGAATCTTGGTAAAATGCAGATTCTGATCAGTAGGTCCGGGGTGGGAACAGAGATTCTGCATTTCTAAAAGTTCCCAGGTAATGATGACGATGTTGACCCTCAGATAACATTGAAATAACGAGGGAATAGGATGTTATCAGCCTCACAAGTTTAGATCTCTGAGTCCGTTTAATCCCACTCCGTATATGCCACCCAAGAGCATATATATACCCTTCTTGAACCTGCTAACCCTTCAGCCAGTCAACTTTAAGAGCAACAATATTCTAAGATAACTCTCCACTAAAAAGCAAATATCTCCCCTGCTTAATTCTGAAAAGATACCTCCATGGACCAGAATTTCAAAGTTTAGTAAATACTTATTTATTAAAAACTTACTTATTTTATAGTTAATTTGGCCTTTGGTAAAATGTCTCCAAACATGTTCCCCATCCAAAGGGAAGCAGTGTGATTGTGAACACAGATAGGCTTTAGAGTCACAAAGTCTAAGTGTGAATCCTAGCTTTGCTATAAAAAATTTTATAAAAATGTGGGCAAGTTACACCAGGTCTCTGAGCCTCTTTCTTCATATGTAAAACAGGGAAATACTGTATCATAATTTAAATAAGGGCATATATTAAGTACCTAGCCTAATGTCCACTATGTAGTAAGTGCCCAAAAAGTTTCCCTCTCTAGCCTCTTCATATACTGAAGTCACTTTTTCAGTTCATCTCAATAAACCTTTCTCTCATCCTCTTGATCACTTTAGTTGCCCTTATCCATTATGTTGTAGGGAGAATCAGTGGAAGCACTGAAGTATTCCAAATACTGATTGGTCCTCAGTTTGTACAATTTTTTTCTTCTTTTATCTGGTAATGGTTCAAGATGTTTTGATGACTTAAAGCTCCTTATCAAACCCCCAGTGGTCCATAATGTACTATCCTACATACTTATATCACTTGCCTTATACACTTCAGTTCCTGATTTCAAGACTCCTTTCATCTGTGGTCTAACCCCCTGCTTGTGCAAATAACTTTCTGTAATGCAGGAGATGTTCACTTCTGAACTGTTCAATACAGCAGCCACTAGCCACAGGTGTTTACTGAGCACTTAAAATGTAGCTAATGTGACTAAAGAACAGAATTTTTAAATTTAAACTAATTTAAATAGCCATGTGTAGCTCCCGGCTAAGTCAATGGAACAGCACAGGTGTAACCTATAATGAGCACACCATTTCAAACTACGATCAAAATGCTCACTGGAAATTCTCTCAATTCACCTTTATCTAATTTCCATTCCCGTTAGTATGACTGCCCCCGAATATCCTAAGCAACTATGATACTTTCCCTGATAGACAATCCAAGGTCTTGTTTAAATTGAAAAGCATTTACTAACAACATAAGTAAACAAGCTAGTAAATAGCTACAACAGTTAATTCTTACTGAGGTGCCAAGTACTGTGCAGACCACTTTACCTAATGTGTGGCATGAAACATTTTCATTAGGTAGGTCAATCAGTTAATTCTCAGAAAACTTCTGGTGGCCAGCTATAAGGTTTCACGTCGATATTTAAAGGCGTGTGGGCAAAACTGTATGTGTTGCTTTTTAACAGGGGCTAGAGGAGGTATGTTGGAAAGAGGAGATAATAGGCATTGGAAAAATCAATTGTGATTATTGTATTTTAATCATATAATCAGATACATCTGTCAGGATTTAGCTTCTGTGAATTAAAAAAGTTTTTCCCAATGTCTTCATCAGCAGGTCCTGTAAACAGGCTTTGAGTGAGCCGTCATTCATTCGGGTATCAAAGTACTTTAAAAGTAACTATTAGCATTTATTGTCTGAACGGAAAACTTGGGCAAAGAAAAGTCAATCAAAAGTTGCGCCCAAGGTCATCAGGTAAACTGAGATTAGTAAGAAATTCCTTCACCAAGTGAAAACCAAGGGTCTGGCCACACGTCAGGTGTTGAGGAGAACGTTTATGAGTTTCCCTCTAAGGAAACTCAACAGGGAGAGAAATTTCATAGCCCCAGGGGGGACACATTTGGGCTTTTCACGGGCAGCAAAGAGATGACCATCCTCACACACAAACCCGGCAAATCATACGCAAAAGCTCTCATGCCCGGACTTCCTCTGCTCTTCACACCTTTGGATAGGCAGACACTATTAGTTTAGGGAAGGAGATGGGTCATAGACCTTACCTCCCCTCTCTGTGCTACCAAACACCTCCATGGGTTTCTCCAGCAACTAGATCCCAGAAGCATTTCCTCTCCCCTTAAAAGCCCACTGCTCCCTTTACTCAAGGAACAGAGTTCTCAGGGGCCTAATGAAGCAGCCCCACGAAGGTAGCAGCCACCAACCTGTCAGGGAGAGCTGAGGCAGCGACACTTTCCGCGCCCAGAGAACGCCGCGCCGCACCACGTGGACCGCCATCTTGGAGCATACCAAAGGAATGACCGGTAGGGGGACTGCGGGCGGAGGAAAGGCTAGGCAACAGTCCACGCTCCCCCCCCCCGGCTCCCGCAGTTGGTACAGCCCGGAACAGTATGGCGGCCGCCTTTCTGCCCCCGAAGCAAGTCTTACCGCTGCAGGCGCTGCGGAGTTTGGTGCATCCAGGGTTGGGAGGCTTGGGCTCCACCTGCAGCCGCTGCCCTCTCGGAGGTATCCTAGGCCTTGGGCCGTGAAGGAGGGGAGGGATGGGACAGAAGCGAGCTTTACACCTCAGCGGGCATCTCTTTGGAGAAATAACGGCGCCTCACTCAGGGGCCTAGAGCAATCGAGCATGCACTTGCCCTCTGCACGTGGGTACAGTGGTGGCCTCTGGATGTCGTGGACGCCCGTGTGCCTGGGAATCAAAGGACAGATGGGCTGGGCTCTTGACCTGGGGACTGTAGTATTCCCTCGGATGGAGCTGTGCTGCGCCCCGGGAACACCCCCTCCCCCTTGGGTGTACTGTCCTGCAGAGTTTGGGAGGGGAGGTCAAAGACTATGAGTTTGGAGTCCAGCTCTGTAGCGAACAGTCTGAAAGACTCTGAGCAGGTTTCTTTATTTGTAAAATTATCCCTTAATATCTTTTTGAAAATGATTAAATTTGAAGATGCTGGTGAGTGATAATATTTAACACTTCGTGTCAGGCTTTCCTGTAATACATTTTACATACATTCATTCCTTTTCTCCTCACATCACCCAGTGAGAGAGGTACTGTTCTTCATTTACAGAGGAGGAAACCGCAAAGCTAAGTAATTTGCCCAAGATCAGAGGGAACTGGTAGAGGAAGGGTTTGAACACAGGCAGTCCTACTGTAACCCCTTCTCTGGACTGCCTCTCTAGAAATCAGCAATTTTTGTTGTTACATTGTTACTGTAGTACACAGAGCTCTTGTAGTGGACGGTTCTTTGGCCAAGCTCCAGTTCATGCACAGCCGAGCATCCTAAAGAAATGATGTTTCCTCAACTGATCATTTCTGCTAAGTTGTGGTCAGTGATTCCTGATGTATCTAGAGGATACCAAGAGTCCAAATCTGAGAGGCCATAACGCCTCATTTCACAAACTGTCGACAGTCCTGGAAATTCCAATGGTCACACTATAGCTTTTTCCCCTACCCTATATGCTTCTACCTGTTTAAACCAAATCTAGATATACCTGTTTTGCTGTCTGTCTTTCAGATCCCAAATTCCTGTCTACCCATCCCCATACCCAGTTAATCACTAGCTCCTTTCACACACACACACAGACAAAACTTGTCCTGTGGAGGATTTGCATTCTTTGGTACTTTGGACATTTTTTTCCCCACCAGGGTGACTATTCTATTTGTACCTGTCTAGGTGGGTTATTTATACTAACTGAAGATCAGTTATTAGAAAGAGACAGTCAAGCTCTACACGTTATTTGCTAAGTATAAAACAGTCAAGATGATTTTACTTTCTTTTCTCTGATTTTTAGCTAAAAGATATCTACTTACAGACAATATTGTGAAATTAAAGGACTTTCAGCATAAGAAGGTGGCTGTTGCATGTAATCTTCCTGGCACCAAAGGTAATCAAATCTATTTCATTACTTCTTTCATTGACCTATCGTTAAACTTCCCTCTGTCTTTATCCCTGTTCAGTCTCTTCTTCAATGACCTTATCTCACAGAAGAAACTGAGATGATTTATTCTTAGTTTCTTAGTCTGACCTTGCATGCCCCTTTCACCTCACTCTGTTATTACAGAGTCTACCGCTCTTCTCTTGTCCCTTCTCCCAGGACCCCAGAGAAATACTAAAACTAGTGCTGCAACCAGTCCTCTAGATCAGTGCCACTCAAAGTGAGGTTCAAGGATTAGCAGCAAGTGAGAGGTGGATAGAAATGCCAAATCTCGGGCCCCAGACAATTTGTCTGCAAAATAAAGTCTGAGGGCTTCCCTGGTGGTGCAGTGGTTGAGAGTCCACCTGCTGATGCAGGGGACACGGGTTCGTGCCCCGGTCCGGGAAGATCCCACATGCCGCGGAGCGGCTGGGCCCATGAGCCATGGCCGCTGAGCCTGCGCGTCCGGAGCCTGTGCTCCACAATGGGAGAGGCCACAACAGTTAGAGGCCCGCGTACCGCAAAAAAAAATAATAATAAAAAATAAAGTCTGAGAAGAACTGCTCCACATGACTGGCTTTCAGACTTCTTGATGCCACCCTCAGTAAAAAATACAATTTGCTTTGCATCTCCAGTATACATATATATATCTCTATAGATAAATGAGATAAAATGAAACAAAAAATGTATGATGATGCATTTTCATATTTTCTACTGTGTGCTGGAAGAATCAGTAGACTAAAACAAAGGTTTCTTTAAAAAACCAGCAAAACATTGATAACTGTTGAGGCTGGGTGATGGGCACATGGGAGGTGCCCATCTCTAATTTTAGGTATGTTTGAAAATTTTTATTGTAAAAAGCTAAAAACACGTCACCACCACCCTACGTCCTATTCCCTTTCAGCATCTGAGAAATCTTGTTGCATTCATTCCCACTTCTCCTGCACGTTGAGTTTTTCCCAGTACTTCAGATTCCTTTATAAACACAGCAAGCCTCTCCTCTTTTTTTGTTTTTTTTTGTTGTTTTTTTTTTGGTTTTTTTTTTGGTTTTTTTTGCGGTACGCGGGCCTCTCACTGTTGTGGCCTCTCCCGTTGTGGAGCACAGGCTCCGGACGCGCAGGCTCAGTGGCCATGGCTCATGGGCCCAGCCGCTCCGCGGCATGTGGGATATTCCCGGACCGGGGCACGAACCCGTGTCCCCTGCATCGGCAGGCGGACTCTCAACCACTGCGCCACCAGGGAAGCCCTCTCCTCTTTTTTAATAACAACTCTTTTGTTTGTCCTACTTACTTTTCCAGCTTTCCTCCTTCTCACTGTCAGATGTTTGTGAGCACCTAATGAACACTCCTTGCTTCTCATCTCTCCAGAAAGCAGTCTTCCTTCACTGGTCTGCTATCAGGCTGTTGTACAAAACCACCTACAGAACAAGAAGATAAGAGTGACGGAAAATAGATTAATCTTCACTTTAGTAGACTCAATCTAGATTTTACTTCAGTCTTTTCTTCTTACCCCAGGTCGTCTGGAGATCTGTAAAGTTCGCAGTTAGGGCTTCGTGTCACTATCTAGTTGTTATTCCAGTTGTCATAGTCTTTCTAAGGCTGTGACAGTCGTGCATGTGTTCTAAAAGGCAATTAATATAATGAGTGCCAATCTACTCCACTGTCAGGTATTTATAAAATCCTGTCCACATTTCATCATTATAAGAACCCACAATGGTACTCTGTTATATACCACATCAGGTACAAACTTGCCCCTTCCCTCCAGCTTCCTAGCTCTTCCACAGTGGATCTCACCCTTTCTAGAACCAGTGTGATTTCCTGTTAATCTAGTCACGGTCTCCCCTCACCACCTTTTCCCCCAGTTCTGTGCTTTTTCTCATGCTGATTCCCATACCGACAGTTCCCCACCCCCTCAGCTTTGCCAACCCTACTCAGCCCCTTCCTTCCTCTCTGGTACCTCTCCACTTCCACCAGACCTGGTCTGTTTCTGCTGCCCTGATTTCTCTCTTCTCTCCTGTTATGTTTATACTGTCACATGTCACCTACTCTGTCATTATTTTCAGGTAGCTTTATATAGATATATCTTGTCTTCTCAAATAGACTCTAAGCTCTTTCAGGGTAGGAACCATACCTTATCCTTCCTTGTGTCTCTCACACAAAGAAGGATACCTCTGACTATAATATACGATAAGCACTTAATTTTGATGGATTTGTTTTAAAATACACATTACATCTGTTGAAATTTTGGACTTATTAAGTATTAAGAAGTACAAGATGTAAAGACGTCCCATTAAAGTCTTTTAGCTTGGAAAATGTTTAGAAATATTTAATAGAATAAATCCTCGTGACAGAGGAATGAAAATAAGAACAATATGTCTGTGATCTCCTAGCAGTTACTACATGCTGGGCCCTGTGCTAAGTGCTTTACGTACATTATCTCAGGATGACCCCACGAGGTAGGTATCATGGCCCTCACTTCACACATGAATCTTGTCTCAGAGACAGGCCTCCCCAGATCTCCCCATAGCATGCAAGTGGCAGAGCCCAGATTTCAGCTCATGTCTTCCCAACTCTAAAACCTTTAACCATTACACGATTCTGCAAATAGAGATTGGAAGGTCCGTTGCATTAATTCAAACCTAATGGACCTTCTTTTCTTGTAAATCAAGAGCAGTGTCTGCCTCAGCTTCCCGATCTTGTGTTTTTAATGTATATTGTGCCATCCCTTTAAGCAGCATTCCTTTGGAGCTCTGGGCCTTGGAACAAATCCTGTAGACTTTCGCAGCTTCTGATACTGAGAACAGCCCTGTCTTCTGGAAAGCAGATGTTTGCTTGGTGGCTGCCTTGCATCTCACCCTACATTCTGCCAAAAATACAGTCCCTTCCTAATGCCAAGAAGCAGTGTTTCCTGTTGGTGTTTGATTGTCTCCACAGTTGATCAGATACAAGACAAGGGACATAGAGCGTGATCACCTTGAAATGATTCTATTACTAAAAGCGGGTTTGCTGCTGTTGGGAGGACTCTTTTACCCCCTGTGCCTTATGTAGTACTGTGGCATGCTTTCTAACAACTGAGTAGAGAGGGACCAGGAGGAATGAAAAAGTGGTAAAACTGAATCAAGTGAAAAAGACTTGAAGTATTCCTGAATCATGTGAGTCATCCGTTGTGGGTTAACGACATTTTCCTTTCAGTTTTCCTGCTAGGTGCCCTGCCAACTGATGGTTTGGATATCTTGGTTAGTTTTTTTTTCTCATGCGTCACCTGTAGATACAGTTCTTGGGGCTAAGCCTCTGGGACGTTAGTTCTCCAACTTTACGGTGCATAAGCATCACCCAGGTAATCAAAAATGCACATTCTTGTGCTCCTCCTCCCAGAGATCCTGTGTTGGGAAGTCTGGAGTGAGGTCTGGACCTGCGCCCTGTGACAGATTCGCTGCTTCATACACCACGTCTGACACTCTGCTCTCGAGACCAGCCAGTGACGGGAGCTGCGTGGCCGTGAGCCCCCCTCAGTGGCTCTTTGCATTGTGCCAGGTTCTAGCCTCCCCTTCTCCCTGAGGTCAGCCTCCTGACGGTCTGAGACAGCCTAAGTGATGGCCACCACACTGTGCTTTCTTCCAGAAACCTATTTGAGAAACTTGGAAGAGAAACTGACCCAGAATAAGCTCATCTTGAAAGAGGAGTTGAGAACCTTACTTCATTTGTGTGAGTCCTGGGACGATGTGGAGCTGGCTAAAAATGTCATTTACAGGTGAGGCATTTCCTTAAAATCCTGCCAGCCTTTGTCTTTTCCTACTCTCTCCTTTTTCCTGAGCAATCTCATCTACCTCCAAGATTTCGGCTCTCACCTCTAAACTGGTGACTTCCCAATCTCTTGTCCAGATGCCTGCCCGGAGCTCCACCATTTATATTCATTCATTCATTCAGCGAACACTTATTGGGTTCCTACTACATGCCAGGTGCCGAAGATAGCAAAACAGATAATTCATGCCCCAGGAGATCACCAACCTCTTCACCAAGTCCACTTACATGTTCCCAAGGTCTTCACATTCAACCTACACAGGTTCCTTCCTCTTGCTGTGTTTGCTGTCACACTGACGAGTCATTCTTTCCCCCGATCTCATTTGCCCTCCTCCTGCGTCTGCTCCGCGGTGTCTCTCATCCCTAGCCGTCCTCTCTCTGTCCCCATTACCAGTGTCTTAGCTCAGGCCTCACGCCTCTCACTTGGATCACTTCAGTGGACTCTGAACTAGCCTCCCCCCTACGGGCTTATGCCTGTTACGTTCACTGTCTCTGATCCCTTATCAGACTTCCCCATGCCAGCAGGAACTCATATGTAATCACAGTCTGCTGTTAGGCAACCGAGCAAAGGTGTCACTTGGGAGCAGGATGGCACCAAATCAACAGCTTCCTTTCACCATTCTTTAAAGATACATTTCTATACATGAAGCTGCATTTATACTGTACATTTACAGAGAAAAATACGAGGTATTCATATATGGAATACTGGAAGAATACATACCGTAAGTTAACCACGGTTCTTTGAAACATTATATTTTTTGTTCGTCTAAATGTGTACTTTTCTGATTTCTCAAACTTGTCTATAAGGGACATTATTAATTTTATAATGTGAAAAAATTAATGTTATTTTTAAAAAGGAAAAGAAAAACAGAATGATGCAAATTTCATTGAAACTTTGAAAAACACGAAAAAGTAGAAAGAAGAAATACTGCATACATCACACAGTTTGCTGTTTCGATTGTCTCTTGCTGCATAACAAACCACACCAGAACTTAATGACTTAAAATGACGACTGATTATTATTTCTTATAACTCTGTTGGTCAGGAACTGAGGCCGGTCTCAGCTGGGCAGTTCTTATTGTTATCAGCTGAAGTCACCTGCACACCTGCAGTCAGCTTGGTAGGCTGAGCCGGGAGGTCCGAGAAGGCTTCGCTTGCGTTTCTGAAGCCTCAGTGCCCCTGCATGCAGCCCCTCCCCTCGCTGGTAGAATCTCACTGCTCACGAGTCCAGCCTGAGCTGCACTAGCGCACAGCACACGTGGAAGCTGCAGGCCTTGTGGAGCTGCCGAGGATTGGCACGTCTTCACTCCCGTCCCATTCTCTTGGTCAGGGCAAGTTAGCGGCCAGCCCCGATCCACGGGGAGGGGAAAGGATTCCACCTCTGGAAGGACGGAGCTGCATACACATACAGGGAGGAATGATGGCGGCCAACTTTGGGGCCTGTCTACCACATCCAAGAAACCACTGTTAATATTTTGATACATTTTCTCACTGATTTTTTTTCATGCAAAGATTTTGAGGTTTAGCTAGGGTTTATTTTACATAGTTGTATTTATTACTGTGTATATAAAATGATATTTTCTTGTTTTCTAATTAGCATTGTAGCATAAATGTTTTTGCCTGTTAATACTCTAGGAATCATATTTTAATGGCTATACACTGTTTGATTATAGGTTAGGTATTTTAATTAACTGTGCCCCTATTGTTGAACATCTAAATTATTTCTAATTTTTCACCAGGATAAATAATGCCATGATGAGCAAACTCTATGCATAAAATTTATTCTTTATTTCCTTTTGGGGATCGGAGGGCATGCACCTTTTAAAGCTTGTCAGTACAGACTGCCAGATTATTTTCCAAAAGGGATTATGCTAATTCACAGTCACACTATATCTGCAAACCTAAACCTGCTATTTCAGTTTCATACAGTTGAATCATTTGAGACCCTCTGGCTCGTTTTACTCTCAGTTTTCTTTTTACTACCCAAAGCTATCAGATGTTTACAAGAGTAACAAAACAGGATAACATTCTAAATGCTCCTTCCACTCTTATTTTTGTCATAAACATTCAAAGTATGACTCATAATCCGTTTATTGATGCTAATACTTTCTGCCTGGTTGCTGTCCTTTCCCTCTACTTGTGGACAGCTGGACAAGCTGCGGGGGGCGGTCCATCCTCGGCCTAACCAACCTATTCTCTCTCTTCCTGAGACAGGCGACCCCCTGTTGGGGAAAAAGAGCAACGAGCCAGAACATAAGCTCTTTATTGAGCCAAAAATGGGGAACAACTGAATCTCCTCATAGTCTGGACCACATGCTGTTGTTTGGTTTATAGAAGGGTTTTAGATCCTCTAACTTGAATGTTTCTTGTCAAGAAGAGGTGATATTAACTATCTCTGTGACTTTCTAGCACTTTTATTAGTGTGTCATTTAAGTTAGGAAAATTTTCATTTTTGTTTTTAATCTGGCACACATTTCTCTTGAGATTATTTACTGAAATACTTCGATTTTTTTTTTTTTTTTTTTTTTTTTTTTTTTGCGGTACGCGGGCCTCTCACTGTTGTGGCCTCTCCCGTTGCGGAGCACAGGCTCCGGACGCACAGGCTCAGCGGCCATGGCTCACGGGCCCAGCCACTCCGTGGCATGTGGGATCTTCCCGGACCGGGGCACGAACCCGTGTCCCCTGCATCGGCAGGCGGACTCTCAACCACTGCACCACCAGGGAAGCCCTGAAATACTTTGATTTTTAAAGATGTTCCCCTCAACTTGCCTTACATTGTATAAGAGGGAGCATATGTCTAAGGCTTACTGTGTGCCAGGCATATCATCTCATTTGATCCTCACAAAAACTCTCTGAGTTCTTTTCTTATCTCCATTTTACAGATGAGGAAACTGAGGTACAGAGTCATTAATTAATTTGCTCATGGTTACACAGTTAGTAAGTAAAACAGCTGGGATTTGAACTGTCATTTTGGAATCAGAGTCTAAAAATCCTTAATCACGACACTATATTTGCCTTTTAATAACTTAATTATTTCTTCTTTCCTCCAGCTTTATTGAGGTATAATTAACAAATAAAAATTGTATATCTTTAAGGTATACAACTTGATATTTTGATATAATAAGTTAATTCATAACTGTTGTAAATGAAGCAATGAATATTTTTTGTAACTTTTATAACTGGATTATGAAATGTATCTTTAAAAGTACACTCATTCTTTTTGGCAGTACATATGTTTAAAATAGACTATCCATATGCTATTATGACTTTCCTCACTGATTTTAGCAGAAGGTAAAAGAATATTCTGTCCTTTAAAATCAGAGCTTCCTAAAATCTGATTTACATGCAATCATGAGGTACTTGTTTTGTCACCAGATTGTCTTCTTGGTGTCTAAAGCAGGAGGAGCTGGTTATTGAAAGGAAATTTATGGGCTCAATTTTCAGTTCTGCAGTTCTAACTGGCAGACTGGCTGCTTGTAGAAATCCCAAGCCACATACATATAAAACATCACTGTCTTTGAAACTAGCCTTTTTCTAAAACTAAAATTTCAAAGCTGCATTTAATTTGTTTGGCTAGGTGATTGTAGTTCACATATACTTTTCCCTTAGCCAAGAAAAACAGAGAAATTGGTTTAATTGTAAAATGCACCTATTGGTCGTTTGCCATCCCATATGGGGATAAAGCCAGACTTGAGGGGGACACAGCATCACCCCGCTCCTTTCCTTGCTCTTCTCCAAGAGCATGGAAGGAGACAGTCAATTCTGCTGGGCTTACAGATACAAGACCCCTGCTATTCCCTGACATATGCTCATATTCAGTCCTAGCAGGTTGTTGGTAAATTGAGATGATTACAATCTGCGTTTTTACTTTCTTTTATTTCAGAGTATGTGGGCCTCTAACGACCTTGTTTGTTTATTTAAATGCCTAGTATACTTCTGCTTGCCAGGGTTCTTCTGGTCATCTTTAATTCTACACTTTCCCCTCCAGACTATGAGAGGACCTCATTCTTTGCTGTGTCCCCACCACCTAGTAGAGTGCATGCCACGGTCTGTCTTTCCTCAGGTCCCACTGTTTGGCTCATTGAATTATTTTGCTTACCAGGTACCATGCAGAGAACAGGAATATCACTTTGGGGGAGTACAAGTTTGGACCACTTTTCATGAGGTTGTGCTACGAGTTGGATCTCGAGGAATCTGCAGTGGAGCTCATCAAAGACCAGGTTACTGTCTCCCAATTGCCTTCCCTGCCATGGTGACTTCCTTGCGCTGAGGATGGGGTGTTTTCGGTGATGTTAGGAAGGGCAGCTTTCTAAACACATTATTCCTGGGTTCGATTTTCAGAGAAAGGCTGCTGGGTTGAGGGAATGAGCTCTTCCCTGGATTTTTAAGGTTTCCTTGGAGTCACTGCCTACGAAGAGGCGTAGGCCTCTTTATACAGAGGTGTGGAAGAGGTGTAAGTACAGATTACAAGGTATCTACCTACCTTGGATGTGTGTCCACCTGGGACTGACATCTTCTCTTTTGAGGAGCTTTTAGTGGGGGCTAGTTTGAGGCAGGCTGCCATTTTAAGACTGCCTTTCCTATTCTTCACCTGTGCCTCTCTCCAGTTTTCGCATTTTTACTTCTGGTTGAAGGCTATGTTGTAAAGTGCTTTTCTGTTTTCAGAATCTCTGCTTTTCACATATTCTGATTTTATTTTCCTAAAAGCAAAAGTAACAATAATTAGTTTTGTAATTATTCATTGAATATTTACCAAGTTCGCAGCATCATGCTTAAGCATTATACATGTTTCATTTCATTTGTTGCCCATAATAGCCCTGGCGAGGTAGGTACTATTATTATTTCCATTTTACAGATGAGGAAACGGGGACTCAGAGCCATTATAAATTCATCCATGGTCAGAAACATTTATTAAGTTTGGGGGCCAGGGCTGGCCCCCTGGGACATTTTAATATTTTTAAGAATCTCCGTAACTAAGTTGTCCTTTTGCCTCTTACTTTTTTTCATATAAAGTGTTGTATCCATGGAGGAACTGTTAACTCTCACCTTGCCCCTCTTTTAAGGACCCTGGGTATTAGAAAGATGACCATAATATATTAGTAAGCAGAGAAAAGGTGGTTTCAGAACAGTATGGATTAGTTTGGGCCTATTTTTTCCTAAAAGAAGAAATATACATACATATTTACATTATAGCATATATGTTTTAAAAATCTAGAAGGATATACACTAAACTACTGCTTATCTTCAGGGGGTAGAATTAGAGGAAATCCTCACTTTTTACTGTATATACTTTTGTATTGTTTGACTATTTTGTAATAAGCATATGTTAATGTTGTAATTAAAAGAAAACAAACGTTTCATTGTAATAAATCATAGCCATGAGTATAATGATAAAAAGAAACAAAAAGAAAGAAAATGAGGGTAAAGGTTTTCGTTTTTTGGTTTTTCTTAACCTACCTGAGCATGAAGCATTCATGTATGTATATGTTTCCTGGAGTTGTAGAATAAACTGCATTAGAGTCAAGTACCATAAAGCCTAATCCTGCTTCCACCTTACCTTGTCGTGTCCCCTGCCCAGAACCCTGAAGTGCTGCCAGTATGGTAGCCACTACCCCCATGTACCCTTGGAGGCCTTGGACTGCGGCTAGTTCAGATTTACATGGGCTGTAGTGTAAAATACATGATGGATTTTAAATACCTGGCATAAAAAGGAGAATGTAAAGTATCTTATTAATAATGTTTTATATTGATTACATGTTGAAATTTTGGATTTCGTGGGTTAAGTAACATATTATTAAAATTGATTTCACATCTTTCTTTTTACTTTTTTAAATGAAACTACTTGAAAATTTAGAGTCACATACGTGGCTCACACTTGAGGCTTGCAATCTCTCCCTATGGACGGGGCTGCTCTGGTGGCTTCCCATCCCACTTCGCATAGAACTCAGACCCCTGACCATGCCCTCAAGGTCCCGTTGTGGTACTTCATGTCCTGCCACTCTCCCTCTCGCTTACTCCACTCTGGACCTTCTGGTTTTCTCTCAGACAGCCAGGCCCGTGGCCTCAGTGCTCTACACCTGCATCACTTCATTGAGGTCTCCTCTTCTCAGAGAGCCTTCCCTGACCACCTTCCATCATCTTCTCAGTTCCTTTTATCCTGTTTCATTGTTCTTCATAGCCCTGATTGATACTTGAAATTATATTTTTATTTTTTCCGCTTGTTTTATTCACTTGTTCATTGTCTCCTCTGCTAGAATTTAAGCTCCCCTAGATTATAAGTCCTACTAGAGTTTAGGGCAGGGCCATTGTCTTGTTCATCATTTCTTTATTCTTAACACCTAGAATAGGGTCTGCCTAATAGGGTCTCAAAAAAAATAACAGACTTGCACAAGACATTTAATGGTGTATTTGAATAGCATGTGTCACATTATCATCCCATTAAAAATGATGAGAACCACTGTTGTAGTGAGTTATTTCAAAAAGTGAATAATCAACTATTATTCGTTTGCCAAAAGAGGATCATAGTTGTGTGAGCCTCTCCCACCTTAGCCCTCAAGCATACTTATAGCTGCCACTTCGTGTTAATATTCTGCACCCAGGTTCCAAGACAACCCCCAGGAGGGCTAACCGGCTTGCTTCTTTCTTCTAAGCTTAGCAGAGCCCATTGCATAAAGACGTCCTTCACTGGATTTCTGAAACCTAGAGATCTCTTGCCGTATCTTTTGCCTCTTGTTCACTGTGCCCGTTGCTAAAGGCATGACCCCGAAAGAGTGGGCACCATTTAAATCTTTTTGCTAAATGAATAAAATATGTAGACAGTCCTAGACAGAGAAGATGCAGTATAAGTACTCCCTTAATAGTTTTACCTTTTAACCAAACTATATTGTTTTTCTTCATTAGCATTTACGAGGTTTCTTCTCAGACTCCACATCATTCAATATTTTGATGGATATGTTGTTTATCAAAGGTAAATATAAAAGTAAGTATCACAGTTTATGTTTGCTGAAAAACAATGGACTATGTAAAAATGATCTTTATATTCCTGATGAGTGGCTGAATTATGGAGACCCCATTCTTTAAGTGTGAAAACATTATTGCATCACATCATGACTTAAACACCCCAGATTTTACTTATGCTGCAGTTATAATAGGTTTTAAAATACTAGTTCTTCCTGTATGACCTGATAATTTATTTTGAAATTTAGTTAATTGATAAATGACTTCAAAAGTTTTTATTGTGCTGAAGTGTACTTTTCAGTAGATGGAGCTAAACAGATTGAACTCTGGGAATCAATAGTAGAGGACTCTGAACTCACTTGAATGCATTTAACACTGCCGGCCCACTCCTGGCTTTTGACAGGTGCATTGGAAGTACTGATTGAGATGAAAAACCAAGATGTGAAGTTCAACAAAGATACTTACATCCTTGCTTTTGCAGTTTGCTACAAACTGGTAAGACTGTCTTCCCTAAACTTTTAGAGCATTTTGGGTAATGTTTGAGAGAGGATTTATTATTTTTTTTCTCTACAAATAAAGTTCAGTTCCCCTGAAGTCTGTTTTCCATCTGGTGCAGATATTTCCATTTTAAATATGTTCATTTTTAGAAAACCCAAGTTAGCCATGTCAGACAGTTTTATCATGGGAAAAGCAATTTTATCATCTTTCCATCTTTCCTGGCATTTGTGTAGATAATGAGAACAAGAAACAGCATGCTGGGTTCACACTCTGCTTCAGAGGCCTCTTTCTCTTGCTGGACCTCACCAGACCAGTCTTCTCTGTGGCCCTCTCCCACGGAAGTCTTAGCATCCTTCACTGGTGAACTCAAGGGCTACTTTGTCCTCATCTGTGAATTCTTCTGTGATCACCTAAGTTGGAAGTGTTCTCTCTGTCCTTCAGTATCCCTTGATTGTGATCTATTTGTGTTCACAGACATGGCACTTATAACACTGCCTGATCTACTAAGTGGATGCACATTCCATCCTCCCCACTAGAGGGTAAACTCCTTGAGGCATCTTTATTTGCCAGCACCTACCAGTGCCTGGTTCACAAGCGATCTTTAATAAACGTATGTGACATTAAAATGAGTTCTTTGAGAACAGAGAGCATGACTTATAAATCCCTGTCTTATTTCTCTATCAGGATTGTTTCTTGCACATAGACTGTTTCTTTATTACTTATTGAATGCATAAATGGTAACTGAAATAGTACAGTGACCAAGATTCCATGCATTACTGTACACATTCATGCCGTTTTAACACTGGAAACTTAACAAAACCTTTTTATACTGAAAATGAAGGAACACTAAGTAAGGTAGAACGTGGCTATTGAAAAATTTCCCTGAAAAGCATAGCGATACCAATTTTCCAAAACAAGAGGGGCAGTTGGGTTACAGGGGGAAGAAACCAACTTGGAAATTGAGAAATGTGGAGTCTAGTCTCAACTTTAACATGAACTGGCTTTGAAGCGGTCACTTACCTCATTTGTGAAATGAAGCATTTGGATTCAGGAGCCAGCAAGCTTTCTCTATAAAAGGCCAGATAGTTAATATTTTAGGCTTTGGGGGCCACTTACGGTCCTAGGCACATCTTCTTTGTTTTTACAAATCTTTAAAAATCTAAGAACCATTTTTAGCCATAGGCTGGCTTTGGCCCCAGGGTCGTAGTTTGCTGACTGCTGGATTACTAGATGATCCTTTCCAATCCTGCCACTTTATGATTCTGTGAACAGAAGCCAACATGACACACACTTGAGCATTGGTTCTTCAGCACTGTGATACACAGTTTCCTGGCCTTCTTAGAGATGTCTCCCTGAGCGTATACTGAAGTGGAGAGAATTTAACTGTACTACTTACAAAGGGCCAGAGGACTTTTCTCCCCTATATCAGGGGTCCCCAACCCCCAGGCTGTGGACTGGTGGCAGTCCGCAGCCTGTTAGGAACCGGGCCGCACAGCAGGAGGTGAGCGGTGGGCAAACAAGCAAAGCTTCACCTGCCGCTCCCCATTGCTCGCATTACCGCCTGACCCATCCCCACCCCCAACCCCAGCTCCGTGGAACAGCTGTATTCCACGAAACCTGTCCCTGGTGCCAAAAAGGGTGAGGACTGCTGCCCTATATTGTGTTCAAGAATAATTTGTTTCACTCAGTGGAGACTGGAGTTGAAAAACTGAACTGGTCAGCTGTTACAAATTGCAAGCCAATTCTGGGAACCATCCCCTCTCATTAAATTCAGATTTTCCTTTAGGATTTGAGTAACGAATCACGCCATGACAGACAGATACAGAACTAATGCTGCTCTCGTGAACCTAACCCACCTACAACATAGATAAAGGAAGAGAATTCTGTCTTACCGCTGCTGTCTGCTACTTTGTATATCACTCATCTTCCTGGTGTGTGTGGGTTTTTTTGTTGGTTTTTGTTTTAAGGTATCTGGTTTTATGGGATTCTTTAATGATTTCCATTCAGGTATGTTTTCATGTTTTCAAACATTTGACTTAACACGGATATTTTCAGATTGGAAACCCCCTAAGGAAAAGTTCTGTGGTGTTGCTAAGCTTTACTCTTATCATTTAATATGATAGTAGCACACTGACTCTTCACACGTGTATGTTATGGTACCTATGTCTTGAAACCAGCCTGCCTGGATGAAAAGAGACCTGTATGTTTGTGGGTAAAGCTGCCCCAGGTCAGAAAACCGAAAAAGAGCTAAAAATAAAGTTCATTTAAGAGTTGAGCTGCTAATATATAGATAACTGAGTCTATTTGCAAATAGTCTCTATATGGAACTTAATCTTTTAAGCGGCTTGAGATAGGCTCCAGGAAATTCTTCCAAAAGGAAATCTGAAACACTGGGCACCATTAATCATCTTATTAACCTAAAGGTTTGTGACATTTATTTATTGAGCAATCCTGTCTTCCCCCAGAATAGCCCTGAATCTTTTACAATCTGTACCACGTTAAGGGAAGAAGCCCTCATCAAGGGAGAAATCCTCTGCAGGAGAGCATCCTGTTTTGCAGTGGCATTAGCTCTGAACCAGGTAAGGCTTTGGGGTGCACATAAGTGAATTAGGAGTAGGCAAGACTTTACTACTTTCATTTGTTCTTGCTTTTATTTTATCTTTTTTCCTCTGACTCTGTCATAAAGAAAAAGTCCCCATAAAGAGACCAATGCCTTTGGTGCCATGGCAACCTACATCTACACCTCTGCCTCCAAAGAATGTTTTCATTTACAGTGGAGGGCCTAACATGCACTGCTGTTTACATGGGGCTGGCCAGGATCCTATGGACAATCAATGAGGGAGGCTGTACTCAGAGAAATTTCTCAAATAATTAAAGTGGAAATTTCAAATGATTCGTTTACCAAGTAACGTGCTCAGGGAATGGTTTTAATTTAAGACTCTCCAAAGTGTGTTCTAGTAAATTCCTCAGGGGAACAGTACTCCTTGAGTTCTTGGTATTTTAAAATTATTTGCCTTTTTTTTTTTTCTAAACTACAGTTTGGCCAGATATAAAATTGTGAGGTGATATTTGCTTTACTTGAGGTTTTCTTTGGCATTGTTTTTCTGTCTTCTAGTATGGAATGTTGCTATGGAGAAATCTGAGGCCTGCCTGAATTTTTTTTTTTTTTTCCCACTTCTGAGTGACTTGATCTTGTTAGTTTTTCTCTTTTCTGTCCCTTATATCCATGGAAACATTTTTCCTTTGGGAGTTCTTCATCAGCCAGTTCTTTTCTTTTCTTTTTTTTTTTCCTTGCTGTAATCCTTTTTTTCTTTTTTCCTCATAATGTCTTTATATAGTTTACATGCTGGTTCTTTTTTGGTTATTCATCATTGAAAGATGCTTAGACCAGCCACTTGCAGAAGATTCATGTCAGAAGAGAATAGCGCCGTGTTGCCACGTTCTAGGCCAGCAGGAATTTTCTTTATATCTGAGTTTTGTCTACAAATATGCATTGGCTCTATTTCTTCCTGGCCAATGGGAGTAGGCACGTAGGTGATTTTCAATGAAAAGTCTCTTCTCTGACGCTGCTATAAGTGACACATTGTTTCCTGCAAGTATGGCTGATCTGTGCAAATTCTTGATTAGCCTCGCCTCTGCCACCAAAAGGATCCAAAGACCTCATTACTAGTTCTAAACTCTATTATCATCGTTGTAAACAGGAATTTAGTACTTCAGGCTGTGCCCTCACCTTTGAGAACTACTTTGTGCACTCCTTCTGAGATATGCAGCAATGTCCTCCTCTTACTGCTTTGTCTGGAACTCGCGTATGCTCCATCTCCAGTGTTTTTGGCAATGCAGATTTCTTCTGTGGTTTGAGGTTTCTGCTATGTTCTAATTATGTCAAAGATGGGTGTGCATTTCTATTTCTCAACCTTGTTTTTTTTTTGAAAGCTCATTCCAGTGAGAGAAGGGGAAATGCCAACTTTATGCCCCCATCTTAGAATGTGGAACTCAGGCAGGTTGTTAAAACATTCAGTAATATGCCACTGTAGGAAACACTTTATAGAATGTCCATTTTTGATTACCAAAAAACTTTTTTTCTTTGTGTACTTCAAAACCCTGGGGCACCATGAATAGGAATATCCTGACATCTTAAATGATCTTTATGATAGCAGAGTAATGTTTATATGCCTTGGGGGTATGACTTGTTTTTCTTCCTTCTAGAACCAGCTGGCAAAAGCTATATCCATTTTTTCTCAAATCATGAAGCCAGAAAGCATAATCTGCACTAATTTAAATGTAAGTGACTTCTTTATGGTTTAAAGTAAGGCTTGAAGTGTAATAAAACGAAGTCTAGATTTTTTTGTCTGTGTACAACAAATGACTTTTGATCTCCCAAGGTCATCCATTATGTTCATTTATTGATCACTGTGTGAAAGTTATAATGGAGCCCTATGAGAGGAGTCAATACGTTCTTCCAGGAGTGTATAAATAGGTGGGAAACGCAGATATGATCAGATATAAGAGGTGGCTAAATGCTGCAGGTGTAACACATGACTACAGAAAGGCTGTCAATTTAGAGAGAAGGGAGATGGACTCTGCAGTCTCTCCACTGAGACTTAGGAAGAGCCTGCGTGCTGATTACATCCTATCCATGGTACCTGACTCACGGAGTCAGTACACCTACGGCATAAGGTGGCATCTAACCTGGTAAGCGCTCAATAAATGCGAGCCATTTTCATTCTTTCTTTGTTGCCACCTTTTCAGTGAGCAGTGAGTCGTCTGCACCTCCTTGGGGCAATGAAAAGACTAAGAGACTCTCCTGTCATTAACGACATCACAGCCCCCACTCAGCTAGGCCCTGCTGAGGCCCTGCTTGTATGCCGAGTACGTGTGTTGTGGGGAGTTCAAAAGAAAGCCCCTAGTGTCCAGGAACTTACAGTCTCCTGAAACATCAAGGGGTCAAGATGAACCGAAATGGGTAAACACCAGCATGACATGAACTGGGATAGCGGGTCATAGCCAGTGCGGTATTCCAGGCTGGGGAGCAAAGGGCTGGCCAGCAGGAGCTAACGGAGGAGAACTGGGGAGAAGAATATTGTTGAGCAGTGTTCTGAAGGAGGACAGGGCTGTGGGACTGGAGGCATGGAGGTGAAAGGGCGTTCTCTGTTGGGAGATTCGTTTTGCTGAGGGTTCTAGTTTGCCAGTTAGTTTGCTGGTTCTCTTCCTAGTTTTGAGTCCTTAGGCAAAGTTACTTAACCTCTACCACCCATTTTCCTTCTATCTGAAGTAGCAGTAGTAATAGTACCATTCTTTCATTAGGAGAATTGAAAGAATAATGCATATAAAGTAGTTAGTTAACACAAAACAGTTGGTGCCTCGCATGTAATCAGTGTTCAGTGATGCTTGCTAATACCAGTAGTATTTGTTTAAAATGAAATATGTTAAATAAAAGGATTATTTATTTCTAACAAATCCTAGAACCCGTGAACAGGAATTGCGCATAACTGCAAGCTCCCGTGGTTTTCAGTTCTGCCCATAATTATCCTCAAATGTCACCCCCAGACCAGTGCCCAGATGACTTTCAAGAGAAGGACTAGATAAGCCTTTATGGTAAATTCTGGGCAACAAGTTCCACCAAGAAGTCTGAGATAAGAATACCTTATATTTGACCTCATATTTACTTTTCAAAATACCTACACAGGAGGGAAAGATGAGCCTAGGGAACCAGAAAGATGGAGACAGTGATAGTAGAGAACCTGGGAGGAAAAAAGGGAAAGAGGTGGGTTTGGAAGGGAAGAGACTAAATATAAGAAAAATACGCAAAAAGAGATGTTGTAGTTGGCAAAGGGCAGGAGCCTGGAGTGGGGATGAGTGTCAGAGCTGTCAGTTAAGAACTTATCTGTAAAACCTGGTAATGGATCTGCTATAAACTGATTAATGCCACAAAAAAGGGAGGTAAGAGGTCCCAGAAATGAGTTTTTACGGCATTAATGGTGAGGCAGAGGAAGCAACAGAAAAAGACAGGGGAGGAATCACACCAGTGGATCGAAACCCAAGAGAGCTGATAGCCCTACGTGCCATGGCCTCCTGCAGGCAGCCCCTGGCCCAAGACTGGGCACCTGAACAGAAACTGCAGGTCAGCCTGAAAAGCTCTCAGCTGATGGAGGCCAAGGTGGCAAAGGTCCGGAGTCCAGAAGTCCAGGTCATGTGAGCCAGTAAGCCAAACAGACTAGGAATCCTGGTCTTCCAGCAGATGCATATGTTATTTTTTCTTCTTCTCAGCTTCCTACTGGATGTGGACGGCTCAGCATCTCCAAGTATTAATATATTTATCTGCTTCTGAGAGAGTGGCCTGCAGATGCACTCATTTCATGATTGGATAGCAGTAGAATTGCTAGGATTCCAGGCGGTTCATAGCATCAGCGGGGAAAGAAACACAGGAGACTGTGTGAGAGAAGTTTTATGTGGGTCATTAGTCGCTTTTCCTAGAGTTGCAATGGGCATGGGGGGATCAATAAGGGTTGATAAGAAACGGAAGAGAGTGAGATCGGCAGGGTTTCGGTTTATTTTAGCTAAGGTGCCACGCTAGATACTTACATTTGTCGGTTTATTTTATACAACACTGTCAGAACAGTATTTCTCCATATTATACATGTGGAAAATGAAGATTCAAAGGGTAAGTAAACTACCCAGGTTCTCACAGCTAATTAAATAGCAGAGTCAAAGTTTTAACACAATCAACTCTGTTTGACTACATACAAAGCCTAGGGTTTCCCCACCACTCCAGACCTACAGAGATTAGCGTTGTGCGTCTTTTATCTAGGACTGGAGCTAACTGCTTCTCCGGAATGGTGAAAGGAACACAGGATGTCAAAAAACGAACCTGCTGTTAGTGCACGTACTCCATGTCCTTGAATTTAGATTCCTCGGCTATTCAGTCGTGGCAGCAGGAACAGCTCCTCCTGGGAGAGCTGGGTTGGGGGGCGGGGAGACGGCCGATCAACGTGGTCGAATGAATGGGCATGTTTCTGGCAAGCGCTCTGTAAGGATCCTTGAGTTGATCTTGAATATGAACCATTCCCTCCATGAACTGGGTCGCAGAATTATCCATTGTCCAGAAACTTAAAGATTGTTTAAAAATTTTCACTCAGGCAATTCTTGGCAAATTTCCAATCTAAATTTCTCCTATTTCAATACAAGCCTGTTTCTTCTTCCCTCCTTGGGAATGGTGGAAAAGAGCTGGTTGCCATTCTCAGGTTTAATAATCTTTCAGATTCTGGGTCTCTGTTATTAGAGCAGGTTTTTAAAAAATAATTTAATTCCGGGCCCTAGCTTCTCCAAGGCTGAGTCATCTGCTTAGAATCCTTAAGGGCAATTTGTTAATTATTCAGAAAGGGAAACCTAACAAATAGGCTGAATAGAGTCTCTTCAGTCAGTATCAGCAGAAATAAATGAAGTTTTTTTCAGATCTGCTTTAAAAATTAATGCCTTACACTAAAATCTTTTCTTGCTGCCAGTTGGAATATGAACTTACCTAATTTTTCCCCTCAACTTAATTTTCTTTTCATTGAAATTGCTCCTGCTGCTGATACGACCCAGAGGGCCTGGCTCCCCATTTCCCAGCTCATGCTCGCTCCACACCGAACTGGTTGAGCACATGATCTCATTGAATTCTAATCATTTCTCTAGAAATCTAGACCCATTCTGGAATTGAATTACCTTACAGGGGAATTGACAAGTGGTGAGTTTCACTGCTTTTTTTTATCATTTATTTGTTAACACAGGTAAATGTTTTAATGTTTGTTTCTCCTACTCACTAAGGCCACGCTAAAGTTCTAGCTCATGCTGGGCAGTCCTAGGCCACACCGGTAGGAAAGGAGACAGGACTTATTATTTCTCATAAATCCCTTTGTGGCAGCATCTCACCTATATGTTTAAGAATTGCATTTGGCTGGAAGCAATGCAGACTCTAAAAATACAAGAGTCTATATAAATTAGAGGATTTCTTTTTCTTCCAAGTAGAAAACCAGAGGTGGTCGGTCTAGGTCTGGTATGACATTCCGTGATGTCATCAGGGACCTGGCCTCTTGTATTTCCATACCACTATCCTAAGCGCGTGACTTCTATCCATTACATCTATTCCAGCAAGAAGTAGGAGAATGCAGGAGGACAAAGAAGTTGGTCCCTTTTAAGAATGCTTTCCCAAACGTCTCCCCCAACAACTTGTACTTACACGTTAATGGCGAGAGCTTAATCCCATGACCACATCTAGCTGCAGACAGACCTGAGAAATACAGTTTCTGAGTTCCGTACATGACAGCATCAGTTAAGGTTAGGAGCTCTGTTATCAAAACAAAGAAGGGAAATGTGGATATTGGTTAGAAAATTAGCAGTCTCTACCACACTGTGCTATTCTACTTCAAATATAGCAAACTTGGAAAGAAAAGAAATGCAGAGATGTCTGCATGTTCAGGGCTTCTGTTCCCTTTTTTGGTCAAAGGTGTCCAGTGACACATTTCTTGAGGTCTCAGAAAATCAGAAGGGTGGGAAGTATGTGTTCTTTGACTAGTTTTTTTTTAACGAAAAGTCCCCCTGCTCCTTGCTAATTCAATTTTCCTAGCCTTTTGTTTGAAATCTGTAAGACTGAAGCAATGCACTATACCCTGATTTAGCTTTCTTAATTGTACCCTGAGACTTCAGTTTGAGACAAGCTCCTAGCTTTAAATTTTTTCTTTGCCTTTCATCAGTAACTGCCTCATCTATGTTGCCCTTCAGCAGTATAGTTCCAGGTATTGAACCTTACTCTTGAAATCCCCACTGAGTCAGGGTTAGTTGCTGGAGGCAGGAGAGAAACTGGGAAAAATTAGGAAGAAAAGTTGAAATCTTTCAGAAGCACATCATTAATAGTTTCTAGCATGAGGTCCGGGAGGTTTATCCCTGTACATTGCTAGGGGACCTACACTCCCCTTCTCATTTCTCATTGTTGAGGGTCTACTCGGTGCCAGGCACTGCAGATGTGGCATCAACAAGGTAGACTTCTCCTTGCCCTTGACAGGACAGACCACTGCCAACCAAATTGGGATTGGTTTTTACTAACAAAACTGTTAAGAACTATTAAGACGTGGAGATTTTACCCCACTTCTGAGCTAACGAGTTAACCTGCCACAGTTTTGTGGATGCTGGTGGAGAACACAAGACACCGAGAGAAGAAGGACAGTTTATTACTCACAGCAATAGCAGTAGCCAGCGGATTAGCATTTTTGCAGCAGTTTCTTGAGCCCAGTTCCCACAGAGCGACATGAAGAGGGCTATATGCTTCTTGCACACACAGGGGATTATATTTTAAGAGAGGAGCTGTGAACTTGGGGAACCCAAATCTCTTAAATTGGACAGTAAGCATACCTGCCCTCTGCTTTGGGTGAGACACGGTCTGTCTTCCCAGGCTGCTGGCGGCACAAACATCCTTGAAAATACAGTCGGGACTAAAGACAGTCAGTGCTTCTGCCTGACTGTGAGAGACCCACGGAATGTTCTCTCCCTACAAAGGGTTTTGCCTGTGCTCTAGAACTCAACTTAGATCAGGGCTTTTGGAGTTAGGCTACTTGGGGCCATTTCATTCTGTTCTTCAGGACCAAAGATAACCCCTCATCCCGATCACCTGCTCAGCAAACATACAATGTTATAAAATGGACTATTAAGAGAACTTAGTTGCTTTGGTATAAGAAAGGAATATCTCTCCCAGAAAAACTATCCTTTCTAAAGATCAAGAGGCTTAAAAATGTTTACACCCTTCGATTTTGTAATTTCACTTCTGGGAATCAAGTCTAAGAAAGTAACAATTTTTTAAAATGTATGACATTTATTGATAAAGTATGGTATTGCTTTATTTGATTTATATGATGGATTGCTATGCATTCATCATTAAAAATGAGGTTTTATTTTTTCCTAAAACTTCTTGATGCTATGAGAAAATGTTCACTTTATAATAATTGACCAAAAAGCAGAATCAAATTGGGGGGTGGGGGAGATTCATATATTTGGAAGATAATACATGAGATTGGAAACAATGGTTAACATTAGTTGGTGAATTCTGAGTTATTCTCATTTTCTTTAAACTTTGCTGTGTTTTTCAAATGAGACTAGTGAACATTGGTAATTGGGGTGCGGGGGAAATGTGTTCTTTTTTTTCCTTATGTTAATTGTATCTGATGGAAGGTAGTTAGTGGTATCATTTTGAAAGCCAAGTACAAGCACCCCGTTTTGATAGCTGCAGTATAGATAGGAGTGCCTCATTAAAACTTTAACCGGCTTCCACTTTATACTTGCACAATCTGTACGCCTGCAATTTCCTAACCAAAAAAATTAAAAGATAAAGGTATCTTTTGACCCAGAGCCAGTCTTATGAGATTGTCTGATTGTCATATCCTCTGAATCTAGAGGAAATAGGGAAGAATCTAATAGTAATGTTTTTTGAGGACCTCCTGCGTGCTGATATTTCATTTAATGTTCACAGTAATTCAAAATGTGAGATGTAAAGGTATTTTCCTCATTTCACAAATAAAGATACTGAAAGAGATTAAATACCTGGCCAGAGTCACTTGGCTGTAAGTGCCAGTGCCAAGACTCTGACCCAAGTATGTCAGACTCCAAAATCCATGTTCTCTCCATTTCTGCCTTTTAGCAAGCTTTGAAGTGGTGGTGTTTTGATTAGCTATTGGAAACCAAGTTTTGGTTGGTGGCCATTCATTCAAAGCACCTTTGAACTTGAGCAAGCAAATGAATTAGGAAGTGGCATGAAAGCAGGGTCGATGCCTCTAAATGTAGGCTTACCTCACGGGGTACACGTCTCAGTGTTGATCACTAGCTCAATCTTGTTTTTCTTGTTTCTTCTTTTTCTTCAGCTTATGATCCACATCCAGTCAAACATGTTGAAAAGCCTAATAGACACACTAAAGGATGCTACAGAGGGGAATCTGTCAAGATTTGTGAAAAAACCTGTGTTCTCAGAAGAAGTGGTGAGTAGGCGGCTTCCACAGAAATCCTGTAAAGGTGCAAGAACACCCTTGAAACTGTCCACTTGATACCTTCATCCTGTAGGCCACCTCTTTAAAGAGACTGTCCAATCCGGCAACCTCTCTGTGGTTCCTGTGGCTAGATTTCTATGTGTGGGTGCAGACTTTGTTCCTCTAACACAAGAGAATTTCCTCTGAAATTCTAGGAAAACTTGTTCCTTTTACATGGTTCTTTTCCCCACACTGTCTTCATGGGTGTCGGCCGTCTTCTTTTCCTTTTTCCTTTCTCCTTAAGCATCCAATTCCTTCTCCCCACTCCTCTCAGTTGATGACCTTGCTTCCTGTTTCACAGAGGAAACAGAAGCAATTAGAGGAGGACCGCTGCCGCACCAACAGCCTCCTTGCCCCCCTCTCTCTCTGCTCAGCCTTCCCTCCTGAAGCCGTGGTGACTGTAGGCACCTCTCTAGAGCCTGGGAGCCCATCCCCACCCCCAGCCAGCCCAGGGCATCAGCCCAGAAGTTGCGTCACCTTCTTTTGAACATCATCACTATTGCTCACCTTCCCTGTGGATCATCCCCATAGGCAAACAGTAGGCTATAGTATCTCTCATCTTAACAAAAAGAAAATCTCCCCTACCTAAACAAGTAAAAAGACATACTGGCCTAGAGGGGTGGGATAGGGAGGGTGGGAGGGAGGCGCAAGAGAGAGGAGATATGGGGATATATGTATATGTATAGCCGATTCACTTTGTTATAATGCAGAAACTAACACACCATTGTAAAGCGATTATACTGCAATAAAGATGTTAAAAAGAAAGACCTGCTGGGTGTTTAGATAGGAAGACTCAACCTCATAAAGTCAGTTCTGCCCAAGTTAATGTGATAATGTAACATTTCAATAAAAATACCATTAGGTTTTTTTCTGTAGTTTAGGTTTAGTAGAAAGAGCAAACTAGCAAGAATAGCTGGGAAGACTCTGTGAAAGAAGAGGTGCTAGACCTGCCAGATATGAAACCATATTAAAGCTTTTCTAATTAGAACTGTGGTTTTAGCTCCTGAATAGACCAACTAATGGAACCATATAAATGCTTTGCAAAATTATAAAATAAAGTTAAATAAAAATGAAGAGAAAGAAGCAATTTCTAAAACTTGAAAGTAAAATGAAACAAATGAACCTTGTGCCATACTGATGGCTTAAGCACATAAAGAGGAATTATTGTAAGTCATTCGAAATTTAGTGATTTGTACATCGCTAGTCATATAACCTACAGGGAAAAAAGACTGTGAGGAAATCATAAATTATTGGCAGTGATCATATTGTTAGTAAAGATACTGGTATAGTCATTTTGACTAACCAAGGGGCCTGGTTGTCAGTCCTCTCCCAGCTTTTCTCCCTCTTCCCTGGCCTTTGGTAGCACGGTCCCAGCTGCGTTCCGGCTAGCACCTGAGATGGCAGGTTGGCAGCAGAGGGCAGGTGGCAGGCAGCTCCCCGCCTCTGCCACACTGTGGCCTTCCCAGCCCAGTCCCATTCCTCACTCCTACCTGAAGGCTCTGTAAAGGGAGCTTGTCGGGAAACTAACTGGTTGATTAAATTTAAAGCTTCTTTCTATTTGAGGTCTTAGCTCTGTGTAGGTTGTGACCGACCTGAACCTTTTGGGAGTGTGTTCAGAAAAGTAGGGGAACTAGAAATGTAAACTGGTTTGAAAGCACACGATCATGTGCATGTGTGCGCAGCACTGACACAACCTCTGCTTTCTCACTAGCACTGATGTTAATCCTTCCTTAGACCTGGCCCGTCAATATGTTGCCTGAATTATGCGACTAAAGCATCCAAACTTCACACTGAAAAATACTCATTGTTTTTATCTGATTCTCCCCCCCGCCAAAGCCTATAAGGCTGATTTACTTAGAAAGCTCACCCTCTAGTTCAGTGTATCCCCTGGTTGCTGTGAGGCTACCCAGGGAACTGCTTGTTGAGAAGTGAACTGATCCCTAAAACCCCAGCAGCTCTTGAGCTAGTTCTGAATATCTTTGTGAGATTGCAATGTGGAGTCTTATGTTGTAAAACTCTGCATTTTACAAATGCTCTATTTAGTGTTTATGCCACCAGTTACTGGACATGTTTAATGTGTGGTGAGAAGGTGCTGTTGTGCCCTTAGAGGAATGGTGAAAAGAACTGCGGACTTTTCTGCAGCACCGTGACGGAAACCACTCCAACGTGAACTGTTTCCTTATTGACTTCTTTTTTAAAACTTAATTAACAAACAATGTCGTACCAACTGTTTTCGGCTTCAATTGTAGGATGGTCCTAGTGATACCATTTAATATTTATTTTTGTAGTGATTTAAGAGAACTGAGGTAGTTAAAAAAAGAAAGAAAGAAAAAAGAAAAAAAAGAACTGAGGTAGTATCTGCAGTGAGAGCAAGGCTACCTCCAGCTTGGCTCACCTGCTTTGCTTCTTTTGAAAGCCATATGCTGCTGCATCTCACCCTGAACATGAGGACTAAACAAGCTATTCTTTTTAAGAATGTTAGAAGTGTTTAAACTTTACCTGAAGGTTCAGTGGGGAGCCCTTGTTTGAAAAGAAGGTGTGCAGGTTTGTGTTATATTACACAAGCTGTGTATATGTGATAGACTCACATTCACATTCTAATTTTGAGCTCAATCATTTTTGTAGAATTAAATACCATTCATACACTTGTGATGCTAATATTTATACCTCTGGTCTAGACCTTGCCCCCATGCCTCATAATTGTGTAGCCAATAACCTCTGGACATGTCTGCCTAGATGTTTCACAGACATCTCAATCTTGTCCAAAACAGAACTCTTGATTTTCCCTCTCCAAATCTCATCCTGCCATCTTCCCCATCTCAGTTAATGACACCCCCCATCTCCAGGTTACTAAAGCCCAAATTGCGAAGATGTCTTTGATGCCTCCCTTTTCCTCTCCCCTTCAACAATAAATCCTTTCAGTTTAATCTCCAAAATATACTTCATATATATCTACTTCTCCATCTTTTCTATACCTTTCCCAGTCTAAACCATCACCTGCTCTCATCTGGCCTATGATGGGGGCCCCTAGATTAGTCTCCACATTCTTGTACCCTCCAGTTCTCCACACAGCTTTTTAAATCGAAATCAGATCATGTCCCAGTTTGGACCTTCTGATGGCTTTTAGAATAAATTCCAGAACACTTACCATGAGCTAGAAAGCCCTACATCATTTGACCCTGCCTCCTGCTCTGATCGTTAAATTGGACACACTTGATTCCATGCTGTTTGACCTCCTTTCCCTGGTATGTTTCATCGTATAGTATGGGCCACTTGAACCCCCCTTTTATAAAATACCAGGGGTGATTTTTAAGTACTAATCCTGAATGTTGTTTATAGCTTATGGAATCCCTTATAGTTAGTTATACCTCTCTGTGCCCCCGCACCCTGGTTTTTACCACTTTAGGTGCACACTCTTTTTTTTTTTGCATTTATATCTCTGCTTCTTGGAGGATAAAAAGAACAAGGAAGAAATCTTGCAGAGATATAACAATCTACCCTTCTTGCTTTTTTTTCAGCTGGTCAAAGTGAGGGAAAAAGTGAAGGATGTGCCCACTCTTCTGGCCACATTTGATGAGCTGTATGGGAAACTGCACATAAATGGCCAGGTCACCACTTACACTTTGGATGCTCTGCTCTGCCACACCCCCAGTGATAGGAAATCCCACACGGTGCTATTAAACAAGAGGACAGTCAGCCGTCGGACCTTCCAGCCGCTCAGCCAGTCCCTGTGGGCTGAGTAACCCTGAGTTCAAACCATCCATGGGTCTGAGTTGGAGGGGGCCTGCTTCTAGTGAATTACTGGCTTCCTAAGAAATCGGGCATCGTACTCCAGTGTACAGTCTACTAACACTTGGTCTCCTTAAATTTCCAAAATCATTGAGCACTGGCGTGCTGCCTTGAGACGTTCATATGTTGTGCCACCAGGAAGATCTAGATACAGGCAAGCAGAAAGCTCGGGCTCCCGCGGGAAGGAGGCTTCCCCTTGTGAAGGGCTGAGGAAGCTTGAAGGAACACGGTCACGGTCTCCAGGGGAACCCAGTAAGCACTAACAGGAGGGAATTTCACTATAAGTGGCCACCTCCAGCTAATTTTCAGGGGAATCGTGGTCTGAAACCCTACTCTACCATGCTGGGAAATAGCCCAGGATTTTCTCACTGCTTCTGTCATCATTTACCTGTGACCCTAGACAAGATACTTGAGCCCTCAGTTTTTCATCTGTAAAATAATAGTGCCTGTGTGAATCTCCATATTGATTTGAAATTTTCATTCAATGTTCAGTAGGGTCAAATTTTCTCAAAAATCAGAGAAATTAAAAGGTTCGTGAGAAAACTTGTTGTTTTCTCAGCAGAACAAACAAAACCAGAATTTAACTCTCAGAACTGATAATAAGCCGAAATTTAAATGGTTACCACCTTGGTCACGGGCAATCCACGTGCTTTTCAAAGTAAATGCCAATAAAAACCACATAACGCTCTCTGTGTTCCTTAGTTTTCTATATAGGTCATAAATATTTGGTCCTATAGTTCGTCTCGTTTGTTAATGATTTTCTCTTTTCTCTCTTTGGATGTTTTATCTTTTATAAATAAATATGTCATGACAGCAGGTCAGAGCTTCCTCGTAAGGATCTGCCTCTTGGTGGTTTGAAGGCCAGCACCTGGGGGGGTTCGTTTTGCCTTTTCTTTCTGAGGGCCCACATGATGGTGAAGCCTCCCAGCTGTCTGCCTGCAGTGCTGCAGACTCCTTATTCAGTGCTGTTTCAAAACCCGGAGATAACTCTAACTTTACTGTTATTCATAGAACCAGAAGTTCTAGAGTAGGAGGAATCTTCTAAGTCTTCTCCTCAGGTCAGGGGAAATGTCCTGTCCAAATTGGTGGAGCTGAGATTAAAATCCAGATTCCTAGTCTCATTCCCTTCCCACTGCACCACACGATGTCTCCTCAGAGAAGAAACAGGAGGTTCTCTTCAGAGATAGAGCACTAAGAGCTCCTTGACTTACTGTGTGGCCATGGGCTCCCCTCAATCTCATCTGTTAAACAGGGATAATAGTAATACCACCTCGTGGACTTACTGTGGACAGAATGAGGTAATAAATGCAAAGCAAGCTGAACACTACCTGGCACAAAGAAAATGCTATATAAACATTAACTCTTGTTATTACTGTCAGTAGCATTCAGAGTGTTCGCACCTAGTTGAAGAATTACATAAACAAATGAGTTCTTCCTCCTGTTCAGAAATATCAAAAGAATTTCTTTAGCCTATGTTCTGTGAAGCATAAGCTTCATTTAAAGAAAATTCTCTGCCTCATAGAATCTTAATTACATCTTATGTGTGTCTGGTGTTTTGCAAAAGAAAAAAAAAAGGATTTAAATTTCTCTACCTTCAAAGTCTTAGGGAATAATAGGGCATGCTTCCTGTCCCTCAACTTATCTTTTATCTTCTCCAGCATTCACAGAGAGCATTCAAATGGCTATTATGCCCTGGGTGAATGTGGCCTTGGTTGTTAGCTAACAACTATTCATTAGCAAAAAAAAAAAAGATCGTGAGCAATAAATAGCAGCCATGACCTTCCCAAGCCCTGCTGCTCCGAGCAGCTGCCGGCTGTGCTTCTCTGCGGACTGCAAAACTGGGCTCTTTGACCTGTTCCCAGAAGTCTTACTGAGGGGCAACTTAGTCATGAGGTAATGAATGTGCATAACGTTCACCTCAAAATAACAGACGATTCTAAAGGCAAAGAGAAAACCATCAAAGTATGCTCAGTATATAGTGACCATTTCATTCTTTAAAACTTGGCAGTTTCTTTGAAAAATGGTGTTTCTCTGCAATCCATAATTTGCCTAAAGCATCTATGTACTCTACGGTAATTTGCCTAAAGCGTGTACTTACTCTGTTAATGAGAATATTTGACGGACGGAACATCTTACTCCCCAACTCTATGTGCCTTTGTAGATTGTTTTCATTTAGTGTAAATGTTGCTACGGAAGCCAAAAATTATGGTGAGTACAGCACAGTATGAAAAACAGACAAAAAGATGTCTCCTTAATTGGGTGATATAAGGGTAGTGGTCTGGTTATCTATTGCTGTGTCAAAAATACTCCAGAAATTAGTGGCTTAAAACAAGACCAATCATTTCATTAGACTGGGCTCAGCCAGGCAGTCACCTCAACGACTTCTTCCCTTAATGCTTCTGGCACTGGATTCTAGGACCTCAGCTGAGGCTGGGGCCTGCACATCCACACGTGGCTCCCTGACAGCACACAGTGCCTGGTACTAGGGAGTGAGTGTCCCCAGACAGGCAGACGCTTTGTCACCTTTCATGACCTATTCTCAGAAGTTGCATAGCATCACTTCCACTCAAGTCACAGGCCCATCCAGATTCAAGGGAGGGAGCATACATTCCACCTCTCAGTGGTGGTGACGTCAAATAATTTATGGACATGTTTTAAGCCACCACAGATCATTTTTTCCAGCAAGCTCTTTAAACTTGTCCTTTCCCGTTCATTGTTACTTCCCTAATTAAAGTCACCATCATCCATCAATCATCTGTCTTTCAGCTCTTCTCTCTACTGAAGCCAGAGTGAGGTTTCCAAAACAAATTTGTCCTCTGCCCTGTTTAAAACCTCCTCACATCCCTCTGGGTAGAGCTCAGACTCTAACATGGCTTAGAAGGCCTTTCCGAATCTGGCCCTCGGTTTGCCCATCCAGCCCCACCCTACTGCACACCTCTTCTTCCCTCCTACACATCTTTTGGGTCGTAACTTAGACATCTTTTCATCTGGGAAGACTTCTGGATCCACTGGATCCCAGCCAGGTTAGGGGAGCTACCGACCTTCCCCTGTAATTCACTCATCAACACACTTATCATACTCCCGTCGTTGCCTGTTTTCAGTTTTTTACTAGAGTCAGGTGCCACCTCTATCTTGTTCTCCACTGTGTGCCCTGTACCTAGCACGGTAGGGAACGTATCAGAGGATGAGTACTCATTTAACTACGGCCTCATTTACATTATGTAATGACAATGGCTGTCATCATGATCCCCCTGGGAATAGCGTTTCTTCTCCAATGCCATCCGCTCAGTCCCAGACACTTCTCATTTAGACCCCACTCCACGCTTCTGCTCAGCCCACTATGTATCCTTGTCTCCTCCCACCTAAAATGCCCTCACTCTTTCTCTACCCACCCTTTTCTACCCAACTCGTGTCACCTCTTCCATAGGCCTTTCTCAAGCTGTAGAACCCATATGGATTCTCCATTCATTTACCAACTCCATATTGAGCATCTACAAAGGACAAGGCACTATGAAAGGCCCTTAAGTTGCCACAGGGTAAAGACTGACCATATTCCTTTCCCAAAGCAGAATATTTTTATCCTGCCATGAACTTAAGGACCTTTTGGCCTAGTCATTTGCTCTTAGCTTCTGTAGATAGTACTCATTACAGATTGATCAAAATCCTACCAAAAATAGACTCGGTAGTGAAATAGACCAACCCTGGGCCATTTTTGCTAACAGTTTTGTTGATGATGACCCAAGAAATTAATACAAATTTGAACTAATTCATAATGAATATCACTGGGAAATTATGATGGGGTGGTAAAGATTTATCTGCTACAATTCAGGTAGAATTGTAGATTCCTCTATTTCTTTGCAAGTGAACAAAAATTTCTTATTCATTTTCTGGTTATATTGAGAACCCAAGAGAGGAATTCATGGGAGACTTGATCTTGCTTGAAGGATATTTTTAAGCTTTGTTTTAGATAAATGTTTGATCTTTCTGGATATCTTCCTCTTACCCATTTTCATAGCCACGAGGACAGCTGGGGATAAAGCTGTGGTTGTCAAACTTTAGCAAGCACGAGAGTCAGCTGGAGAGCTTGTTCAAACCCAGAAGGCTGGGCCCCAGCTCCAGAGTTTCTGAATCCGTAGATATGGGGTAGGGCCCAAGAATGCATTTCTAGTACATTCTCAGCTGCTGCTGTTGCTAGTCTGGAGACTGTGCTTTTCACCACTGTGTGAGAGGAAGCCTGTGCTTCTTCATGTGCATGGGAAGCTCAGGCTTCAGAGGCAATCTCTGGGTCCTCTCTGGTCTCTGCTGTGAGGAGGGAAGAGCAGGGAAGCGTGGCCTTGTCCCTGGACTCCTGAGCCAGTATCTGCTTGCACCCACTTCTGAGCTCTGTGCCGCTGCCATTTGTCTCTACTCATAAGGACCCTCCCTCTGATGTCAACCAACCCCAACCCCTCCACTGGACTCAATGAATCAGGAGTCCCAGGGCATTATGATTTAAGATCAGTGAAAAGTGTATCTATTTAGTGTTTTCAGATTCACATATCCATATAAACAGATGGCAAAATAGTACAGGGCTTGACAAAACTAACCCAAGATTCAGGTTACGTTATAACACTTCTATCTACAAATTTGACTTGGGGAAATTAAACTCAGTAGATAAAGTAGCCATTTAAAAAATCACAATGGAAGAAGCTATCATTAGTAAAATTTGATATGCATTATGCATAAAAAATGTGTGGTGAACCAAATCACTGTGAATGGATCTCAGTGGAAATAGTTCAGAAAAGTAAAATCAAAAGATTTTTACAAAGGAAATGGTTTGACTCTACTGCATAGAAAATGGATCACAGAATTAAGTTGGCTTAAATGGCATTACCTCAAAAATATCTTCTGAACAAAAACTGAATGATATTGGTGTAATTCTGATTGAAATATTTTTTATTCATTAACAGGGAGTTAAGAACAAGGGGATTAAAAATGCCCTCTGTTCTCATGGAGCCTGCATTCTACAGGAGGAACAGACATTAATTGGATGACAGTGCAAATGACCCCATGATCACAATTGGGATAAATGATTAGCCTGGGGGCATAGAGAGTAAGTGGTGTGTGTGCACACATGCACGCACACACACACACACACACACACACACACACACACACACACACAAGAGGAGGACCTTTTCTGGTCTTGCATAGCACCAGTTGTCTATGGCATTCATTTTGACACAGAAAGTATGGTGCCGTGTATTGTTACAGAACCTTACAGTGTATCAAGTGTCTCCTGAAGGACGAAGTATTCTACATTTGTCTTATATGACCCCAAAGTGCCTATGTAGCATAATACTGTACATACAATGGGGCCTTAATGTTTTTTGAAAGAATGAACTAATTAATGGCAGATTTTAGTTAATATGGACCATCTGCCACAATATGCTTTAAGTATTTCACGACGTTCTCACAAACCGGTCACTCTTTCTGTCCCAGTTTTATAGATGACAGACCCCAGACCCAGAGAAGGGCGCGTGGGCCGACCAGTGCATTAACAGACTGGCCGAGCCCCTCTACCTTCCAGCTCTGACGCATGGATTCCCACCCCTCCCCCGCCTTGTTGCCCAGCCCTCAGCTAATCTGAGACAGAAGTGACCACGCATCCATCCAGCTGCCCGCCTCGCTCAGGTGACCCTTCTTCTGAGGGCTGGGGCCTCCAAGGGCCTCAGAGGCACTGTTAGCACCGTGATCAAAGGTGGGGTTGGGGAAAGAAGGCTCAGAGGGAAAAAAGCCCACGCTTGGCTGCTAATCACTGCCCTGCCGCTGAAACCTCCAAAGCTGGGTGAACTGGGACGGGAGAAGGCCTCATTTAATCAGGCTCTGAGAGGAAAATGCACCAGTAGCCCGAGTGGGCCTAGAAGGCATCAGGGTTTCCTGTGTGTCACCTGCAGGCCTGCCTGGGCAATGCCTGCCCAGATTAATGACGCTTACACCCACCATCTTCGCTGATTCCTTTTTCCTACCCCAAATCAGGCAAGCTGCTCACCCACAACAGCCCAGCGTCACCACATCACTTAATCCCCCAAACCTCCCTCACTCCCAGGCAGCAAGATCATCCTGTCAAATTACAAGTGACATCACAAAGAAGGAAGGCACAACCCCCCCACCAAGTGACTGCTCTACAACTGGATTTGGTTTGAGTTCACGAATGCAAGTCCCATGCCTGGCCACCAAGCAGCAGAACCTCATGGTGTGTCCTACTCACCCCAGGGGGACATATTATGTAGCCCTTAGGGTTCAAGGGGATTAAAGTGACCTTCACTTTCATGGCTGAAAATTACTGGATTAATATCAGGTAGTTTAAGGAGTATGTTCTGGTTGTAGCAGGTGGCAGGATGGCCACATGCACATCCAAAGATAATTCAACACGAGTGCCACTCGCTGAGAAGCCAGGAGAGAACCAGGCAACTCAACATGAGGCTTTTGGGCCATAGGGTTTGTCCCCCCCATATAAAACAATAGAGAGCAGAGAAAATGTCATTTCCAATTTAGATTAGCATAATCGCTTCTTTGACAGTTTGCTGCTCCGGTGACAGGAAATTCAACAACAACATATGCTTTGTATGCTAAACTTCATAAAATACAAGAAATAGAAGAAAAACTCTAACACATAAGACTTACCGTTTGTCAGATCCTGTTTAAAGCACTTTGTATACAGTATCTTATTTAATCGTCAGGAAAACTCCACGTGGGACTATTACCCCACTTCTCAGATGAGAAAACGGAAGCTCAGAGGGGTTAAGGTACCTGCCCATGAATATGAGTAGGGAGTGGTTGAGCTCACGTAGTCTGGCACCAGCCTTCACGTTTTCAACTCCGTCTCTGTACTCCAGCTCTCACGGCGGCTGTACGTACACGTGCGCGCGCGTGTGTTCGCACATGCGCATATGTGCCCTTTTCAGGCGAAGCGGTTTGCAGTGTTGATTCAGCAGAACCTCAAAGGGGCCTCTGAGCAAAAAAGGTTAAAATATACATGCTTACACACATATACATAGATATACATGTTATATGTGCGTATATTACACACACACACACACACACACACACACACACACGTACATAAATCTGTGTATGTCAGTCTTTTTCAGCTGATCCCCGGCCAGCTTCAAGCTTTGCTCTGTCGCCAGGACGCAGCTGAAGAACTTAGAGTAGCCAGCAGAGGGCGCCCAGAGTCACTATTTTTTAAAGGTGCAAGTTTTTAGAAGCATCTTCCATTTCTGGAATTCAGAGAGAACAGAGGTCCACACTGCAGGCTAGACAGGAAAGGTAGCTGTAGATAGACTTCAGAGAAGATACAGCCTTCACTCAGATTGAGAATTATCCAGTGTAGAAAGGATGTTTTTAGAAGAAAGAAAACAGAGAGGATGATCCTCTGCAGATAATATACCAATGCAAGTGTGTGTTGCATCAACTAGATGTTTCATGAGAAAATATACAACTCAGCTCCTTATGAAGGAAAAAAGATGGTCCTTGCCTCACTTGGGAAAGTTTCCTCCTATATTAAGAAGAAAAACAATGAACTGTTTGCTTTATTTACTAAAATCACATGGTTATGAGAGAGACGTGAAAAGGAATTAGGCTCTTAATTATTTCTATTGTCTTTCCACCCTAGTCAAATCAACCAAATGAATGCAACCTGACTACCTCTTCCGGCTGCCATCAGAAAGGTCCTATGTCTTGGAACTTTCTCCACTTAGGTGAGGGGGAATTTGGTATTCTGGTATTCATCACTGCCCATTTCTAGGAATACATCAAAAATCAAGTCCATTATCACGAAGCTTTAATGTATATTTAGACTTCACAGAGTACTAATTATTATAACAGGATTGAGGTTGGGATTCCGGTGAAAGACACCCCTGACAGAGACCAGAGCCCAGAAGGAGGAGAATGGCAGAGCCCTTGCTCAAGAGTATTCAATAGGTAACTCCTAGGAACCACGAAAAGTACCTGGAGGAGATTCTGTTGGACTGGATATCGGATAACAACTAACGGGGGTGAAAAAAATCACAAAACACCTGGTTGATGGCCATTTGATCAAACTCCTGTAGGAGTGTGGAGTGGAGTGGCCAGAGCTAAGTCTGTCTACATGCCGTGTCTGCAGACTCTTATCCCATCCAGATGTTGGATGTGGAGGTACGGCTATGTGAAGGCAGTGCTCTACTGCACTGCACCTGGTGGAGGGGATCTCACCATCACCTGACCCTCACTGCAAGTAAACAATCAGTAGCATGAAACTCAGTCACGCAGGATGTGTCCTGACAACGTTGAGAGCTGAGCGCTTAGCCAGTGAACAGTTGGTATGAGCAGCAGTTCTGGACTCCTACACACCTGGCAGTCCACAGCTTCTGTTACCTTCTTAGAGTCAAAATGCTGAACTCAGTGGACCGTGGGTCTGGCTCAAATGTATAAACCTTTTATTCATATGGACCATTCGGGTCTGTTTTTAAAATCTTTTGTTCCCTCGAACCATCTGAATTCTGCATTTCACTCTGCAACAGTAGACAAAACTTATAAGTTGTCTACCCTTTCACTCTGTTGAAATCCTTTTATGTGCGAAACACCTGGATAGATACAGAGGGGGAAACAGAAGTAAACAGCACACAACTGCTACCTCTGAACAGCACATCTCCTGGCTCCATTTTGAAGATTCTGAGACAGACAGCTAATGAGTCCCCCTGTCTTGGAGTTAGTTTTGACAAGCAAGCTGGGCTGGAGGAGACTGGGTGCAATTTTGCCTTCTGTTAAGTTTTCAATAAACCAATGTCATGATTTTTTTTTCCTCCTGAATTCTACTTCCTCTTTCTTCTTTCTCTGTTCTTCTATTTTGTGTCTTCCCCATCAGTTTGTTAATGCTTCTCCCTTTGAAAAAAAAAATTTTAGGTCCCTTTTTCGGGCTCTTTGGTGACGGAGTTCGGCTTCCTGTGTTCTCACTCTTTCACTCACTGACTCAGAGTGGAGGCTGCTTTACTGGAACTTAGGAGAAATTTGAGGTTTGCTTTCAGTCCTGTTTTCTCCCTAGCAGAAACTATTATTTCAAGGGAGAAGATCTCAATAGGCCAAGTTGAGAAAAGCAAGCAACAAGCCTAAAAACCGGTTTTCCTCACCAGCTGCCCTTGGGCTATATTCTGTAGAAAGGGAACAAGGCCTTTTGGAGCTGCCCATTTGCTCCCCAAATATGTCTTCCGTGCCCAGCGTCTTATGGAGCCTTTTTTTTTTTTTTTTTAAAGCCGCGTTGGGTCTTCATTGCTGCGCGCGGGCTTTCTCTAGCTGCGGCGAGCAGGGGCCACTCTTCGTTGAGGTGCGCGGGCTTCTCATCGCCGTGGCTTCTCTTGTGGCAGAGCACGGGCTCTAGGCACGCGGGCCTCAGTAGTTGTGGCACATGGGCTCAGCAGTTGTGGCTCGTGGGCTCCAGAGCACAGGCTCAGTAGTTGTGGCGCGCGGGCTTAGCTGCTCCGCGGCATGTGGGATCCTCCCCGCCCAGGGCTCGAACCCGTGTCCCCTGCATCGGCAGGCGGACTCCCAACCACTGCATCACCAGGGAAGTCCCTTATGGAGCCTTTGACACAAGTTAAGTCCCTCATAGTAGGGCATGGGCAGGATTAACGAACTACAACTGTCTTTTACCTCAACCCAAGGTACATTTCAACTTTCCCACTTTATTCAACAGAGAATATTTAGCAAGCATCCATTCTGCCTGGAAGACAGGACAGATTAAAAATAACAAAATGGGGCTTCCCTGGTGGCGCAGTGGTTGGGAGTCCGCCTGCCGATGCAGGGGGCGCGGGTTCGTGCCCCGGTCCGGGAGGATCCCACATGCCACGGAGCGGCTGGGCCCGTGAGCCATGGCCGCTGAGCCTGCGCCTCCGGAGCCTGTGCTCCGCAATGGGAGAGGCCACAACAGTGAGAGGGCCGCGTACCGCAAAAATAAATCAATAAATAACAAAATGTGTTTTTGCCAGTTCAACGTTTCCAGACCTGATATTCAGGTATCTCCTGACGATGACCTTCAGATCTGAGTTTAAAGTTCAAGTCTAGGACTTCATCTTTCATTCTCTATTATAGTTTGGAAGATGCTTATTACCACAAAATTAGTAATATTATCCCATCACTTTCATCTTTGTTTTAAGTGGAGGCAAGCAAATTACCTTTGTCCATAGCAGCTAGGAGAGGAATATCTATTTTAAAATTGATCGCATTTTTTCATTCATGGAAACTGATAGACGACTAGAAGATGCCCAATCAAACCTCTGGGTAAGAAGTCAAAGATTGTGTGCATGTGTGATCAGGGAAATTGTACACCTAATGAAGACAACAGTGGGAAAAGAATGAACCACGATGCTCATGATGACTCACTTTTCGGTAAAGTCCACACCGTTTGGAAAGCACATTTTCATCCCTGGTGTCAAAACCTCCAATGGCACATAGAAAAGTAAAAGATGCTGGTCCATGATGAGTTTATCTAGGGTTATTTTGGAAGCTCCTGTAGTATTTAACGATGATGACTATGCCTTTTATGTCTTCACCTTGTCTAGCAGACTCCTTGTCCAAAATAATGAGTAAAAAGGAAGGCAGGCCAACTAACGAGTAGTCAGCCCACAACTGGACTGGTTCCAGTCAAATCCAATAGAACCACATCAAGTTGCTAAAGAAATTTACCTGCTGACAACAGTGGCACAGCAGCAAAGCTCGAGCCTTTGTTTCACATTCCCCACTGTGACTAGGCTGTTATGGCCCAGATTTTGAGAAATTTAACCTGCATGCAAATGTGTGACAGGGCTTTCCTGGCAACCTGTAGCTCAGCAAAGAATAGGAAATGAAAACCATCATTATCGCCACAAGGTTCCTCTTACACGAGTTTCCATAACTTAGAGAGGTACCTCTGCTAAGGACTCTCTGTCCTAATTTTCTATCTATGCTGCTCTGCACTACCTCAGAATGAGGAAGAAGGAGAAGTGCTTGTCCCAGGGGTGAGAGTTCTCAGGAATTGGCTGAGACTCCTTTCAAGGGCAAAGGGTTACCCCTCAGAGTGGGCACGCTTCCTTTTGCCCAGTTGGAGCCCAGAAATCACTGCCTTAAGATGAATAATTTGCATACCAAATATATCAAAGTTAAAAAAAAAAAGAATACCATTTGATTTGGAGTTTCTCAAGTAACCTCAGCAACACTTAAGACCGAGGACCATGATGTACAGCTGTGTGAGCTGTTCCTCCACCAAGCGTGCTTGGCAAAGGGGCTAAGTGTCAGCAACAATACGAGGAAGCACCTTTTCCTAATTCACCGAGATCCACTGTGTGGACAGGTGTGCTGTGAAGAGCCACCCTGACCCCTTCTGCCTGATGGTAAAAACTCAGAACATGTCATTCCCTGTTTCAAAGCCCTTCCCATCGCACTGAGAATCAACTTCAAGTCCACACGGTAACATAATCTGGTCCCAAGACCTCTCCAACCTCAGCTGTCACACTCTTTCCTAACTTGCATTATTCCTGCCACGCAGGCCTTCTTCCTTTTCCCAGAAGACCCCAGGCAGGTTCCTGCTTCAGGGCCTTTGCACTGGCTTTCCCCTCTGGTTTGCTCCTTCACTGCATTCAGCTGTCTGATCAAATGTCATCTCCTCAGGGAGGTCTTCCTTGACCACCTCGTTGAAATCCCACCTTGCCTCTTTTCTGTCTCTTATCCTGCCTTTCAAATAGAAGAGCACTCACTACTTGAATTTTATATTTATTTGTTTATTATCTGTTTTCTCTCTAGAACGAAGGTTGACAAACTATAGCCTGAGGGCTAAATCACACTTGCTGTCTACTTTTGTAAATAAAATTTTATTAGGATACAGTCCCTCTCACTTCTTTACATATTGTCTTTGGCTGCTCTCACCCTACAACTGTGGAGTTGAGTGGTTGCAATAGAGACTGCATGGTTGGCAAAGCCAAAAAGATTTACTTACTATCTTGCCCTTTACAGAAGAAGTTTGTCAATCCTGCTCTGGAATGTAAGCCCCATGAGGACAGGCCTTTGTCTCTTTTGCTTACTCCTGTATCCCCATTGCTCAAAATATTGCCTGATACGTGGTAGACACTTGGTAAATATTTATCAAATGATTGAATACATGGATGAATGAGTATCAAGATGTATCTAGAAAATGCTTTTCTTAATTCAGCAATTGAGCATCAACTTGTGACAGGATTCTATGCAGAGGATCCCACAATGATGAGAAACCAACAAATTCAAAGCTCTGTGAAGAATATCACGTTACAAGTAAGTGCCAGGTGTCACAGGGCCATAAAGAAAGATACCTGGCCAAGGCATCCAAGAATGGTGATTCCTTCAAGCAGTTCCACTCCTGGGTATATATTCAGAAAAGAATGAAAACACTAATTTGGAAAGATACATGCACCCCAATGTTCATAGCAGCACTATTTACAATAGCCCAGACATGGAAGCAACCCAGGTGCCCATCAACAGACGAATAGATAAAGAAGATGTGGTATATATACAATGGAAAACTACCCATCATTAATAAAGAGTGAAATTCTGCCATTTGTAGCAATGTGGATGGACCTAGAGAATATTATGTTTAGTGAAATAAGTCAGACAGAGAAAGACAAACACTGTATGATATCACTTACAGATGGAATCTAAAAAATAATACCAATGGTGGGACTTCCCTGGTGGTCCAGTGGGTAAGACTCCGCGCTCCCAATGCAGGGGGCCTGGGTTCGATCCCTGGTCGGGGAACTAGATCCCGCATGCGTGCCACAACTAAGAGTCCGTATGCTGCAACTAACGATCCCACATGCTGCAGCGAAGATCCTGTGTGCCACAACTAAGACCCAGCACAGCCAAAATAAATAAATAATAAATAAATAAAATAAATATTAAAAAATAAAATGAAATAAAAATAATACCAATGGTGTATATGCAAAATGGAAACAGACTCACAGATATAGAAAACAAACTAGAGTAGGGGTCCCCAACCCCCAGGCCGCGGACTGGTACCAGTCTGTGGCCTGTTAGGAACCACACAGCCAGAGGTGAACAGCCAGCAGGAGAGGGAGTGAAGCTCCATCTGCCACTCCCCATCACTCCACATTGCTCCCATTACCGCCTGAACCACCCCACCCCCATGTCCTTCCGTGGAAAGATTGTCTTCCATGAAACTGGTCCCTGGTTCCAAAACGTTTTGGGAGCGCTGAACTAGAGGTTATCAAAGGGGAGAGGGAAGGGGGAAGGGGCAAGATACGGGTATGGGATTAAGAGCAACAAACTACTATGTATAAAATAGATAAGAAACAAGGATATCTTGTATGGCACAGGGAATTACAGACGTTATCTTGTAATAACTGTTTTTTAAAATTATTTTATTTCATTTACTTTTGGCTGCGTTGGGTCTTTGTTGCTGCACGCGGGCTTTCTCTAGTTGCGGCAAGTGGAGGCTATTCTTCGTTGCGGTGCACGGGCTTCTCATTGCAGTGGCTTCTTTTGTTGTGGAGCACAGGCTCTAGGCGCGCGGGTTTCAGTAGTTGTGGCACATGGGCTCAGTAGTTGTGGCTTGCGGGCTCTAGAGCGCAGGCTCAGTAGTTGTGGCACACGGGCTTAGTTGCTCCGCGGCATGTGGGACCTTCCCGGACCGGGGCTTGAACCCGTGTGCCCTGCATTGGCAGGTGGATTCTTAACCACTGCGCCACCAGGGAAGTCCCTGTGATAACTTTTAATAGAGCATAATCTGTAAAAATATTGAATCCCTATGCTGTATACCCAAAACTAATATAATATTGTAAATCAAGTATACTTCAATTAAAAAAATATATATGGTGATCCCTAAGGATGAGTTTCTCCAAGCCAAGAGAAAGGTGAAGGGAGTTGCAGGCAGAGTAGAACGTGCACTGGTCCAGAGGCAGGCAACCAGCCACGGTCATCTGGGTTGCAACAGGTTGTTTGATATGTAAGACTTGTTTGAAGGGGGTTTGAACAATTCTTCATGGGTCTGAATAATCACTCTCTTCATCTTTCTGACTCTGACTCCATTGGTTGTCATTTAAAATTTGGAGGAAAATAATGATTCTTCTCAAAAGCCTACCCCTTTTCTTCTGATGTCTTCAGTCAAACCCAAAACACACAAAATGCATTTTCTAAAGGGACATCTGGGATACATTACATCCAGATTTCTCAACCTTGGCACTAGTGACATGTTGGACCAGATAAACCTTTGCGGTGGGGGCATCCTGTGCATTGTAGGAGGTTTAGCAGCATCTCTGGCCTTTACACACTACATGCCAGTAGCACTCCCCCAGTGTGACAACCAAAAATGTCTCCAGATGTCGCTACATGTCCCCTGGGGCCAATAGCACCCCATACTGATAACCACCGCATTAGTCAGTGCCAGTGAAACATGACGGGCAACTTGCAGATGAAATATGTTAATGGTCTGCAAATGCTGGATAGAGGGGGCTTTTGAAAGGCTGAGGGGCTCAGTCTCTGGAATAAAAACTTCCTGTCCCTTTTCATCTTCAGATGATCACCCCATCATGGTTATGACAAGTAACCATAGTTACAGAGTTATGACAATTAGCCACAGAATTTGAAAAATTAACCTTAGCTACTTCTTCACTTGGTTACTTCTTCACTTGGTTACTCAAGTGCCATTTTTTCTAGGGGCTCATGGGGTCTTTGCTATACCAGTAAAATGCTAAGTTAAATATGCACTAGGACAATGGAACCCTAATCAGCAATAAAAAAAAGAATAAGCTGTTGATAAATGCAACAACATGGGTGAATCTCAACAGGAAAGAAGACAGTTTCAGAAGGTTAAATGCCATCTGATTCTATCTGTGTGACTTTCTGGAAAAGGCAAAATAGATTAGCGGTAACAAGGATTTGGAACGGGGGAGAGTGTGACTACAAAAGGACAGCATGAGAGTTTTGGGGGTGACAGACTCTTCTGTATCCTGATTGTGGTGGCAGTTACGTGAGTCATTTAATGCATGAACTTAATACATGCATTAAAACTGCACACCCAGAAAAATCCCTTGATTTTACTAGATGTTAATTTTTTTTAATTTATTTATTTATTTATTTCTGGCTGCATTGGGTCTTCGTTGCTGCGTGTGGGCTTTCTCTAGTTGCGGTGAGCAGGGGCTACTCTTCATTGTGGTACACGGGCTTCTCGTTGCGGTGGCGTCTCTTGTTGCAGAGCACGGGCTCTAGGCGCGTGAGCTAAGCAGTTGTGGCTCACAGGCTTTAGAGCGCAGGCTCAGTAGTTGTGGTGCACGGGCTTAGTTGCTCTGCGGCATGTGGGATCTTCCCCGACCAGGGCTCAAACCTGTGTCCCCTGCATTGGCAGATGGATTCTTAACCACTGAGCCACCAGGGAAGCCCCTACATGTTAATTTTAAAAACAAACAAAAAGGTAGTTCCTGAAGAATATGAGGGGCTTTTAATATTTACATGTCTTCTTCCAACTACAGTGAAGCATTTAAAGCCACATCTTTAGAAGCATACCAGGGGGCTTTCCTGGTGGCGCAGTGGTTGGGAGTCCGCCTGCCAATGCAGGGGACACAGGTTCGTGCCCTGGTCCGGGAAGATCCCACATGCCACGGAGCGGCTGGGCCCGTGAGCCATGGCCGCTGAGCTTGCGCGTCCGGAGCCCGTGCTCCACAATGGGAAAGGCCACACAGTGAGAGGCCCGCGTACAGCAAAAGAAAAAAAAAGCGTACCAGGTAATGAGGCCTTTACTGCTGGTAATTACAGTGCTCAAGGGGAGAGGAGAAAGTCGACGCTCTGAAAGCAAAGGAAGAGCGTTAGCTTTCTTGCTTCGATTCCTCTTTCACTTTCCACAGAACAAGGTGATCTTCACTTCCCAATCCAGGTTTACCAAATTTCACCCCAGAATTGGTTGAGCCTCTTTGGGCAGAAGAGAGAAAATGTTTTCAGTACTTGACATATATTCGAGCAGATTTACCACACACTTTGAGGACCGTACAGGTCAGAATGTTGCATCGATATGACATTCTGGGGTAGGTAGAAAAGGCTCATCTAAGGGTTAAAAGAGAGTCTAAAAGAGTGTGGGGCTAGCTTTCCAATGCTCCAGGCAAGAGCAGGAACAGAGAGCATAATGGAATGACTTGATTCTAAAAGAGAACAGTATCCCGTGTTTCTATTCATATGAATAATATCACCAGATTCATGTGTATATGAAATAATCAGTATTTCTGGGAGATTTTTAACTCACCTGAAATATCTAGTCTGTTGGTCTATGATGATGGTGATGGGGCCCAGGGTATACATGGGAAGGTAGTGGTGACATTTATCTAGGATCCTACTTCATAAGCATCCGGTTCAGGGTAAGAATATTTAGCATTCCTCCTTTTCTTGTGGGGACGGCACGCTGTGGTTTACACATACATGAAAGGGCTGTTCACAGGAAAATATTGCTCATCTGCTTATGCAATGATGCCTGTGAACCACAGAATTATCACACCAGAAAAGAATGTGCCTGACTTCTCAGAGAATGAAATGCATGGCAACAGTGAGAATCAGAAAGTGTCACATTTTCAGCAACATGATTTCAGACGGACAGTTGAAGTGTCTTTACATTTTTTCAGAGGTAGCCTAGTACACCAAACATCCTCAGGGGCTATTGATTCTCTTCCCCCTTGGCTAAATGTAAAATGTGAAAACAAAGTAAAAATTATAGCCTTCCTGTGTCTGTGGAGGGGAGCAATAGGGCAGAGTGGCAGAGGTAAGAAATATACTGCAGAAGGACCAACTCGTGACTTCAGATCATCTTGAAAGTAGAGCTTTTAACTTTTCAGTAGCGTTTTACATCTTTTTTTTTTTGCGGTACGCGGGCCTCTCACCGTTGTGGCCTCTCCCGTTGCGGAGCACAGGCTCCGGACGCGCAGGCTCAGCGGCCATGGCTCACGGGCCCAGCCGCTCCGCGGCACGCGGGATCTTCCCGGACCGGGGCATGAACCCGTGTCCCCTGACATCGGCAGGTGGACTCTCAACCACTGCACCACCAGGGAAGCCCTACATCTTTTATCTTAATTGATCCTCACAACTACCCTCCCCCCATGATGTAAGGAATTATTACCCTATACCCATTTAACAGAATATAAAACCAAGGCAGATGTGTGTTAAGAATTTACCAGAGGTGACACAGGGGGTTAGTGGAAAAACAAGGTATAAAACCTGAGTCTCCCAATTCTAGACCCCATGGTTCCAGTCAGCAGACTGTATTGTAAAGTGCCATCTGGTTTCACCAAACTTAGACCAAAAGCTAGGAGGTGAAGAAGGTTACCTTCTGTAGGAATTATTGAACTTGTACTCCTATTTCCAGGCTTGAAGATAGTTGGGAATATGTTTGATCCCTTTTAAGACTTATCTCAAGCATCGAGCTGACCCATTCCTACCCACAAAGAATTGTTTACTCCCTTGGTTGAGCCCCACCATATCTAAAACACAGTGCTATCCTTGCGCCTGCAGCTCTTTCACATGCTTCAGGGCCTGGCTCTTGCTGCTCTTGGATTCCCAGACCCTGACACAGTGCCTGGCACACAGTAGGCACTCAAAGCTTGTGTGCTAAATGAAAAGCATGGCATGAACTTTATTCCTTAGAGGTGCAAGTCAAAGCCTTCCAAGCTGGGCATGGAAGAACCTTGGGAACGTCATTTACACTCTCAAAGCCTCAGTTTCCTCATCTGTAAAATGGGGATAGTAAGAAAACAAGAACCTTGCAGCGTTATTGTATGTAGAATGTTTGGCAAGGTGTCTGTCTCACAGTAAGCTCTCAGTATATGGTAGCTCTCTGTGGTAGCCAGCCTCCAAGATGTCTCCCAACGACTCTCACCTCCTGGTACCCACACCCTTGTGTGGTCCCCCTCACACTGAATAGGGCTGACTATGTGACAATAGGATAATGGAGAAATGACAGAATGTGACTTACCAGACTAAGTCTTAAAAACTGTTGAGGCTTCTACCTTGCTCTCTCTGGGATCACTTGCTCTGGGGGGAGTAGACATCCTATCGTGAAGACACTTCAAGCAGCCCCATGGAGAATTCAATGTGGTAAGGATCTAGTCTTCCTACAAAAGCCAACATCAAGTCACCTTCCGCGTGAGTGAAACATCCTGGAAACTGATCTTCCAGCCCCCGTAAAGCCTTCAGATGGCCCGCAGCCCTTGCGGGTAACTTGACTGCAACTTCATGTTAAGCCACTCCTAGATTCCTGACCTACAGAAATCCTGTGAGACAAATGCTTATTGTTGTTCTAAGCTGCGATGTTTGGGGGTGATGTATTACAGAGCAGTAAGTAAACAGTACACTCTTTTTGTAAATGGTTGTACGTGCATCAGTAACGAGATACCTCCTACGTGGGCAGCTCTGGTTCTTGCCTGATCTCAGTTCACAGGACCTATGTGGAAGGAAGGCTGGTTTTGACCAAATTAGGACTTCTCCTTTCTCCAAACTGAAGAGGTAACTAAGGTAGACCTCCTCAGGAACTGACCTGAGGAAGGTGAGAAAGTCCTCATGGTGATATTTGCTACATCAGACAAACTTTCAGAGAATATCACTGGACCCCGAACCAGATATTCTAATGTTATTTAACCTGGTCAGGCATGCAAGTCATCTCTCCAAATAATGGGACAATTCTGACCCTAAGAGCTAATCTTGGACTCCTTTTTCTGTCCCCGACCCTAGCAGCTAGCATACCACCCACACCAGGTCCTGGTTTGTGCTCACCTTCCCAAGCCCTTCATACCACAAAACTTTGATGAAAATGGTGACATTTTTAAAGTGGCCAATATTTGAGTGAATATTGAGAAATCCTTATTTTTTCAGGCTACACAGGCCTTGGCGATCTTCAAAGCTTGGGTGATGGGCATGGAGGTGTTTGGCTCTGAGCTCCCACATAGTTGTGTTACTGTAACTCTAAACCCCAAGTCCCTTCCCTTCCCCCATGATCCCTGGTGTCTCCCTAGAGTATTTGCCACTGCTTCTGGAGCATTCCATTCCTCAACAAATGCTTTCATTCTTTACCGCCCTCCCCAATTCTCCTGTAGTCCCTGCCCTGCTCAGTTTCTCTCAAAACCACAGGGTTTGTACCCCAGGCCCCAACCCAGGCAAATCCAATTCTTTCAAATAACCATGAACTGTCTGACCCTTCAGTGACCACAGACTTTGAAGGCTGCCTCTGTGTAGGAATTTACTATTTCCCTGGACAGGAAGACACAGCTCTTTGTTTTGTACTCAAAAGCATGTCTTGACTCTAAAAGATGAATGCCTCAAGATGGGGAATATGAGCTGTGTCCCTCCTTCACCTCAGAGCGTTCTTGGCCTACATGCACTCCCTCTTCCTGCCAAGGGGTTGGCAGAGACGGAGGCTCTTCTTTTCGTTCAGGAATCCTGAAGTTCCCACTGTGTTCCAGGGAGCTTAATCACCTATCATCATTGGTTCTACCATGGCCAGTCTGCCTGGGATCCTAACCCTTATTTCTCCCCAGTCCAGCTGTGACAGGAACAAGTGGAAGGCACGGTGATCCTAGCCACCAGACCACTCTAAGGCCTTGGTTTAAGGATCCCCCAGCAACTGGCCTTCATGTACACCTGACACTAAAGTCCCGTGACCTGATTGCCAGGGCCTGCTTTCACATCCACACAGTCCCCTGAAAACGTGGCCTTTTTAGGAATCCGTGGGCGTTGTGTTGTCTGAAACATCTAACGGCCTATGCTTTAAGCACTGGAGAATGTCTGAGCTGACTTTAACACGGCAGAGAAACCAATGGGCAGAGTGCGCCCTTGGGGTCGTTACATGGAATTTGAAATTTTAACAACTCACCTCTGCTTCAATGCAGACTATTACACTGACAGTACACAAATCTCTGTCCCTAAGCTCAAGGAAAAATTATTCAGTGTTTTCTCTTAGCGTGGTGTGTTGCACATTGAGGGCAGCCAGTCAAAGTTTTTGATTTGGCTTTATTAGTATTTCATTGGGTTGGGGGAATCACCAGTTTAGTGTTTGTACAGAGGGTTTCTTCCTCTGTTTTGTCAAGGTTGTCATTTTGTTTTATGCCTTCAGCTATGTTAAGAAAGAGAGGCTCCAAGTTCAGGCTGGGGCAAAAGGAAAAGACAGTTCAACCTGTCACCATTTTTATCAATGGGTTTCTCCACCTGTATTATTACTGACCCCTCTGGATTTAGGGGTTAAACCCTCCTCTTCGGTCTTCTCACCAATAAAACTGACAAACGAACCCACCTCCAAACTTGGTACTTAATCTCTAGTGACAGAAAGACATGTTTCAGCACCAATGTTATTTGTGTGATTGGCAGGCTCGAATTATATAAGTAGCTTCGATAGCTGCAAAACACACAGAAGAAAATAAAAGTTACTGATTTTCACTCTTCCCAAGACAAACCCACAAGTAGCTTAGCCCAGTTGCCTGAAACTTCTTACAAGTAATTTCATAGTAATTTTACTATGGAAAAGAAAAAGGAGAACTAGAAGGTAAAGCCTAGGAACTTCTCCTTTATCTAAATTGTCTATCTCTTCTCACACTTGGAGTGACAGGAACAGAGACCAAGCGTGGAAATGGTATGATTGATACATATACAAAATCTCACCCGTGGTTAAGACTTTCAAGGGGAATTTAGACCACAGTCTCAGCTTCCCGTGCTCACTACCCTTTGGATCAGTTCTGTTTTTAAAAATCAAAAAGCGCAACATTTGGAAGCTTCAAATAGGATATATTATAAGAGATGAACAGCATATCTCTCTACCAGAGGCAATGTTTTGTAGCAGAGCTCAGTTCCTGCAGGACTGACAATTCCAAGCTTGTGACTGTCATAGAGAAGACAAGGAGGTAGGGCACTTGAAAAAGCCTCCTGCTTCAGACGATGAAGCCAGCTGTGAAACATTTCCTAAGATTACAGGGCCCCCCTAGCTATGCATGCCTAAATCACCTCGAGGCTTTAGTCCAATCCTTCTGACACCTGTCTCCAGGCTAATCCTTCTAGTCTAAACAGCTGCCTCGGTTACATCATGCCTGCCTTTAGTGACTCCCCAAGGCCTCCAAAAATGTCAGTTACACCCTAGGCTGGCCTTTATATTGTGCAAGAATCTGGCTGCCTCTGACATTTAATCTCCCTCCATCTCCAGCAGGAATCTACCACCCCCAGTCAACAGTCTCTGCATCACTTTCTCTTTGCCCATCTATATTGCACACCTTTCCCTGTAACCATCTCCATTCTCTTCACCTGAAATACCCTCTTCCTCCCACCCTCCCTCTCACCCACCAACTCCAAGGTATGATACAAAGACTGGGATTTTGAATTAGGTAGATCTGCGTTAAATTCTAGCTCTACTACCTGCTTGCTGTGTCTCATTGGGCAAGTGCCTTACCTTCTCTGAACCTCAGCTTCCTCATCTATAAAATGAGAATGTTCACACCAGGTTCATGGTAGGTGCTCACTAAAGGTTAATTCCTTTTTTCTGCATGTCTACTCAACTCCATGCACCATCCCAAGCTCCTAAATCAACTGATTTTTTATCAATGGGCCATAAAATATGGCTTACATATGAGAATAAGGTTTAAGTGTAGTAAAGCTGTTACCAAGGAATGCCCAGGTCAGGAACATAGAGATCACAAGACCCTCTCAGGACAGAGCTCAGAGGCCAAGGCGTATGGGTTCATTCTCTGCTAGTGACATGCTGAAATTTCAGTTTTGAGGGAGTGGAACCCAACACAAATACTTGGAAAAGAGCCCACCAGTCCATGGATGGGAAATTATAGTGGTGTCATGACTCACTTTTAGATAGTTGAAAGAATTCCTGAATAACACATTTTAATAATTCCCCCCAAATTTGCAAAAGATGCCAATTAACAAATTCAGTTCCACGATACTTGAATCTTAATTTTTTAAAAAGCAGACGCATTAGATGTATTTATGATGCTTCAGCCCCTTTGAAAGAAATTGACCCATTAACAGATCTTCACTTGGCAGGTGATTTTCCATGTGATGGAACCCTTCTTTGCACACATCTGATTAGTGTAGGGATGGGCACCAGACCAAAGGACAGCCAATCCCATGGTCTGGAGGGCAACTATGACTCATGTCCAAGTGCAAAAAGATGAGCTGAGCCAATCACATTCTCTGTCTTGCAAGAGCTGGGACTAGGAAACACGGAAGGAACGAGCCCATAGCAACAAGAATAAGGATGCCCTAAGGGAAAGTCAGGGACATGGCAGGCAAAAGCCATAAGCAAGCCAGAGTTAAGAAAGTTCAGAAACGTCTAACAAGCAGAACCAGCCAGTTAGTAATGAGGAGAACTGAGCAGAAGTATAAGGAGAAACAAGAAGCCATGAGAAAGAGATGGCCTGAGCAGTGGGTCCCTGGAGTTGACCAGTTCCTCAGGTTGCCTCAATCTTTGGAGCTATCTCAGTTCCTACAGTAAAATCCCCTGTTTCAAGCTAACTTACATCAGTATTCCTTATAAACAGAACCTAACCTAAACAGTAGGAAAGCGATGAGATATTTTATTACCAGAAAAATATAAATATACCTACCCTGAATGCATATATTATTCCACAAGTCACAAAACCAATAGGACCCTGAGGATTATTTCTTTTCAGTAAGATGCAAGGTGCAGGGTTAGACTACCTTAAAGGACAGACCAATGTTTTCTCAGAGCACCGGCAGGAGGAAGCCTCTTATTACTTCACTTTTGAGGGCAGCCATGACAGTTTCCAAAACGTTTCCACTGGCTTTGAGGACTTGGTGGAGGATACCAGGGCGACTTGGAAGAGAGAGCCCTCTTTTGCAATAAGACATGCCACCTGTGCCCTGTTCTTGGTGATACCTACTAGTCCTGTGACCTGCAAGAAAGTTACCTCATCTCTCTGAGACTCAGCTTTCTTCCTTGTGACAGATGATCACTAAAGTAACTTTTGGAATTAATAATATATGAATCTTCTAAGTAAAATTCTTCTTCCAGTTAGATCAGAAGAGGAGGCAGCCTAGAAGAAAAAGAAAAACGGTGGACCACAAGTCAGGAAGCCTGCATTCCAGCTCTGATGCTTACTGGCTGGGCAAGCTTGGACAGCACCTATCTGGGTATCACCCCTAAAAGGAGGAAGTTGGTTTGTGTCTCATCAAAAGGGCAGTTTCACCCCAAATTCATAATTCTAAGATTTCTGAACATCCCGATCTATAATTCCAATGGCTCCTTACATCTGTATTTAAAATTCCTTACGATGTTTTTCTTTCCCACCCTGATGATGCAGAAAGCAGTCTGTGCCACGATTCCTAGGAGAACTTACTTCTTTCAGTTTGTCTAGCTACAGACTAAGTATGACGCATGTTGGGGACAAGTCTGATATGTTTCAGTCCAATGCTAGTTGGAACAGACATGTGGACTAATTTGGATCCCTGGTGGCACAAGTTCTCTGGTTGCTGATAGAGAACTGTGAAGTCTAAATAGGAAGACAGGCCACATCCAAAAGAAAATCTGTGTCTCCTTCCCAGAAAACCATAAATCCATAAATAGAAAATAAAGATGTGGAGCCCCAAGCATTCCTCAAGGCCTTTTAAAATGTCTCTTTTTAAAAAGATTAAATTGATTGGTGGAAATTAGGAGTTTTGGGGTCCATGGATTAAGGGAGTCACGAGAAAAAGGGCAGAAGCAAATATGGCTCGTTATAAAAGAAAATAGTGCCCTGCGATTTCAGCAAAAACTGAAAGCACAAATGACTCCAAGATACTGAAGGTCATGGATTTTCATTGTCTCGCCAACACAGCAAATGCTCTGGCTAAATGAAATCACAAACCTCTACAGTAACAGTTTTATTAGCCCGTAAGGGCAGCTGGCCTAAAGTAATCGGAAACAAAAGGCGTGAACTGATAACTCACAGAATAAATACCTACAGGCAAGAAAGGTATGAAAAGGCGTTCAACGTCAATAATAAAATTTTAAACGAGATTTTTCTTTTTGCTCATCAGGTTGGCAAAAAATAAATAAATAGCATTCAGTGCTGCTAAGGATGTAAGGGAATAGCCAATCCTGAACACAGCAGGTCATGCAAAATTTTAAATCTGCATAGTGGTTGATCTAGCAATTGCTATCAATCCTAGAAATTAAGCCATCAGAGATTCTTCCATGGGTATTTACCTAATGTTCATTTGCTCTTAATAGCAAAAACTTGAAACTACTCACACCAGTAGTGGTTTGGTTCAACAAATTTTGTAGACCCAAATAACAGAGTAGTACTTCAGAGCTGTTTTTAAAAAGGATGAGCAATATCTAAATGTACTGACGTGGGAAGATCTTCCTGTGAAAAACAAGTTTTGGAAGAGAACTCTAAAGAAATCTGAATGATCCAATTTCTTTAAAAGGTGCGCAAGTGCATACGTGTGCATGGGTGCACGGAGGCACACACACGACGCTCTCAAAGTCCCCGCCTGCCTCCACCCTCACTTCTGGCCACGCCCACGTCACACGCCTTGTCCTAGCACCAAACTGCGTCTCCAGCTTCTGTAATGTCTCTTACGAACACAAGTTCTCAGCCCTGGCTCCCCACTCAATGACTGGTCAACTCCTAACCTTAATCCTATGTTAGTGCAGGAATCTGGGAGAGTATACGCCAAACTGTTAACGTGGATATCCCTGAGACCGAGATGACAGGGTATTTTCTCTTTCTGTATCAAACTTTCCTGTATTGTTTGAATTTCTAATAATGATAATAATGTCTGACTATTTTGTAATCAAGAAAAAAAAAACACTGTAAATGTAAAGAATAAAACTGAAAAATAAAGTGATCAGATTGTACTTCTTGTTCTGCAACTATTGCTACATTCTGCCCCCTATAAATTCCTCCAGTTCCAGTTAGATATAACCCATCTGTGGACTAAAAAGCTCCAAATAAAGCATCCCAGGAAAGTCTAGGATAGAGGGGGTGAGACAGAGAGAAAAAAAGGAGATTTGCCAGTGACTTAAAAGAGGGTGCTTACTTCCAAATTTCAGGTTAGAAGACTGGAGTATTTTTAGCCCTATGGAATGAAAGCTGAAGCTCTGGTTTATTGTTCAACTTCTCAGAGAACCTAAAAAGAGAAATAACTTTAGTAGGAACTAGACACGATGTTTAAATTTTATATTATCAAGCCCCCAAGCCAAAAAAAAAAATCAAAGAATACACTTTTGTTAACTGTAAAATTAAACAAAAAAAGCTCTGTCACTTAACTGATCTCATACAAGTCAAAGTATGCTATATTTGAACATTTGTAAGTATCAGAGCATCTGGGTTATAATTTGAGTTCTACAATAGTATGTGGTGCGCCACTCCAAACATAGTAAATTCATCTTTAATTTCTTTCTTTCCATCCCCTGATGACCTCCCCACCCTCCAGCCAGTGAGTCTCCATTCCTGTCCCTGGGTGCCTCTCCGATCCATCCACTGCCACTGCTCTACCACTGCTCAGCGCCCTTCCTCACCTGGACCACAGCTTTATGGCTGGTATCCTTAGTCCTAGCAGTCTCTTCTCCACACTAGAACTGGACTGATCTGTTACCATTCAAAATGTGATCACGTCTTTTCTCTGCTCTAACCCCTTTGGTGCCTTCCCAATGCTCACGAGACAAAGTCCGAACTCTGAGTCAAGGGTGAGGCTTGAGGAAGCTTTCCTATTAGGCGCTGCCTTGGTTAAAGCAGTGATTCTCAACCCTGAGATTTATTCCCCCCCACCCTCAAATTTTAATGCTGATCCATTTTGAAAATTCATCCCAGGTGACTCTAGCCTAAGTGGCCAGATGCCCACTTAGAGGCACACTGATGAGGGACAGGAACAAGGAGAGGCAGAGGTCCAAATGTGGGTGCAGCCTGGAGTCTGGCATTAACCAAAGGTGGCTTCCAAGTGCAGGCTAAGCCCCTGTTCTCAGAATCTGCACCAAAGAAGCCTCATTTCATCTCATCCCCTCTCCATGGAGGAAGGTTCTGGTGACATGTTCCAGCCAGGGGCTCTTTAAAAAAGCTATGTAAATATTGAATCTTCCCTTTTGTAAATAATACACCTATTTGTTTATAAGAAGTGAAGATTTAACAAGCAGCAGTGTGGCAATTTTAATTTGGAATTTAACCTGTTTACAAAATCCAAGAGCAAAATTCCACAAGGGCAAGAAAAATTCATACATATGCTGAGTCTCCGTTACATCTCCAAGCATTCCTGTGTACCGCTTGTTTAAATACGCCTTGGATCCGGGGCAGGGGGCAGGGGGCAGGGGGCAGGGGCAGGGGGCAGGGGCGGGGGCGGGGGCAGGGGCAGGGGCAGGGGGCAGGGGGCAGGGGGCGGGGGCAGGGGGCAGGGGCAGGAAGCATGTTCCATACACTCTTTTAATCCCATAGCTTCTCATTGAGCTTATTATCATTTTCCCTTCACACAGGACTGAAAAGTAATTCCAAACAGCACACATCTATTGGATGCTTGAAAAAGAACTTGAGGAGAGTGTCTCTCTTAGGTAACTGTGCATTCTAATTTCTAAGTCTTATTACAAGGGCACTTTTATACTTATTCTGATACAAATTATCTCCGCTTGTTATTATTATTACTCTTCAAACTAGCCAGGCCTGGGGTTGCATACCATCCCTCTGAGCTACTAGTTAGCTAACTCTGGTCAATTTACTTACCCTTCTCAAGCCTGTTCTCTGGTTATTCTTCTTATTCAAAATAAGTATGCAGGACCTGGTAAAACAAGGTAGGTGTCCCATGAATGTCAGTTCCCCTCCCTTTCCCTTCTCCCCACTTCCCATCACACACCACAGCATTACCTCCAGGCTGCAGTTGTGCTGTTGATAATCTCCTTTTAGTCTAGAATTGGAATTTCTTTTCTTGCAGTCATGCACTCTATAATAATATCAGTTTAAAGGAAACGTTGTTTGGTCTCACAGGGTCCAGCAGGGCATCTTCTAAGAGTGCGGCTGGCTGGCCGTCAAGGGGACTTTGAAGGTAGTGTTTACCCTGTGGGAATTCGCGATGGCCCAAGGTGTCATCTTCAGCCTTCCAGACATGGAACCTGATTTGTCCAATATGCTGATGGAGGGTCTCTCCTCTCTGGGATGCTGTCTGTTAACCGAGGTCACGAATCCTAATACATACAAACCAGAATACCAATTCTTTAATTTACAGTGGTAGGGGAGGGACACTTTATTAGAGGTACAAAACAAGAAAAACTGGCTCTATAATGTCACTGTCTAGGAGGCCCTGACAGCTCTCTCTCCCACCTTCAGAGATGAGAGTTTGCTAAGGTAGACACATCCAGCTTCTTATGTTCTAGATCCCATTTTCTATGTTCTAGTTTATGCTTTTCTGCTTATGCATCTTTCTCCAACTAAAGTACAAAACTATTCTAGTCCTGCCGCCTTGCGTTCTCCTTGGTTGATGTCCTGGGTGCCCCCAACTCTGGAGTCATGCTGTTACACCCTCGTGGTTTACCCCCCTGGCTGGCATTTCCTTCTTTGTGATGGAAGATCGATTAACATAATAGCTCAGATTTCCTTTCACTCTCCCTTTCACTCACAGTCTCCTCCTCTCGACTCCCTAGGAAGATGGGGTGACTTCTCCACTTGGTCAATTTGGGGAAAATAAACTGGATGTTCAATATCAGCTTCTTTTTCTTTTTCTTTTTGGCAGTAGACCTGTTCACGGAGAATGGGATTTCTCCTCTGTTCCTCCAGTCATGCTTCCCATAAGGAGAGGTCCAGCACTGCCTGGGCCAGGTGGAAAAGGCTACCTCATGCTGGGGCTCAGTATCACGGAGCCCCTCCCATAGATAAAAGCCTTGTTCTGATCTATCCTTATCAGTGAAAACACTGACTATTTTGATCCTTTTGTCTTTCTTACATTATTGCTCATTGTTTCAGAAGCTGAGCAGGGGATAAATGAGGCTGTTTATTAGGCCCTATTGAACGTCCAGTGGCTGTTAGGTGTTCAGCAAAGCCATTTCCACTTTTTCTAGCGCAACGGTGATGGATCAACCATCCTGGTTTGTCTGGAACTGAGGGGTTTTCTGGAATGAGGTCCCTTCTTTTTTTTTTTTTTTTTTTTGCGGTACGCGGGCCTCTCACTGTTGTGGCCTCTCCCATTGCGGAGCACAGGCTCCGGACACGCAGGCTCAGCGGCCATGGCTCACGGGCCCAGCCTCTCCGCGGCTTGTGGGATCTTCCCGGACCGGGGCACGACCCGTGTCCCCTGCATAGGCAGGCGGACTCTCAACCACTGTGCCACCAGGGAAGACCCATATCTACACTTTTTAAGGTCGTATAGTAGAAGCTCAATAAACCTGTGTCAATTCAATGGATTAGTTATATGAGATTCACAACAGGCCCTTGTCTTCAATAGCTTTCTATTTTGTCAGTGGCAACAATCATGGCTGCTTTGTTTTAAAATTGTGGGACGATGTAGCCAGTGAAAATATGTCTTATAATAGCTTTATGCTTAACTTTCTATATCTTGAATCCAAGTTCCCAGAAAAGAACAATAATTCTTACCTGTGACTTTGACGAAATCTTCACAAACATATTGAAAACAAAAGGATTTAAACTCTGGTTGTTTTAATACTTTGATTTGTGTGAACACATACAAGAGATCATACTGACCCTGCACACGAATGGAAGGAACCATTGACACAGAGGGTTTTAAAAGAGGATTAAAATATTTTCCTGATTATTTTTGAGTACAGATGCGCCAAAGATCCTGGAACTCCCATTGTTTCAAATAAAATAATGAAGTCATTGTGAAAAGATTTGATCTGGGAGAGCTGAGTCATGCTTCTGTATCCTGTCTTAACAAACTGTTCCCTGATCTTTACCCCATCATAAAAATTGACTCTAGCACCCCTCACACGGATGGAAAGTGAACCTTATCAACACTTTGTTTCAAAGCTGGCTGTCTTCATTATCCTACTTCCCTGATGTTGTAGTAAAAGCTTTACTTATGTATTTTAACTGGAAAAGAGTTAACAGATTTAGACTAGTGTTGACAAATTATTCAATAAAATAAAGTTGATGACGGTAACAACAACTGTAGGGCAAATTTTGCTGGGGATGACTCACAATGATGATACGGTAGGAGTTTGTAACCTGGGCTCCATTAAAGAAAAAAACATTCGATGACACTGGTTAGAGATGGAAAGACAGACTTTCTTCAGGACCATCATGATAGGTGTAGGAATCGCTGCATCTGGGTGTTACAGTGGGGAAGAGAGATTCGGCTCAACTCTGAATACAGCCTGGACAAGTGGGAACTTAGAGCCAAAGAGCAGGGTGGGGCCCCATGCATGGAAGGTTACTAGGAGGAAACATCAGGAGTAGGGGTTTTTTGGCTACATCAACCTAATAGGATTCTTACTGAAGACAGGCCAGGGTGATCAGATATCACCTGAGAGATGGTGGAGGGTGAAGAACGTGATTAGATGTTAAGGGTGATCAGATTTTATGGGTGGAAAATTCTAGTTAAACTGACTTAGTGGGGCTCTGGTTAAGCTAGATTTTATAGGGACGTGCACCGATGGGCCTAGGAGAAGGTTCAGGAGCCTGACTAAAGTTTGGTCAAGTAAAGAATCTTTGTCAGCTCCCCAGACCTCTACGGGCTTTGGCACGCCCCTGAACATTGAATGCAAGCTCTAATGGTCCATCCCCACAAGGAGGTTTTCATCCACTGGGGGAAGAAGACAATAAACAAGTAAATACAGAGGATAACAGGTATTAAAATAAACTACTAGGAAGCTGTAAAGGAGAATTAGAAGAGGCCACTTTGGTAAGTCAGTCAGGGGCGGTGCCTTGAGCAGTGCAAAGCGCTGAGGCCAGGGGGAGCCTGGTGTGGTCTCAGAAGGGTGGGAAAGCCAACATGGCTAGAGTGCTGGGAGGGCAATGCCCAATGCCAACGTCGAGAGGGAGCTGGGCCCAGGGCATGCAAAGGAGGGTCTGTTTTATTGGATGTACAGGGTAAGCCAGTGAGGGGTTTGAAACTAGGTTGAGATTGGGCCTGACTTGCATTTTAAAACAATTGTTCTGCACTCTATGGAGAGAAGTGGTGGTAGTGGAGCCAGAGGGAAGCAGGGAACCCAGTTAGGAGGCAATGCAGCAGGCAGTAAGAGCTGACGCAGGCTTCTCTAAGGCTGAGACAGTGGGCCCTCAGGAAGAAAGATGGTGTCAATCTGAAGATGCATAAGTAAAGATATCTCATAGTTAAATAAAGGCTTTTTAAAATATTGAGTGTTTTAATGTTGACGTTGTCCTCAAGAAATGCACTAACTTTATGGAACAAATAATCCCCAATTTCCACATAAATGCATAGGATTGACATGTAATTTTCATTGAATCTTCACGCCTAGCAGAAGAATCCTATACCAGCCATAAAGCATAGGAGCTTGGAGACGGTGACTGATTCTCCTGCCAAACAAACTCCTGTTCTCCGTGATTAACAGAGGCTGAGTCATGCAGGCAACAAGCCTGTTTATGTACAGCTGTCTTAAAATAGGCTGTGTGGCAGAGTGAGGGAAGAAGGAGGAAATCACACTCCTAAGTTTTTCTTACTAATTTCCTCCTTGGGGCATTGGGTGCAGGCAAGGATCTATTATCAAAGATGTATCAGGTTATCCTGGGAAGATGCAGTGAGTGAAGGTTGTATGCACACATGTGTGTAACTCACTGCTTTAATCACCTATGCCTCGCTATAACTAGCTACAAACAAAACAAGCTCATAGAAATTCCATTAGGGAAAAGGTTCCGAGAGAAATGACTTCATTTGGTGACATAAGTAGAAACTCCACCAAAGTAAACTTCATGTGACATCTAAATTGCTTGGCAGGAAATATTAACAGGTTTGAAATAAATAACTTGGTGAAATCATTCTACAGAAGCTATAGACTATGAGGCAGAAATTGGGCCTATTCTCTGGGTAATGAATTTATCATGTAAAATGGCACTGTTTGATTTGAACCCAGCAAGGGAAAGGAAAACTCAGTACCTCTGCTTCACCTCAGCCTTTAGGCCTGTTTCCCGTCTTGAGGCAATATGTGGCTGGCTATAGGGTGATTGAGATGTTTGAGGTGAGGAAAAATCAGAAGACTGGAAGGGGCACTGCTACCTGAGGGCAGAACAAAAAACTGGGATCAGCTCAGCTCTTCCTCTCCACAAACCAAAGCAGTCAAATAATTCATTCAATTTTTTTTTTTTTTAAAGAATGAATGACATTTGTGAATGGGGACGAAAGGAAAATGCTATTATAAGATCATTTATTTTATAAGATTTTAAGCATATCAATAAAGCTCTAATCCAGGATATAGAAGATGCCCTGCCCCAAGTTATTCAAAATTGGTTTCATTGTTGAAGAAATGTTGGTAAAAATTTCAAACAATTCAGAAGCATAGAAGGAAAAAATTGAAATTCCCCTCCTCACTTCCTATACTTCCTCCTCCCCCCAAAGCAACCACTGTTACATGTGGTCTATATCCTTTCAGATTTTTTCTAACCATATATAAACTTATACATAATACACAGCATACTACTAACACATAGCATAGAACATAAATTTTTTTAAAACAGGGATTCTACTAGATGTATTCTTCTGCAAATTGCTTTCTTTACTCTCTAGACACTGTACATAGTCACCTCATATTAAAAAATAAACGCACCATTACTTTACCAGTGTCCTATTGGTGAACATTTAGAAAGTGAATTTCAAAGAAGAAGTTTTCTTCATGTAATGGTAGGATTCTTTCCATGTAAGGGTAGAATGTGCCTATGCTGTGGTAGGATTTTTATCCAGGTGGTTTAAACCAAGTATGGATATGAACTGAGAACTATTTGAATTTACAGACAGCTGAGGCCCTGAGACATTGAAGAGCTCGTCCAAGGTTGTAGGGCCCTGAGCTGTCTGCCTGCTTCTCAGCCTGGGGTCTTCCCTTTCGAGCCAGTGAACGTCACTGTCCCCTAGAGACTGGAAGAGTGCTGAGAGGGGGAAGAAGAAGTTTTTCGTGGAGAAAATAATGCAAGGAAAGGAGGCAGGAAAGTGACACAACAGGCAAGGGGAGAAGGAAGAACAAAAGGCGTTGGTGACCTTGCTGGGGGTCCCCGAAGAGAAGAAGGAGGCTACAGGAGGGAACTGAGAGACTGTGGGGAGATCCTTGGAATTCAGGAGATCCTGGAGTCATTGTTTTCAAAGGATATTTTGATGCCAAAATAAAATTTAAGGGAGAAACCAGAAACTATTCACATAGGAAGGACATTGTGAAACTTTGATTACATTCTGACAGATGACTCAAAGAACATTGCCATGACTCAGATTGGAATAAAAAGCATGATGCAAGTTTTAGGAAGGGAGTGATTTTTCATGTAGTTAGTTTGAGGGTTAAGCATGCCAGAGATGAAGGTTACAGAGATGATGTGTGTTGCCTCCAGGCACAAATTCCAAAGGAGATCCAACTTTGTCCGGGTCCCCATATCCCCATTCTCAGCTATCTTCCGCCTTGTAGGGTGTCCCCCGCTCTCTAATGCCCTGAGTCACAGTGGCAGCTCCAGAATTTCTGTAGTGGAGGAGCTTAGGGGCAGCAATTCGAGTAGAAGGAGGGGCTAGAGGCCTAACCTTGAAATTGCAACTATAGAGCAAGCAAACCATTTTTTGCTTAGAGTATGTCATAAAGCAAGACACATAGCAAAGTTTCTAAAGATGCTTTTATTCACACTCTTCATAATAGTAAGAGAAAGTTAATTATTCACCTCAAACGATGTTTCTCGTATTTTCTACAGGGTGGCTTGAGAGAATGGAGGGAGGGAATCTCTTCCCAGGCCACACACTCATTCCTTTGTACTGTTGGCCACGTCCTCGCGTCCTCTCTGCTTCCTTCTTCTCATCAACACTTGCTGTGAGGACAGGTTAGGATGAGCTCAAATAAGGCACCTCTGGATCACAGGCTCAACTATCACAATGACTGCGCTATCTGTATTTTGTCAGGGAAAAACCCCAAGCCAAAGAATCAGTCTCTTTGGGGTACAGTGTTAGTTGGTGGAGTGAGGATTCTGGAAGAGAAATTGCTCTTCTCGGGCTCCTAAAGTTTGTCTGCCTTTCTGTCTGCTCCTGAGGCCGGGTCAAGTAAGAGTCAAGGGATTTAGCTGATGCTTTTAGGTTGGGGAAAAATTACACTGTCATTAGTCAAATAAATAAAACACTGGATAGATCCTTGAGTACGTAAAGACACACAAATGAAGATATTATCTTCATGGTGAATGATGTGCTATTTTAAACACTTGAGCCCTTTTCATGTGACCAAGCATGACAAGAAGCTCTGGAGGGGGGCTCCACGAGGACTGAACCGGAGGACTGCCCTCAGGCAGTTTATAAGAGAATGCTAAAACGGAAGTGTCAGCCTGGTTGTTGATGTGCCAGTGAATTTTGTTCCCTCCTCCCTTTCCTAAGGGGAGGTATATCAGTCAGGGATCATTTGCAGGAAACAGAAACCACTCTAGATATTTTAATCAGAATGAGGTTTACTTCAAGGAATTTGGTGCTTAGAAAATTTTAGAAGGACTGGAGGAGTAGATTTCAGGCCAGGCCTACAGAAACGACTGTCAGAAGAGGACCACTGAATGGGTCCCCAGGGGAGCTGCTACTCTGGCCACCATCCAGAGGTGAGGAGTCAAGAGGCCAACACTAGGGCTCTAGAACCACTGGCGTCAAGATCATACCAGCAGGACTGTGACCCAGGGAGGAGGACATCTCTGCCATCACTGATGCAACTACTTTTTTTTTTTTTTATTTTTTAACAACTTCATTGGAGTATACTTGCTTTACAATGGTGTGTTAGTTTCTGCTTTACAACAAAGTGTATCAGTTATACATATACATATATCCCCATATCCCCTCCCTCTTGCGTCTCCCTCCCTCCCACCCCTCTAGGTGGTCACAAAGCACCGAGCTGATCTCTCTGTGCTATGTGGCTGCCTCCCACTAGCTATCCACCCTACGTTTGGTAGTGTATATATGTCCGTGACACTCTCTCACTTTGTCACAGCTTACACTTCCCCCTCCCCATATCCTCAAGTCCATGCTCTAGTAGGTCTGTGTCTTTATTCCCGTCCTACCCTTAGGCTCTTCACGACGTTTTTTTTTTCTTAGATTCCATATATATGTGTTAGCATACAGTATTTGTTTTTCTCCTTCTGACTTACTTCGCTCTGTATGACAGACTCCAGGTCCATCCACCTCACTACAAATAACTCAGTTTCGTTTCTTTTTATGGCTGAGTAATATTCCATTGTATATATGTGCCACATCTTCTTTATCCATTCATCTGTTGATGGACACTTAGGTTGCTTCCATGTCCTGACTATTGTAAATAGAGCTGCAATGAACATTTTGGTACGTGACTCTTTTTGAATTATGGTCTTCTCAGGGTATATGCCCAGTAGTGGGACTGCTGGGTCGTATGGTAGAAGATATACAGATTGCCAACAAACACATGAAAGAATGCTCATCATTAATCATTAGAGAAATGCAAATCAAAACTACAATGAGATATCATCTCACACCGGTCAGAATGGCCATCATCAAAAAATCTGGAAACAATAAATGCTGGAGAGGGTGTGGAGAAAAGGGAACCCTCTTGTACTGTTGGTGGGAATGTAAATTGATACAGCCACTATGGAGAACAGTATGGAGGTTCCTGAAAAAACTACAAATAGAACTACCATATGACCCAGCAATCCCACTACTGGGCAACTACTTCTTAATGTCCTTGAAGATAGCGGTTGGACACTGGATCATGGATGCAGAAAAGTTCTATCTTTATCTCCGTGGCCTTGCATACAGTGAGAAGATCCCTCACCCCGTCCCCCTGCTCCATTCTGCCTTACCAATCTTGTTCAAGTGCCATCAACTGATGGAACCTAATTTGCTTCCAGAACCCTAACTGCAAGAGAATCTGTAGTGCAGTACAAGAAAGCACACAAGAAAGGAGATTGGAATTGATGCTAAGGACCAATTTACTGTATCGGTCATAGAAGGGAGGACTTGGGGCAGGTGTCAGGGGGTGATTCCCCCTTCCTTCAGGTCAAGAAAAAAGGGCCTCAGGGACACTATTCAGAAAGTGAGAAGTGTGTCCTCTGCAGTTTAGGAGGGAGGAGGGGGATGCATTCTCACCCCTGCCTAGGGAATCTAAAAATGAGAGACACCCTGACAGCAGGAGCAAAGGTGATTTTGGTGCTGCACTGTCTGGCCTATCCTCCCAGAGTTTGGGACTCAAAAGGAAGAAAGTAAAAGGAAGCATGAGGGTTTCCAATGGACATAATGGCCCACATGTGTCAGTGGACACATGAGAGGGAGCTGGTGTGGAATTGACTCACGTCTGTGCAAGTGGGTCATCTGAAGGGGAGAAGGGGTTTCGGCAGGAAGATGCTGGAAGTCAGCCCTGGAATTCTTGGGGGTTGAGGAAAGAGCTGTAAGCACGGAGCAGGAGGATGTAGCAACCATATCAAGAAGGCCTACTAAGGACTGAAAACTATTCTTCCTAAGAGAAGGAGTCATGCTTACACTCTACCAGGCCTGGGGAGTGTACTGAAGTCTCACACCAACTTCAGACAAGTATAAATGGTCCTGCTGGGACTTCCCTGGTGGTCCAGTGGTTAAGATTCTGTGCTTCCACTGCAGGGGGCACGAATTTGATCCCCGGTCGGGGAACTAAGATCCCACATGCTGCGTGGTGCAGCCAAAGAGAAAAAAAATAAAATAAAATAAAAAATTCAAACGGTCCTGCTTCATCAAATCTCCTCTCTCCCCATATTCATGGGTCAGAAAGTAGGTACAAGAAGGGAAGGAGGAGGAGAGGCAAAGTGATAAAAGTAAGTTTTACAGACTGAATTGTGTCCCCCCCCCCAAATTCATATATTGAAGCCCGAACCCCCAGTGTAACTGAATTTGAGATAGGGCCTTTAAGGAAGTAATTAAGATTAAATGAGGTCATAAGGGTGGAGCCAATTAGGATCCACTAATTCTAGATCCAACAGAATTAGTGCCCTTATCAGAAGAGACACCAGAGAGATCTCTCGCTCCATCTTGTGAGGACACAGTGAGAAGGTGACTGTCTGCAAGCCAGGATGACAGTCCTCACCAGGAATTGAATTGACCAGCACCTTGATCCTGGACTTCCCAGCCTCCAGAACTGAGAGATATATTTCTGTTGTTTAAACCTCTGAGTCTATGGTATTTTGTTATGGTAGCCTGAGCAGACTAACACAGTGAGAAGCCAACCAAACCCCTTCTCTGTCTCATCACAACTCACAAGCTGAAGGGAGGGATGCACCCATTTGCTAACACAAGTCCTCAAGTCTTCTGGATGACTTGACAATTCATGCTAAGTTCACAGACGGGTGCTCTGGTGTGTGTATATCAGTCCCTGTGAGCTTGGCTAATGTGAGTCTGCCCCTGAGGGAGAAGTCCATTCTCAGTGCCTGTCAAACATCAATCCATCAAGCAAGCCATGGATTGATAAGAGTTCTAATTTTAAGACTGATACCTGAGTCTAGAAAATTATCAAGGGAAGTACTTTATTGTGTCTCTTGGCAACTAGCTGTTGGCAACTAAAGCTGTACTTCTGGAGACAGGCATTGTCAGATGCCTTTCCATTTCCAAAAGTACCAAAGGCCTATACAAACAGAGGTAGAATTCAAGTTCGTGAGCCCTTCAGGGAATCCATGCAGATCATGGCACTTAAGTTGGAGCTGTTGAATGAATCGCAAACTAATTTCCTCCACTGTTCATGGCTGTTTTGTCGTTGCTGAAAATGTTTGCCAAGTAAAGGATCATACAACTTCTTACTTTGACATGTTAAAGCATATTTGGTATATGATGGTATATGACGCCTCAGGCATGCAGCACAGAGCCAATTTATAACCTATGTGGAAATAACAATTGTGCAAATAGTCTGACAAGGAAATGTAATTTCATTCCAGTGACTGGAAGCCAAAGCAAGGAGATTCTGTCCATTAGCCACCTCCAGTCTGCTTTCTTCAGCCACTCTGGCCCTTTTCCCAAGCAGGATAAGTCTCATTACTGAAACAGCACACCTTTAAAGCGGGCCACCCACATGAGGTATGAATGGAATGAAGACACATGGGAAGAAACATTCTTGACCTTCTACCAATAAAAAACCAGAATAGGTTAAGGCCCTCTTTGTAGGAAGAAACCTAATCTGACAGGTAACAGACAACCCAGATTCTGATGAAAAATTTGACCCTGATAAAGGCAAACTATGTTGCCTCTCTTCACCACTAGTCTTTAAATTTTTTAATTAACTGAACAAGGTGAAACCATTCTTTCAGGTCTAAAAGTCAGCGTTTCAAATGTGTCTGTTTATTCAGTGTTGGATTTTGAAGACTCTAACATTGTCTAAATTTGGTAACCCAGGAAAGGAAATCAACATACACTGTAAAGGCTATTTGTAGTTTATGCTGCTCAGTGGCCAAGCAAAGGCAAATGGCACCAAGGATCAGTGTAAAGTGTTTGGACCCTCTCTCCATCGTGATGCTAGAGTTTCCCAGAAATGAAAAATGCCAAGCAAAGCAGCGTGGGTTAATAAGGTTCAAAAGTCAATAAAGCTAAAGATAAAAAACATAGCAAAACAATTCTCTAATTTGTGTATCACATGTTTTAGCCATTATGTTTCATTATTTCTAACCAATTGCAGTTGTATAACCATCATCACACCCAGTTTTAGAACTTTTCTACTGTTCCAGACAGTGTCTTATGCCCATTTACAGTAAATCTCCATTCTACCCTCAGCTTCAGAAACTAATCTAATTTCTGTCTCTATAGATTTTATATAAATGGAATACAAGGTGTACTTTTGTATACCTCTGGCTTCTTTCAGTTGGCATAAGGTTTGGCTTTTATGAATAATACTGTGATGAACATTCTATACAAGTATTTGTGTAGATGTTTGATTTTATTTCTCTTGGGTGGATACTTCAGAGTGGAATAGCTAGGTTGCATAGTAAGTTTATGTTTAACTTTTTAAGAAACTACAAAACCATTTACCAAAGTGGCTCTATCATTTTACAACCTCATCAACAAGGTATGAATGTTCCTATTTCTCCACATCCTCTGTAACACTTGTTATTGTCTGTCATGATTTTAGCCATTCTAATGAGTGTGAAAAGGTAACTCATTGCTTTACTTTGCATTTCCTTGATGAGTAATGACATGAACACCTTTTCGTATGCTTATTAAACTCCCTATTTAAATCTTTTGCTCACTTTTTAATTGGGTTATCTTTTATTATTGAGTTGTATGGGTTCTTATACATTCTGGATATAAATCTTTTATTAGATACATGATTTGCAAATATTTTCTCCCAGTCAAGAGACTTGTTTCGGTTTTCTTAGTAGGGTCTTTTGAAACACAAAAGGTTTAATTTTAATCAAGTCCAATTTATCAATATTTTTATTTTATGGATCACGTTTTGGTGTGACAACCTTTTTTGTGGGGGACGGTTCTATCATAAACTAGTTCATGGGAATATATATTCTCCTCTGTCCCTTTTGCTATATCCCTAAAGCTGCCCAAAGGTATTCAGCTGAAGCAATACAGGGATAGGGGAGAGTTTTCAGGTATGCAAAATCTCTAACAGATTATTTTGAGAGTGGAGAAAACTGAGCTTGCAATGAATAAAGGTAGAAAATAACCTAAAACACAGTCCAAAAGTTACTATTAGAGAAATGTTGCAGTAAACCTAACATTAAATTAATGTGAACAAGAGGATGGAAGAGCAAGAAAGAAGAAATGGTCAAAAATTAATGCTATTGGGGGCTTCCCTGGTGGCGCAGTGGTTGAGAGTACGCCTGCCGATGCAGGGAACACGGGTTCGTGCCCCGGTCCGGGAAGATCCCACATGTTGTGGAGCGGCTAGGCCTGTGAGCCATGGCCGCTGAGCCTGCACGTCCGGAGCCTGTGCTCCGCAACGGGAGAGGCCACAACAGTGAAAGGCCCAAGTACCGCAAAAACAAAGAAAAAAAATTAATGCTATTGATTCTTTCCAGGGATTATAAAAGAACAAGCAGACGGCTTTGGGGGGACCTTGACTCCAGGTGGGCCATGAGAGGGACCGGTGATGTTTTCCTCTCTGTCATTCTCTTATCTCTCTTCTGGTCACATGAACTGAGCGGGTGAGCAGAGTGTAGTAAACGAGAGGAGGAGAACAGAGCACGCAGTCGGTAACACATACGGAAAAGGATGATGAGCAGGAGTTGAAGTCAGAACACTCAGGCTTGTATTCCAGCTCTGCCCCCAGCTAGCTAAGTTGCCTCAGACGGGATACTGGATCGCCAAGACTTGTTTCTTCCCCTTTAAATTGGGAACAGAAATTCTGCTTCCCAGGGGGTTGTGAGGACCAGGTGTGTGTGTGTGTGTGTTGGGTGGAGGGTGCTTGTGAATGTGCCCGCTGCACGATAGGAAATAAGTCGACTCCACCACGAGGATCCAGAAAAGTTCTGGAGCAAAGTACATCTAGATGTGACAAGAGAATGCCAGTACCAGGTCCCAGAAGCTAGAGACTGAAATAACCATTCATAGCAAAAGTCTACATCCCCACTGGAAGCCCTCCCAGACACTACGAGAAGGAATCCCAGGGTCATCAGTAAACTGATTTGCAGAGTGGAATATAGGAAAGGCTCTCTGGGAGAAAGAAACCCCATCGTTTATTGTTTTTATCTTAAGTTATTAGAGGTGTTGGAGATCTTAGACCCTAATTGAAAGATAACAGAGAACAAATGGGAGAGGGAGAGATGAGTTGAAATCTAATCGCTGTCATTAAAAAAGGAAAAAAGCAGGAAGGATTTTTCTCGTCAGTCAGACGAAGGGGTTGCCATAGATAACCTCGGAGGCTATTGCTTGCTTATGATTCCACCAGGAGGAAAAGCTTTTCACAGAAATAAGACTGTACTTGCCAGAGGACAGTGTCCAGAAGAGATTTTAAGGTAGTTGGTAAGACAGAGAGTTGCTCAAAAAATTCCCTTAAGATGGAACGTATTTTGAATGAAGTGAGAAGGCAGAAATAAAGAATTCCTACCTTAAGACACATGCCAGTACTTAAAAATTGATGCGTGGAAAACACTAAGGACATATTTAATTCTGTAGATAGAATTCTCTTTATATAGGAATTCAGAAAAAGTCGGTATTTTGGAACATGATGCTGAGAGTGTTAACTTTCAGATTGCAATGTTAGTCACTGCAAAATAAGTACATTTGGAAAGGCCTGGAGATTTGCAAATAGATTATGAGAATCAAGAAGGCAACTGAGGGATAGATTATTTAAAGGGTCTGGACCTACACTGGGGCTTGAAAGAATACTGTGACCCACATATGTCACAATTAAACAGCTTGTCATTGAAAAGAGTATTTCCAGCGACTGGCAATTTCCCCCTAATCCTCTAGGCCTGCAACTCTGGTTGCCAGCACCCTGAAGCTTAGACCCACCAGGCAGGTTTATTTGTGGCATACTGCTATGAATGAGTTTTAAAATATGTTCTTCAGTACCTGGATATGATGTTCTATAAAGATGTAACTACTAAAGTAACTTAGTCATCACACCTGTGCTGAATCTTTTCCATTCTTCCCCCTATATCTTTTTTCTACCGTCACTGCTCTGCTCTTGGCCCTGGAAGGCTGCCCTCTTTGGTGTGCACCAGCAGAGCCCTTTGCCCTCTAAATCCCTGCTGGGACCCTGGCAAATACTATACCTAGTGCTAGGTGTTAGGAAAGAAACCTGATTAAATTTCTCAGTCTCAGGAGAATAGGAGTTTTGTTTGGGGTGTGAGTGTGAGTGTGTGAGTGTGTGTGTGTGTGTGTGTGTGTGTGTGTGTGTGTGTGTGTGTGTGTTTAATTACATAACAACATGTGCTGATTTTGAAAATTTTGAGTATATAATACTGTATGGAGGAAAAAGTAAGAGACACTTTTCCCTTTTGGATCAGAAGTTGATAACGGGACCTCAGACTAAATAACATAGTTTCAGCCTTCAGAGTGATTGCTCATAAAACTTGGTCACATGCTCACAGCCGAAAAATGTACAGGGAATGCTAACTTTGAACGATATTTCTCTCCCTGAGGTTCACAGTTTCTCCCTGTCTCTGTTCCCCTCTTCTTCTTAGTGAATAACTATTTAGTCATGACAATTTTGATGACCATGATCTTAGAGGACCTTAAAAAGCTTTAGATAGGAATTCTTTCCCTTTCTGAACAATGTAAAGGTATTTTTGAATTAAAAAAATAATTTTTGTAACAAATTAGTACATTATCATAAAAACTTTAAACAAAAACAGTTAAAATCAAATGTAAAGGTGCCCTGTTCTCCCAATCACTACCCCAAAATTGCCCAATTCCACACTTGGGGGAAACTATTGCTTAAATATATTTTTTTAAAAAACTGAATAGAATGGCTATCATCAAAAATAATAAATACTGGAGAGAGTGTAGAGAAAAGGGAACACTCCTACACTGTTGGAGGGAATGTAAATTGGTAGAGCCACTATGGAGAACAGTATGGAGGTTCCTTAAAAGCTAAAAATAGAACTACCATATGATTCAGCAATCCCATTCCTGGGCATATATCTGGAAAAGACAAAAATTCTAATTAAAATAGATAATGCACCCTGACATTCACAGAAGCACTATTTACAATAGGAAAGACATGGAAGCAACCTAAGTGCCCATCAACAGATGATTGGCTTAAGAAGATGTTGTGATATATATATATATATATATATATATATATATATATATACATAAAATGGAGTATTACTCAGCCATAAAAGTGAATGAAATATTTGCATGCATATTCCCATGCCATTTGCAGCAACATGGATAGACTTAGAGATTATCATACTAAATGAAATCAAACAGAGACAAATATTATATGATATTACTGATATGTGGAATCTAATCTAATAATACAAATGAATCTATATACAAAACAGAAACAGACTCACAGTCATAGAAAACAAACTTATAGTTACCAAAGGGGAAAGGAGTGAGGGAGGGCTAAATTAGGGGTATGGGATTAACAGATTCACACTACTATGTATAAAATAGAAAGCAACAAAGGTTTACTGTATAGCACAGGGAAGTATATTCAATAACTTGTAATAGCCTATAATGGAAAATAATCTGAAAAAATATATATACAACTGAATCACTTTGCTGTACACCTGAAACTAATACAATATGGTAAATCTTACACTTCAATTAAAAAAAGAGAACTGAATAAACAGAACGATTTTCATCAGATGTTTTTAAGGTATGAAAAAAAATTTTGGAGCAAGAGAATCAACCTATATTTTGCCCATTTTAACTGGGCGGAAAGGGATAACACCAACACAAAACTTACAAGGTGAGAAGGAGGCTTACAAAGCAGGCAGCAAAAAGGTAAGAGACAAGGTAAAAAAAAAACATTCTGAGAGAAAAGTGTACCCCTAAAGAAGAATGCAATCTGTTGGGGGGGAATTAAGAAGCGATTCAATTTTAGCAAGTTTTAAGAATTGAAACTTCCAGAGGGAAGTAGAGATGGAGTGTGGTTCATACACGAGGGGAAACGGTTCACTCAGGAGGTTGTGGAGGGCTTCAGTGGGATGGTGACAGGGTTCCCCAGGGATGTCAGGGAAACGAAGGAGAGGGCTGGCCACACTTGATTGCTGGATGCCTAATTTTAAGCCCTCGGGAACAACTCATTTGGCATAGAGGCAAAGGAATGTGGGATGGGCTGAAAACGGTTGGTAATAAGAACATATTAAGGAGACAATAGAAAGCTTGATATGAGAAGAGGAACATTAATGACCCCGATGGTACATTGCTTTTTTTTTTTTTTTAACAGTTTAAGATGATGTTTATAATTAGAGAGTGTGGTTAAGAAAATAAAAACCAAGGATGTTTACCAAGTAGGGCACAGGTGAAAATCTTTCTGGTTTTGTTGATGGCTACAATTGTATGCAGGGCCTATTACTGATTTGTAACCAGACTTCTTGGAATTTCTTTTTTTCTTTCAAAAATAGCCACCGTATTTTTGGAGATCGCTGTGTTGGGATTAGAGCCCTAAAGCCATTTTGCAAGGAGAAAATGTTTGAAAGTAAGATCCTGCGCAAGCTTTCATGGGACCAATTATGGGCTTGAGCCCATTTAGGAAAGAAAGAAAAATCCTCCTTAAGGGGAAGTGAGAAGAAAAATGAGAAACAAAACTGTAAGAAAGAGGTAGGCTAGAAATGTTTATGTTCAGTAACTTTGTGTTATTGGTTTCTGAGTGTGGTGTGAAAAAAATTAATAGATGATGATTGAGTAGGAAGTGGTAAAGTGGAGAGAAAAAGAATCAATCCTCCAAAATAAGGTTAAGCTATTTTTGTTATTATAGTTGTTAGGCAGTTATTAGTCGCTGAACTGGGTTTTTTTTTTTTTTAAGTATAGGAATTATGAAGTTAAAAGAGTTGGTATAGGAAGACGTGACACTTGTTTCATTATTTATTTTTTTAAACTTCCTTTGTAGCACTTTTACTGCTAGAGTACGTTGATCATTAAGTTGAAATCTGGCTTTGAAAAGTCAGCAAACAATATATACCCTAATCATCCCATTGATGGAAGCCCAGCTGTGGAGCCTAACAATTAGAAGAGGACTGTCCAGGTAGCATTTCTTCAAGCGGGCAGACTGAAGCAAGTAAGTGGCAGAAAGTGTTTTTAATAGAAAGTGGTATAAATAAAGTAGCAAAACTAGCTGTTTCCACCTCCAATCCTCCTACTCTTATATATATGCTTATTAGCTGCATGCTAAAAAAAAACAACAGCAGCAACAATTTAAAAAACCTATTTGCATTTCAGTCTGTTGAATATCAAGAACCCCTGTCATGGTTAGAATTCCTTTGATTATAACAAACAGTGTGGTTACATGCTAACAAAGACACATGCTGACGCCCCTGGGAGTCTGACCACCAGGCCACCGGGAGGGTGAGAATCAAGGCAGCCTTGAGCCCTGGCTACATTCTCTCCTCTCCTTTCCTGCTCGCCCTTTCTTTTCCCTCCCCCTTCCTTTCCTACGGCCCCTTCCCCCTTCTCTCCTCTCCTTTTCTTGGCAACTTTCTTCATTCCTCTGTCTACTCAGTTGGTCCAAATGGCTTCTTCTGGTTACCCCACCCTCTCTCCCTCATCCCTCTGCATCTACATGTGCTGCATCTTCACCCTGACTGTTCTGCTTCCTCTTCTTAGCCTGGCTACATCCTGTCTGCACCTGGTGCAGGATGCAGCCTTCTCAGGTGCAGCCTTTTCCAGGTAGCTGCCCTTGGTCCCCCCAAGGCTGGGGTAATTGTCCCACCTCTGAGCTTCCAGGTTCGCCGGTGCTAATTATTCCACCTTACATCTTTCCACTCTGTACTATAATTGCCTGACCACTGGTGCCTTTCTTTCACTGCACTGAGCCCCTTGAAGGCAGGGACTGTCCCTTGCTCCCCTGGAGCTTTACACAGAGTGTGGAAACATCTGTGAATGGCATGCCCTGGAGCAATAAAGTGCCCTCTGACCAGGAGCTCAATGAACACTTACTGAATGGATGACCGGGTGAATAAATGGATCTATGGCTCACACTTCTGGATTACACGTAAATTGTTTGTACTGTCACAGGACCTAGTCTTCCAATCTTTGTCTTCCTCATCATAGCATGCATCAGGTTTACTTGGGACTGGAGCTGAAGTCCAGAATTTTATAGTGCAAATCAGTACATGTCTAACACTAAGTAAAATTGTACTGGAACTGAACATAAAGGACCCTGACTCAAGTCTTGGACTCCCTGACTGAGAATTCCAGCTGGCAAAGAAGCAGCACACCTGCAGGAAGATGGCTAAGATGAGTGGCTTTGTCCCTATCCATAAGACAAGTCCCACTTTGGATATCAAAGGACTGAACTGGTTGGTACTCCTCTTGAAAGTTTCCATTCCCAACTGGAGAAATTCACAGTGCATGAAGAAAATAATGGCTTGTCATTTACGTTTTTGTGACCTTAAGAATATTCCCAGGAGGCACCTTGTGTGTTCATCCTCTCACCAGGCTCATAAACTTTTGTTTCGGGTCTTTACCTAGATTGCAGAAATTGGTTTTAACGTTTCTGATTTGATTTCATCATAGTCTGTGAACACTGCAAATTGGCCGTGTCTATGATGAAAAAAAATTGTCTATTTTATAGTTACTGGTTCCTCCAAGAGTCCATTACTACCCACTTCAATCTGGACTCATGCTCACCTGTAAAAGGAGGGTAAAAAAGTGGGTTTGAACCCTAAAGTATTTCAAGGTCCAGTATAGATAACCCTATTCAAGCTCTTTTCCATAAGTACCAGATCTAACGGCTGAGTTACAGGTATCATATTCCCCGAGGGGCTTATTGTGAATTCTTGGGACATCAACATCAAGAAAAATCATGTTCTCTTTCTAATTGGAGGCAGAAGGATATAAAGAACATTTCTCTGATGCGGAAATGGGATTCTCCTCCCAAAGCTCATGGGGAAATTTTTGGCTTATTTTTTTGCTGCCACGGCCATGGAGGTAGCATGTCCTTAAGTAAAGTATAAGAAATCAATTTCTAGTTGTCAAACTCTGTACCAACCCAGGGATTAGTTTCTCTTTTGACTAGTTTCAACGCCTTTGTCCGTAGTTATGTTTCACTCTCAAGCATCCTTTACTCAAAATATATAACAGAAAAATCTCCACGGTAGACTGAGGGGCATTCCTTACACATGAGCACAAGAGGAGTTTGCAAAAAGTAAATAAGGTTCTGGGATGGGAAGGTCAGAGAGAAAATCAAGTCAATTTTTTGTGTGTGTGTGGCGGTGGGTGGTTGGGTGGACAAGGAATAGCGCCTTTATTTGGAAAGCCAGCAGATCTGGAAGATGGTGGACTAGTGTCCCTAAGAATCATCTTGCTTGGGTCTGGATGCTAGTTTCTTTTATAGAACAAAGATGGGGAGGTGAGGAGGTCAAGTACAAAAGACGATAAGTTTGTTGCAGAAAATCAAGTCAATCTTGATTAAAAATGGCCACTTAAACAGTGCGAGTCTAACATAGATAACCGCATGGAATTTCACTTTTGTTATAAGAAGCCAGGTGGATGTCTACTAAATATGTCGTTTCATTAAGTTCAGCTCTGACGTTTGGTTTCTGGGACATTGTGAATTAGGCAGAAGCTGAAAGGAGGTAGCTTATAAGCAAATTATTTCCTTTTGCAGGAAATAGCCCAACTGGTGGTGTATCGGCTTACGGCCATACCCACCTGTAAAGGTCCAAGCCAAGATTTTCTCTTTCCTGGATTAAGATTTTTCCAGAACCATATTTAGGAGCAACTGTATCCTTCCCTTATTAAGGCTCGGGCTATGGAAAGAAGAATGGAAAGGGAGGAAGCTTGTCTGTCAACAGGGTCACTAAGGTGCTTGGGCAGCCATGCAGAGTTGAAAGGCCGCAGGACACCTGGATCAGGTGCTTCCTGCCTTACCTTGACGGCACAGGACCCACATACTTGGACAATGCTGAATGTGAACTGACCAACCTGCCTTTCAAATTCCCTTGCAAATCATACATCAGGCATCAGGTGATGCCAAAAATAGTTTTTCAAGGCAAAAATATCTGCCCTACTTTCCAGTCTCTGATGCCTAAAATACCACCAGTCAATATCCTTGTACTGAAGAACTGAGTTCATAAGCCAGAGGTTTGGGACTGTGTCACTGTGTACTGCGACAAGGCACTTAACCGCTTTGAACCTCGTCTATAAAATCTGGTAAGTAATGTCACCTTTCAGGTTGTTGCGAGGGTTAAATGGGATATTAGCTGCTTCCAAACTTTGGTGCATATGAAAATTATCATGGGTGTTTGTTAAAAATGTAGATTCTCAGACTTCCTTCAGAAGATAATGTGTATTAACTAATTTTGTAAATGTGAAGAGTCGTACAAATATAAGTAATCACTCTTGTCATCCTGGGCACTCCTAGAAGGTTTAACACTTCGAGTAGCAATCAGCCTGTTACACAACAAGAAAGGGAGTGGGGTTAAAGAAACTGACATTTATTGAATATCTAATATGGTCTAGGCCTATTAAATACTTTAAATTATTTAATTCTATGAGGTGGCTATTAGTATTCCCGCTTTACAGATGAGGATATTGAGACTGAGAGAAGTGAAGAGTCTTGTTCAGCATCAAACAACAGGGTCTGTGAACCTGCTTTACTTGCCTCCAAAGACCAAACTCTTCCCGCTATACTAGAATTATATCACTGATCGGTATGGATCCTCTCTAAGTAACCATAAGCAGAGACCAGGCCTGTAGAAGAGGAGAGAGATAAACACAAGGTCCTCAAAGTGTGGTTTCCAGGTCAGCAGCTTTACCATCGCCTTGGGAACTTGTTAGAAATGCAAACTCCCGGGCCCCAGGCTTCTGGATCAGAAACTCTGGAAGTGGGGCCCAGAAATCTGGGTTTTAAAAGGCCCTGCAGGTGATTCTGATGCACGTGCACGTCTGACAACCTCTCCGGTAGACCCAAGGCGCTGAGTGTGAGTGTGTGTCTCTGTGTGTCCCTACTGTGGGGAGGACCCTGGGAGGGTGCAGAGGAGGGGCGGCCTGAGGTAGGAGGTGACCTGAGAAGGGGGAAGGTAACTGAAGCACAAGTAGGAGACCTTGCAATGCTCCCCTTCCCTCTCCAACTTGCTCTGTTTGTCTCACTCCCCAGGCAGGGTGGGGCTGTACATCACACACCCCATGCCCAGGAATGAAATGGTGTCGGGAGAGTCTTCAGTAAATCGAAGGATCTGCTAAAGTTCTGAGTGAATCATTCATTCATTTTATATAGGTGACTAGAGACTTAGCCCAAGTTCAACAAGAAAATCTTCAACCAAGGATCAGAATGATCTCATAATGAATGGAAACAGAAAACCTGCATTAAAAACTGTTCCTCTTGGGCTTCCCTGGTGGCGCAGTGGTTGAGAGTCCGCCTGCCGATGCAGGGGACGCGGGTTCGTGCCCCGGTCCGGGAGGATCTCACATGCCGGGAGCGGCTGGGCCCATGAGCCATGGCCGCTGGGCCTGCGTGTCCGGAGCCTGTGCTCCGCAACGGGAGAGACCGCAACAGTGAGAGGCCTGCGTACCACAAAAAAAAAAAAAAAAAAAAAAAAAACCTGTTCCTCTTTACTTTTTGCTTGTACCTCACCTCCCTTCACCGCCACCCGGAAAACATTAGCTGGCCATCACTGCAACTATCTTTCTCCCTTTCAAATTAAGAAAAAAAATTCCCCCCCAAAATTTTGTTGAGATTAAAAAACAAGAGTGAATGGAAATCAATAACTAAGTGGCAGGAGGTTTAAAAGAGAATTCGAAAGTAAATATCCTTAAGAATGGAATGACTAAAATGCACTTTTTGAACTGTGTTAAGTCATGAGCGTAAGTTAACCGTAGGCATATAAGAAACTTCAGAAAATTACTAAGTGTGGCAGAAATGGACTCTTTCAATTAATTGCTTAGCCTTTTAAAAATGTTTTTGAACAAGCAAGTATACTCACATGGTTCAAAATTTAGAAGATTCAAAAGGGCACACAATGAAAAGTCTCCCCGTCCCTCTCCTTCAGCCACCCAGCTCCTCTCACACTAGGCCACCAAGTTTATCATAAATCTTTCTAGAGATAGTTTACACATTTAAACATTGTTACCTGAATTTCGGGATAATATACAGTCTTCTGCATTTGACTTTTAAAAACCTAAAAATATATCTTTCAAACCATTAAAAATATGATATTTTAGGGCTTCCCTGGTGGCACAGTGGTTGAGAGTCCGCCTGCCGATGCAGGGGACATGGGTTCGTGCCCCGTTTCGGGAAGATCCCACATGCCGCGGAGCGGCTGGGCCCGTGAGCCATGGCCGCTGAGCCTGCGCGTCCGGAACCTGTGCTACGCAACGGGAGAGACCACAACAGTGAGAGGCCCGTGTACCGCAAAAAAAAGAAGAAAAAAAAAAGATATTTTATATAAAAATAGGAACCAGAATTATCAGTGTGCCTTCCAAAAGAGTATTCCCAGAATAAAAGGGTATTTCAATATAACTTGTTCTTCTATGAACTAGTGCTGCATTCATTAACTTCATTCTATCTAACTTTGTCATCTATTGGTGGTTTCTTGCTGTGAAAGAGAGACAGGGGGAGGTGAGCTGATGTTTCCAGTGAACACGCTTGGGCTGGGTGGCCTAATAAGAGGGGCTACCATGTGCCTTTGCACATGGGTGGTGGGGTATCATGAACCTTTACAGGTCCAGAAACACCCCTTTATTTCACCACAAGTTGTTCTACCTCAGTAGGACTCTCAGAGAAAATTTATAAGTGCCCATTTTAAACAAGACCCCCAAAGAGTCAAGTGGACTCCTGTTGGCTGATGAGCCCCATCTCTTTTTCTAGGTAAGTGTACATAGGAAACCAAATCACTGTCTAGAGGGTACTTGGTAAAACTAGAGCTAGAGGCATCAGGTGGTGGTATTACTGGCTTTTGTCGTTGAGCTACTCATAACTGCTGGCCGGCAAACTCTTACTTTTATACTAGCTGTATCTTTGTTGTGTAGTTATTACTTAATGCTTGTCACCTGCCGAGCACTTTACTCCTGTTACCACACTCAATTCTCACATAAGGCTGTGAGGTCTTATCTGAACGTTACAGATAAAGAAACTGAGGCTACGAATGGGTAAACAACTCGCCTAAGGTCACACAAAATTCCTAACTAGTCCTCTCCACTCTCTCTTTATGATCTCTGGGCAAATGCTCCAATTAACAGATTCACTCTTCTCACAGGCTAAAGAAGCTTGGGGTCACAGGTTTTTTTATTACATCCCAGGCCTGATGACATCCCCTACTTTTTCCAGCACCTGTTCACGCATGTATCCAGCATCACTGGCTCCTTGGCTGCTAGAAATGCAGGTATGAAGGGGCTCCCACCTGGTGCCCTCGTCTAGGGGTGAAAAAGACTTATAAACTAATATTTACAATGCAGGATGTTTTCACAGAGACTAAGGTATATCAAACTTTACCCGAAGGTGTAGGAAATGTGTATAATGGCTAACATTTACTGAGTACTTGCCACATGTCACGAACTGCTAATTTACTTTATACTTATTTAATCATCTCAACAATCCCCTCAGGGAGGGACTATTATTATGCCATCAGTCACAGGGAGGTTATGTAACTGGCCCCCGTGGCACACAGTTATAATGTAAGCTAAGCATTTCCATGATGTGTTTTTCTTAGTTCAATTCAGAGGACAACATAGCCGAGTCTTGTGGCACCTTGCCATGACACTTAAGAGCCAACTGTGTGGTTGTAGCTAATGTTTGATGATGTGGTAGCTAGAGTAGTGTCTGTGGAGAAAGAATAAAATATGCAGGTACCCAAAGAAACTCCTTTGGACTTTAACTGCGTGGTCAGATCACCCTTGAGGGAGAGACTGGGAAGAGGAGACTCAATGTGGTATAGACATAAGTCAATTTCAAAACTGATAATGCATTCCATTCAGGGTGCAGAGCTCTTGTGCCTGGATTAACTTTTCACTCCCTGCACTGGCCACCCAACCTTTCCACTGGGAAAAGCCCTGTTTTGCAGTTGGCCGAAGACTATACCTCGCAATCAGCCAGTTTGCTCTCCAGTGCGTGAGGTCACAAGGGAAACTAGTCTGAATGACTCAGCATGACCCATAACTGCACTAGAAAAATCACCCAAACCAAGATTCATGGGCTCTGATTTCCTGGTGTCCAAAGAGCAGTATCATCTCACTGATCCTAAAGGAATCCCCTCTAGAGAGGGGATTTCACAGAAGCACCTAAATGTGTAAGACGAACAAGAAGGCACATCGCACGTGGGTGGGACCTGTGCGGGAAGGGGACTCGGGGCATTTCAGAAATGGGTTGGTCTGGAGTGGAGTGTGGACTGGGGAGGGAAGACAGAAAGGGTCTATCCTAGGAGAAGTTTTACAATCTATTCTCGGGGAGGGACCGAAGGTAGGAGCTGGGGAGGGGAGTCAGGAGAGTAGCAGCCTCTTGGGGCAGTTGCCATGCTCTCATTTCCTCTTCTGAGAACTGGCCCCTAATCACAGACACGGTGGCTGGGCCCCCAGCTGCTGCGTCTGAATTCCTTGACCCTGGTCTTTCTTGACCGCAGCGGATGGGTCCAGGGGACCCCAGAACTAAATGCAGCCAATCAGATTTGTCTCTGAGGAATGTGAAAGTTTGAACCGAGGAGCACAGATATCAGGATCGATGCTGCTGGGTGGGGTTGGTGACCTGGAACTGCTGCTAATGTGTATGACTGACCTGCCTTGGGTCCAGCACCCCCCCAAGCGGATTGTTCAGCTCCTGCTGGGTTTTCCTTATTTCCTTATTTATTCATTTACTTATTTACTTACTTACTTACTTATGTTTAAGTTAGCTAGGGTTGAGTTCTGTGATTCGGGATCAGAAGAGCATTATCTGAGGCTGTCAGAGAGCTGGCAAACACCTCTTCAGGCTTCCATGCTGTCTGCCCAGTTCTGACTGAAGGAAACCCATTTCTTCTAAGTAAGATTGACAGGTCACTCGGCTGCAAATTAAGGCTCCGATGAAGTCTGAGAACACTGGAGAGTGGAAACCAAGAAAAGCGCAGCCCCCAACCCCCGTCGCGCAAATCCTTTAAATTATATTTCAGGGAACAAGATAAGGGTCCAACTGTGTTGACTCCAGCTAGGGGTGGCAGAGAGGCCTACCACCTGATGACAGCTGAGATTTCTAGAACGTACTACTGGCTGCTGAGCCACATTTATTACGTTAGAATAGCTACGGAAGATCTAGGACCCAGGAGTGTGCATTTTACACAAGCTCTCCTATTAATTTTTCTGTTATTTTTTAGATGGATTATATGTATCAGTTATCTTGGCTAATTCCAATTTTTAAAAAACATTTACTAATCATTGGCTTACTATGTTAGATCTTTGGGGCTACCTAAACAAATGACCACAAACTAGGTAGCATAAAATGACAGAAATATATTCTCTCACTGTTCCGAAGGCTAGAAGTCCAAAATCCATGTATAGGCAGGTCTGTGTTTCCACTGAAGACACTAGGGAAGGATCCTTCTTCTCTCTTCTAGCTTCTGGTGGTGGCCAGCAATCCTTGGCCATCCTTGGCCATCCTTGGCCATCCTTGGCAATCCTTGGCCATCCTTGGCCATCCTTGGCAATCCTTGGCCATCCTTGGCCTGCAGCTGCATCACTCTAGTCTCTGCTTCCATTGACACATAGCCTTCTTTTCTGTATGTCTGTATCCCTATTTCCCTCTTCTTACCAAGACACCATTCAGTGGAGGAAGGACCCACTGTAATTAAGTATGAGATATCTTAACTTGATTACGTCTGTAAAGACCATATTTCCAAATATGGTCACATTTGGAGGTACTGGGAGTTGGGACTTGAACATATCTTCTTGGGGGATGCAGTTTAACCTATAACACTTGCTGTTGGATATTTATGTTGTTTCTAATTTTCTTCCAAATGATAATGCTACTGTGAACTTCTTTTGTATAAATCTTTGATGTCATCTTCTCTGATGATTTCTCTATGATAGATTACCAGAAGTGAGTGACGGGTCAAATGGAGTATCAGTTAAAGTCCAATCAGGAAAACAAAAAAACACTCAAGTTTTTCTAACACTGGGGAATTCATGCAAAAAATTGAACCTGTGTAAACAGGTTCTAGAAGTAGCCGCGGAGCCATCAGGGGACGTGAGGTTACCCAGGGCTTAAGAGTGAAGCCACTCACCCTCTGTGAGCATCTGATGGAATCTAGAACTAGGACAGGACTGTTGGGCAGGAGCTGGATCCCCAGCAGTGGCTTTTAGAGGTGCCGCCCAAGGTTGAGAGAGAGGGGGGACCTGCCTCATCCTCTCCTCCCATCCCCCAGCTCCTCACTAGTCTGTCCACGACCAGGTGACCAGGGAGCCTGAACACACAATCCATAGGGATCAGCCCCCTGCAATTCAGAGCAGACTAGGGACAGGCAGAGACAGTAAGCTGAAGGCAGACAGATCAAGGCTAGAACAGATGCGTGGCATTTTAAGGGTTTGATGTGTTGCTAAACGCTTTCCAGAAGGTGGCTACCAATGTATACCCTCACAATAATAACTGAGGGCCTGTCTCTTAAAGCTTTTGCTAGTGTTGAGTATTTAAATTTAATAAATAATATTTCCTCCTAGTTTCCAAGGCAATACATATTCATTGTAAGAAATCTGTAAAGTAGAAAAGCAAACAGAAAAAATATGAAAATCCCTTCTAACGCTGTCACTCAGTGACAACCTCTGTTAACAAGGGCCTCATACACACCAGCGAGAGCTCAATATTCTAGAAACTCCAGAAACTAAGTGGCATTATCCGTTAATTGCCCTATTATATGCAAAGTAAGAGTTGCCCATGAATGTCCCTGTTGAAGATTTTTCTGAGCATTTGCTCTCCTGAATTCCTGAGCTTACATCACTGTTAAAATATGCAGTATGATGCAACTCAAACATCCAGCAAGGAACCCCAGAGATTCTGCCTTCTAATCCTTGGTTTAGTAATTCATCTTGCTGGATGGCAAACATTCAGACCTTTCCTTCTCAGCTTCCTATCCCCAAGTCCAGCCCAGTGTGAGGCTCATAGTAGGTACCCTATATATAAATGTGTATGTGTGTGTTTAATGATGAGAGAATGAGTACACCAGTGCCTTCTTTAAAATCAACCACATTAGCACAATCAGCCTTATACAAACTCAAAAGTAAGATAGGAAGGGCTTCCCTGGTGGCGCAGTGGTTGAGAGTCCGCCTGCCGATGCAGGGGACACGGGTTCGTGCCCCGGTCCGGGAAGATCCCACATGCCGCAGAGCGACTGGGCCCGTGAGCCATGGCCGCTGCGCCTGCGTGTCCGGAGCCTGTGCTCCGCAACGGGAGAGGCCACAACAGTGAGAGGCCCGCGTACCGAAAAGTAAGATAGGGAATACTTTTCTCACAGAATAACATAATATGATTACTGCCTCTGGCCGTGTTCTCAGAAATGAGGGAGATGTGTCTCAGGCTATGAAATATGCCATAGGTGCTAGAGCTCACTCTTCCTCGGCCGAGGCAGCTTCCCTAGGCCTATTGTCTGACCAGATTTCAAATCAGGCAATCCATGAACACATCCAGGATTCAGACCAGAGACAATGCAGACTTAAGTAAATAAAAGCCTATAGGACCTGCAGAAAGAGAGGAAACAGTTTGCTTACATTCACTTATGGACAGATGAGGTAGAGACAGCAGCTTGTCCCGGCTCCCAGCCCTCCGCTCACAATATCAGAGGCTCAGGCATATCAAAGGCAGAGCCTGCCTTTAAGTTCTCATCACTGGACGCTGCTTTGTATTCTACTTCCCCTACATTACTAAAGTGATGACAGAAAGGCCCCACAGGCCCCATAAAAGATAGGCATTTTGCAACTTTGTTGAGTCCTTGAAATAATTTCCAGACCCTCTTTCCCAAAAGAGACAGGCGTAGTTCACCATGATGCTGGTGTCATGTCAGACGAGGCTGTGAGTTATGAAGGAAGCTGAAGAGGGATGCCTTATGGTGTGTTAGGTCTAATCCAGGTGTTTCATGGGGGACCCAGGAGAACACGGCTAGGCAAAGGGAACTAGAATCTAGACACAAGGGTTGCAGAAGTGTGGCTGCCCCCAAGTAGGAGAGGGGGAGCGAGGGCCATTCGCGCCTCAGACACCCTTGGCTCTTCTTGTCTGGGATTGCCATGGGATCGAGTTCATCTTCCTTAAGTGGTCTAGGGCTAGCTGCTCCTCAAAAGTAGTTTTTCCTTCCTTCCATTTTTAAGCCAAACTGTTCAATGGGAAGCATTAGCTATCGATGCCTAGGCTAAAAGGCCCCAGCACAGACTGGAAGTCCTGGGCCACATCCTAGCTGGGTTCCACTGCTCCGTGCCCCCCCCCCCTCACGCCAGCATCTCTGCAGTGGACCTTCTCCCAGGGGAAGGGGCTATAGCTCTTTTTCCTTGCTCTGCCTCATTCAAACATCGCCTTATCCCACTACCCTGAAAGATTTTTAAGAATTAAGAAAATGTAAGAAGAGTTCCTTTCACAAAACGAAGTCTTAAACTAGACAATTCATTCTTTCCTCACATATTTATTGAGTACTTAGCCTGTCTAAACCAAATTCGGACCCTAATATCCCATTTGGGGGCATCAGTCAATATCAGCCCAATGTCAGTGTAATATCTGTCATTTCCCATATCTTCCCTTTCCTTTGGCTCGCACCTGGACACTGGCTCCTTACAGGTGTGTCTCCAAAGATGTGTGTTATTGTGTGATTGTGTGTGTACAGGGGACAGGAAAGGCGTCTGGTTATCATTTCACACCAGTTACCCTTGGCATCACTCCGCTTTTGCTGCACACTGCTGCTGCTAACTGGCCCCTGTTTCAGCAGAGCTCCGCCTTCGCTAGAGGTCTGGGTATAAGGGCCCAGCTCACCTCTGAAGGCCAGCAGAATCATTTGGCATCTGGCCTCTGTAGGCATCACACAGGTCCTGCTGGTCAGACCCTGCCCACGAGGAACACACGCCCTGCCTCTCTCCTGGTATCCTGGAAACCAACGACCAAAATAAGAAAAGGTGCTCTCTTTTATCTTCAAAGTACAAAAGGCAATTCTCCATGCAAGGCAACACTTTGAGAGTAAAGCCTCTTTGGGGGTGTCTGGCAGTTTTCCTTCGGGGTGTGTGTGTGTGTGTGTGTGTGTGTGTGTGTGTATGTAGCATCACATATAAAATTTACAAAACCACTGTTAACTCCTCCCTGAAGGTTAGAATAAAGGGTTAACTGCCTAGCCTTTCTTAGTGGAGAGAAGGGGGTAAAATTCCCTTTGTTTCTTTCCAAATGTCTAGAGTAAGGAAGAGAAAAACAAACAAAAAGGCAACAATTCATATTATAAGAATTCATCTTGGTACATATTAATTCATTCCAGACTCAAAATCAGGTTACATCTGGATTCCAAAGCTGAAATAAATGTGAGCCAGAAGAAAATACTGGAGTGGTGGGAGAATTTATGTCAGTAGAAAAGGCGTTCACAGCGAGAGGGGGCAGGGCCTAAACGCTCAAAGATCTAGGCTCCTAGATTCTAAAAAGTGGAAGGAATCATTGAGACACAGCTTCCCTCCCCATTTCAAAACCAATTTCATGATACCCCTTGCAAGTGATGACCTAGTCTCAGACTATCTACACATAGTAGGAAAGGGCTTTTTCTTCTTTTGGAGGAGGTTTATTCCTTGTCTTAAATCAAAACATTCTAAATTTCATCCCTTAGCCTTCGTTTTGCTTTTCAGGAGTAATGTGGAAGCAGGCAGCGCAGCTTGAAGGCTGAAAGTCAGTTATCACCCTAACCCACCTGGCTCCCTGACACCCCTGCTTCCACAGCTGGAACTGCTTCCTCCTTACTGCAGGCCAGTTAGAGACCCAGAGAAAAGCAGCCTTGAAGTTCTGCCTCTGTGCTTCCCATCAAGCAGTAAGATGGTTTGTTCTACTTCACCAATATACCCTAGTTCTAGTGACTCATGTTAAGAGCAATGTTCGCAAGGCTTAAATATGCCAGAGTCGCTGGTGTAAGTGCCTTTTGCATGTGTGTTTGTGTACGTGAGAGATTTAATCCTCACAACTACCCTATGAGGTGAGTACTATTTTTATCACCATTTTATAGATGAGGAAATTGAGATCACACAGCTAGTTACTGGCAGAGCTAGGATTTAAACTCTGGCATTCTGGCTCTAGAGTTCCTGTGCTTAATCACCAAGCCAATGGTTCTCAAGTGTAAGCACGCATTAGAAACACAGAGGGCCTATTCAAACATAGATTGCTGGGTGTTTCTAATTCAGTAGGGCTGGGGTGGGCGTGAGAATTTGCATTTCTAACTAGTGCCTGGGTGATACTGATGCTGCTGGCCTGAGAACCACTAGTTGGTGCTAACTGACTCTTTCTCTTGATCCCCACTTTGATGCCTGCCTGGTATCCCAGCTCCTCAGGAACTGGACAGCTCCAAGTACCAAAATACGGTACTCCGTATTTTTTGGGTCTCCTCTCTCTGCTGTCAGATGCCCCTGATACTACCTGCTTTCCTGGACCTCTGCCTGTGTTCTGTCATCTGCAAGATGTGCCCGTTTCCATCCCCCTTCCTGGGCTTTCAGATGCTAGAAACGTCCCCAATCATAGCCACTCTGTGGTAGGTTTATCTGGTCTGTGGATTCTACTCTGTCCTGTCCTACGACTGACCGAGCTGTAGCTGACAACTGTCCCATAACCTTTAACTTTTCTCTGACCTAGAACAATTAACCTAGGTCCTGTGTTCTCAAGTGACATGGTCTTCAAGATCTGTCACTGTTCACATGACCCTCCTCTGACCGTTCTCTAGGCCATCAATGCCTGTCTTTAGTGTGTGGAGCTCAGAACAATGCCCCTATGGGATCCGACCAGAATTCATTGGAACCACCACTTCCCTTCTCCCAGACTCTTCTATTTTATCAATACTGCCTATGATTGCATTCATCTACCCTTTTGGCACATATAGACTTTGAGCCCAAGACTTCCAAATATTTTGCGAATAAACTGTTCTCAGGCCCATCTTTTTCCCATTTTATGCTTATGTAATTTTTTTTACCTTAACACAACACTGTATAGTTATTCTTGTTAACTTTCATCTGATTTGTTTTTATATTGTTCCAGACAATGGAATTTTTTCTTTTTGAAATGTCCCTTTATTATTTTTCTTATTATGAAAGAAATACTTGTTCATTACCAAAAAAAGTCATAAAATATAGATAATCTAAAAGAAGAACATTCAAACTTTTATTATGCCACCCACCCAGAGTTAATCATTATGAATACCTTGGTGTATATCTTTCCAGACCCTTAACAAACATCTTTCCAAATTATCCATAAATAAACTTCTGTACATAAATGACCAATAGAGAACATTTTTAGACTCATTCTTACATCCAATATATTTAGTATGTATCTCCTCTAGCTCTAAGTCAGTCACAAAGTGACTTCTCTGTTTTGGTATAAGTTGTCAAAAAATATTGTATACGGGGCTTCCCTGGTGGCACAGTGGTTGAGAATCTGCCTGCCAATGAAGGGGACATGGGTTCGAGACCTGGTCTGTGAAGATCCCACGTGCCATGGGGCAACTGGGCCCATGAGCCACAACTACTGAGCCTGCGCGTCTGGAGCCTGTGCTCCGCAACAAGAGAGGCTGCGACAGTGAGAGGCCCGCACACCGCGATGAAGAGTGGCCCCCGCTCGCCACAACTAGAGAAAGCCCTCACACAGAAACGAAGACCCAGCACAGCCAAAAATAAATAAATAAAAATAAATAAATTTATAAAAAAATATATTGTATAAGATAGGCAAGAACAGACTCCTGCAGCATAGTCCAAGATCCTGCCCTCCAGAAGGCTGTTGATTCATCATTCAACATGTATTGTATAGCAGTTTTCAACCAGTTAGAAATCCATGTGTTAGTACTTTTAATCCAGTTTTCCATCTTATTCTGATAGACGGTGTGAGGAAATTCACCTAAGTTGTGATAATCACTACATAGCCCACAGGTGTGATCTAAGTCTTGTAATTCCCAAAACACCAGGCTTTATATTAAGTAGACTATTTGTAGATTACAAACCCCAATATTATACTATCCTACCTCCTTTCAGGCACCTTTTCCATTCCATTTCTAATTTTCAGGCACCTTTTTTATTCTTCTTGATTTTCCAAAAATTACTGGCAATAACTCTGCAGTTACTTTGGTTAGTTCTCTCAGCCCCCTGGGATAGAATTCATTCAGGTCTGGAGACTGCAGTCTTTTACAGAGAGACATCCTGTTCTCTTACTATCTTGGCTCCTATCTTGGACGTCAATGACCCCCTAACCATGTTTATTCCACACAGTCAGGTCTGAAGATCTTTCTCTTTTATTGAGAAGATGGAAGCCAATTAGGGGTTGTGAAGAAATTCTTTTCCCCTCCTGTCATCCACTGGCCTTAGGACATTAGCCTCAGCACACAATCCTGGCCATTTGCGTTCTCATCGTATCCAACAAAAGACCATTTTGATGACTCCAGATTTTTCCATAAAAAAATTGTTTTCTTGGCTTCAGCCTTCCAGCTACATTTTTTACTCTTTTACACCAATCTTTCTTTTTCCCCTTAGTAATGCACTGTTCTCTGATCTTGTGTGTGTGTGTGTGTGTGTGTGTGTGTGAGTGTGTGTGTGTTCTTTTACAATCTGATTTCACTGAAGTGGCCCATTTGCTTCCTATATTCCTCTCTCTTTTCCTTCACACCAAGATCATTTTTTAAAATCGTTTTTTCAGATTTATTTCTTTATAGTCTTAAGCCACTTCCCCCTTTATAGGCTCTAGATATACCAACATATCTATCTCTTTGAGGTTTTGAAATATCAGATAGATGCCTCATTCATGCCCTCTGTTTTCCTCTGGGCTATCACAAGGATGGTATAGAGTATAATATTGAATAAAGAGTGTATGGATGTCATATTCAATATGGTTATTAGGTTAGTAGCAGCAGAAACAGACTCTGGCTAAGTTAAACAACAATGGAATTTGTTGGGAGGGTTATCAGGAAGCTCACAGACTAATAAGAAGGTTTGGAGCCAGGCTCTGAAACTGACAGAACCAGGATGGCTCCAGAAGTTCACTTACCAGGAATTTTTCTCTCCTTGTGTCAATCCACTTAAAAGTCTTAGGAGAGGGCTTCCCTGGTGGCGCAGTGGTTGAGCGTCCTCCTGCCGATGCAGGGGACACGGGTTCGTGCCCCGGTCCGGGAAGATTCCCACATGCCGTGGAGCGGCTGGGCCCGTGAGCCATGGCCGCTGAGCCTGCGCGTCCGGAGCCTGTGCTCCGCAACGGGAGAGGCCACAACAGTGAGAGGCCCGCGTACGGCAAAAACAACAACAACAAAAAGACTTAGGAGAGGGCTTCCCTGGTGGCGCAGTGGTTGAGAGTCCGCCTGCCCATGCAGGGGACACGGGCTCATGCCCCGGTCTGGGAAGATCCCACATGCCGCAGAGCGGCTGGGCCCGTGAGCCATGGCCGCTGAGCCTGCGCATCCGGAGCCTGTGCTCCACAACGGGAGAGGCCACAACAGCGAGAGGCCCGCGTACCGCAAAAAAAAAAAAAAAAGTCTTAGGAGAGACAGTGCATCTGATTGGCCTAGCTAGGTACGACAGCCATCCCTTGGCTAGGGGAAGGCAGAAAACCTTGACTGACATGCCCCAAAAGACTGCATGCAATGCGGGGGGAGGGAATCACTCCCCATGGGGTGCAATTACGTGTAGTGGGGTGAATAGAGTGCTGAAGAATAACAAATGTCCACTAGCCACCATCTCCCAAGGATAACCTCACTTCCACTTTACCAATAGGATCTAGCTTTTTTCTCAAAATTAAGCACTGGTCAGCATTGATTTTATCTGCTTCTGAAAAAAAGATGCTGTTAGCAAGGGGCATTAGGAATTTATGAGATGCTCTGTTTTGAGCAAGGAGAGACTTCCCACAGGTATCTGAATAGTGGAAGGAAATCCTAGGAATACCAGTAATCTCTGCCAATGTTAATAATATCTCTGAGATTCTATTTCCCTTGTGCTCCCAAATCTTCTAGAAAAGAGGATCAACAAACAAATGCATTTACCTCATATTAAAATACTAAATTACAACTATAGTTTGGGTTTATTATGTAGACACATAAATGTTGTTCCTGAACCTTTCCCATTATTTCTTCCTCAAAATTATTACTTGTCCTTTTAATAACATTAATAACCCTTTTCATATGGTGCTGAATATGGACCTCCTGATACTCTGTTTCATCTTTCTTTCATTCCTGTACCCTTCATAATATTCGATGTTACTTTTTTTTCTTAGACTTTTTTTCCCTTCATCACTGTTTCAGGAATGTCATTTATTATTAACCTATTAAATGTGTTCCTTCCAGGCTTTATAAGTGGTCCTCAACTTTTGCCAGGAACTTCTGCCAGTCATGTGTGTAGCCATTCATTTCTCATGACTGTCTTCCTTTAAGGAGGGAATATTCAACAAGAAGGAATAAAAAAATATTGTGATGCTTAGCTCTTCTCAGTTTCCTATCTAGAATCCTATCTAGATATGCAAGTTTCTTCTAATTTTACCATTTGCTCCCACGTGGCAGGTGACTTATGACAGGCTTTCCTTTTCAAACACCCTCCAAACAGATAACCCAGCTCTAAATTGACCAGGACATGTCAGCTACAGTCATCTCCTTATCCCCCACCACGGAAAAGCTCCACAAGACACCTTCGCCTGGAAAATCATTGAGCACATAGATATTGGAGGAGTAAGCAATTCTTAGAATCATTGATTCAGAGGCAAAATCTTACAAGATAATGATAGTGGGTGGAAGAATGAGATTAAGGGAGTAACGGGGTAGTAGAACAGCAAACTTCCTTGATGAGTTTTTCTCATATCATCCTGGAGATCTCCTCCTGACTCACAAATCAGAATGACAGTAGAACTGGGAGATTATATTTAAAACTTCATACTTCCAGGGACTGTATTTGAAGGAAGGGCACACAAATAGTCTACAAGTCATACACAGGTGTCATCAACCCCAGAAATGCTCGGGCTTTATAAGAGAGGTTGGTGACTTGAGCCAAGACACGCTGAGCGCCCTGTGAAGATTTTGTATTGGGACCTGTCATTGGGATGCCCTTTTAGTTTCAAGGACACACTAATCTGGAAATTTGAAACTTGCCCATGACTCAGTTTCCTTTCCTTTCAACTGTCTTTAATGAAGTCCCGAGATCTGGCAATGGCTAAACAACCAGATATGGATGGATCCTAGGCTCTGGTACTCACTAGGCAAAGTAGCCTTTGGGAGTACTTAGATGTGAAGGAAGCTGAGAGTGAAACAACGTTTGTCTAAAGGAATGCTAAGCGTCAAATGGGGGAAGCCAGGTTCGTGGTCCAGGGATTCAAGAACAATACAAGAAGAGAGGAGAAAAAGCAGGAATAAGGAAAGACCATTTTGTCCTGAGTGGGTCTGGGAGACTGGAGCTCTCTCTCTTTATAGGACTGACCCTCTGGTGTGTGGGTAGGGCAGCCTGGGTTAAAGGTACTGGGCAGACTGAATAAGAACCCCTGTTTTCAAAGAAAGAAATACCCTTCATTCTCTTAACCTGACAGCAAAGTAAAAATCAAGAGACTTTCTCCTAGAATGCCAGCCATTCAGCTGATCCCCTTGTCAACAGAAGCTGAAACATCAAAGGCATGGTTTGTCACACAGGGTACCCAAACCAGCAGCTACCCCTGAACGGTGTAGGACAGCCTCGGGATGCAAACGTTGTTGGGAGGCGGGGCTAGGAGGCTTCATTGAAGCTAGATTGAGTCAGATTGTGTATTTATTTGGGGTCAGCTCTAAAGTTGATGGAATGAGGGCTGATGGCTCTGGAGAAGCCATAGTCCTCAAACCACCTTGTGGAACCACTTCCTTTCATCAGACTAGCTTACCCCACTGACGATTAAGGCATGTGAAAGGTGCAGAGAACTGTGGAAGAGATGTTCTTGGGGAGCAGTGATGGTGGTGGAGAACGGGACACACGATGATACCGTCTGACCCCAATAATTTAACTACCCAGTGATTGTAAGAGAATACAATTCAGATTTCCAGTCTATATTTCCATTTTCACTCATGCAAATAGGAACACAATGAAAAAGATGGTGAAGGAAAAAGATATCATAAGAATGAGATTATTTCATCATATCAAGGAAAAGAGAGAGAAAGTGTTCATGAGTAAGTCAAAAAGGGATGTTGGGTAAATAATGAGCACATATCCTCTGTGACATCAGGGTACACATAATAAAAGCAAACAGACTGCAGCCACAGCCAGAGGCGACATTGACCTGGTGGTAGAATTTCCTCCTCGGGAGCTCTTTAGAGCAGAGGGGATGCTCTTGTTTTAACATGGCTTCCGGCTTAGTTGCAGTCCCTGCCCCTCACACACATCCTCACTGCCTCGGGCGTGGTAAGCTCACCTCAACCGAACACCTCAACCAAACACACCCCGCCGCTGTCACCAGTCTCTGCCTGAATTCCTGACCTACAGGGTAACAGTTCACATTGTTGTTTAAGATGCTAAGTTTGGGGGTGATTCATTATACACACAGAGAACCAAAACAGCAACCTGTGGGGCAGGAGGGAGGGAGGTGGGTCCAGGCAGTGGGAGCAGTTGAGCTGTGAGAGCCTTAGCCGTCCCTGTGAGAATTCCTGAAGCTGGCATGACCCTTTAGAGTAACATGTTTTCTTTTTTAAAATCATAGCAATTTTATTTTTTCACCTGCTCCATGGAAGTAGATAAATGGCTTCCTTATTCTTTTCCACAGCTATATAGTATTCCACCGTGTGGAGGTAGGTACCATCACCTATTTAGGAAATCCCCTATTGGTAGGCATTTAGATTGTTCTGATATCTCAAAGCATGCTTCACAGTACATAGGCACACAGTCCTTTCCATGCACAAGCACAGGTCAAAGCACAGAACAAAACCCTAGAACTGGAATTGCTGATATGCAGGTTTCTCACTCACGGTCCAGTGCTGATCTATAGGAGTTGTGACCTGGGAACTGCCTACAGACCCCACTGTACCCATCACACAAGGGGCACTTCATGTGAGCTCAGAGGAGATGCCGGAAAACCTTATGGGTGCATTATACAAAGACATTAAAAGAGAACTGACTCAACAAGTCCTCCGCTGTGTCCTGCACAGACTTTCAGGTCAATAAAAAGTTCTCAAACACCTTCTGTGCTAGGACACCGTGAGACATCCAAAAGAAAGAAAAGACTTCAGGAGCTGAAGATCAATCTACCCACTCAGTGGGACCCAGAAGAGCTGCATCCAATCAGCTGGGTTTTCTCCCTCACTGAGGCAGTTCCAGTTCCCAGGGGAGAGGCTGCCCTGAGGTCACTGAAAGACCACACTCTGTGGTGGTCTTTCCCTCCCTCTCACCTGCCCTCTCTCTCTCTCACTCACACACACACACACTTTTTGTGATAAAGTACACAAAAACAAAACAAGACACTAGCTGAATGATTTGGGTTTCCCATTATCTGCATATAATTCTTTACTCCGGAGTGGGTATTTTCATTTGTTTTGATAAAATGCACATATGTATTTCTGTACATCTAGTATTTCAGTGGCTTTCAAACTATTTTGACTATGACCAATGATAATAAAAACATTTACAACGCAATCTATCCATCTACGTATATCTAAAAACAAGTAGCAACCACCAAAAGCATTTAGCTTTATTGTGCATAAGACTCTCAGATATTTTCAATTCTAGCCTATTCCATTTCGTAAAAATGCTGGTCTCAACCCACTTGATTTCATGACTCACTCATGGGTCAAGATCTGTAGTTTGAAAAACAGGGCACACCACAGGCCTGGGGTAAACTCAGGTGTTTGTCTTGTGTGATAAGAGCCTTAAAAGCCTGTGCTGTCTGCTCGCTAAATTGTTCTTTCTTTAAAAGTTAAAAGTCATCCTCGTTAAATGTACAGGAAGCAACATAAATCCGCCTTTCTCAGAAGTTGGCATTAATGTGCTGTAATTTGGTGCCGGTGCTGGGAATATCAGTAAGTGCACCTGGCTCTGCCGTTCTGCTTGTCTCTCTGTCACAGTTGGGGCATCCCTCTAGATGCCCTTTGATGCAGCTCAAATGAAGAGAATGCAAATGCTAGTCGGCCTGGGCCAAGAATCTGTCTCCCTGACTGGCTCCGTGGCAGAGAGAGGCACGTGCATGTCTCTGTCACTCGCAAGAGTGATTTCTTGTAAGGGGAAGCCAGGCAATGGAGTAAAATGAGAAGCAAGGAAAGGGGTGCAGGTGTGGGAGAATTCTCCCTAACCATATGCTATCACCCCCAAAGCAGTATAAATGATGCCACATTTGTGTTCAGGTCAGTTCAGGAGGATGGGGGAGAGAAACCGACATGGTTTGTAAGTCACCTGGGTGTCAGGCCCTTGGCCAGGCACATTCCCATGTGGTCACTGTAGTAAGTGTAATAGGAGCTAACTGTATTGAGTGCTTATGTTGCTTAAGCATCTATAAGCATTATCCCTCTTAAATCTCACAATTCTATGAGGCAGATGCTATGTGATTCCTAACTTTGCAGAGAGAAAACTGAGGCTTCAAGGGGGAGAATCACTTCCTCCAGGTTACATCACTGGTGTAAGATGGAACAAGGACCAGAGCCCAGGTGTGTCCGAGCCCAGAGCCTGTGCGTGTCACCACTGATACGCATCATCTCTATTTGGCAGATAGGAAACCAGCGCAGAAAGGTTAAGTTGTCTGCCCAAGGTCACACCTGTCGAGGTGACACAGCCAGGATTCACATGGAGTCTGCCTTGACACCATGTTCTTTTAATAGAACCACCCGGCACTGCTGCATCCCAAGCCCACAGTGACCTGGAATAATCTAAGGGGAAATGCGGTTCTTCCAGGAATGCAAGCATGAATGTGGTTGGGTGGACCGACCCCAGGGCTGCTACTGAGAAACGTGGACACTGCTCTTGATTCTCCATAAGATGGCTGGGCGGGGGGCGGAAGGGGGCAAGTCTCAGATGAATCATCCCGTGTCTTCAGACAAATAGCTGCGCAAGCTCATGGACATTTCTGAGCTCCCTAAGGGTCAAATGTAAAGTTGTGATGGCTTTGAAAAATTTTCAACTCAATCTAAAGCCTTGACTTAAAATTCCGTCTTAAACCAGGCACCTTCTGAGAGGCCAAGAGAAATATTATACTTCATTGCTTAGATAAATAGAAGCAGATCGCTGCAGGGCAGGAGCCATGATGCTTGGTTCTTAGAATACTGAGTACTCAAGTCTTTCTTCACTGTTACCTTCTAAAGCCCCAGAAAAGGAATTTCTAATGCTAGGGAAGACATTTAAAACGTGGGGGAAGGGAGAGGTGTCTAGATAGGTAACCTCTACCAATTCCACTGAAGGCATTTGAGTAATAGTTGTTAATATTACACATAGTTAATTTACACGAGTAGAATTCTAGAATCATCCCCTCAACAGGAACTTAATTATTCTGCTCGTAATTTGAGAACTTTCTATGCAACTGATGTATAGTTGTTTATTAGGGCACTCACATCAATGGTCTTTTTATTTATTTATTTAAAAATTTTTTTTTTACCATATGATATCACTTATATGTGGAATCTAAAATATGACACAAATGAACTTATCTATGAAACAAAAACAGACTCACAGACACAGAGAACAGACTTGCCAAAGGGGAGGGGGATAGAGGAAGGGAAGGATTGAGAGTTTGGGATTAACAGCTGCAAACTATTATATAGAGAGAATGGATAAACAACAAGGTCCTACTGTATAGTACAGGGAACTATATTCAATATCCTGCGATAAACCATAATGGAAAAGAATATGGAAAAGAATGTATATACGTTATAATATATATGTATATATAACAGAATCACTTTGCTGTATGCCAGAAGCTAACACAACATTGTAAATCAACTATACTTTAATAAAATAAATTTTTTTAAAAATTGATTTTAAAAAAAATTGAATTTAAATGATGTTAGGTGGGGATGTAGTTCCCACTTCATCACAGTTCCCCCAGCTCTACATTATCTCACACAAGCCCCAATTCTGATTTTATGCTACTTGCCTGACCCTGCAGGAGTCAGTGTTTGCATCCTTTCTGTTCAAGGCAACCCGTCCCTTTGCAGAGAAGGAGTGTGAAGCCCAGAAGGGCTGGGTGACAGGTCCAGGGTTGCTCAGGGATCACTGTCAGGGCACAGAGGAGGGAACCCGGGGGCCCTCCCTTCCAGCCAACACTCACATCTAGAGTTGTCAGTCGCCTTTTTATAAAATGGCCTCCGAGGTCAGAGGGGATGGTGACTATGTGATGCTCATTCTGGTATCTCCAGAGCCTCCCAGCACCGTGTCTGTCACATAGCAGGCACTCAGTAAACATTCATTGAATGAATAAATGAAGTTGCTGATGCCCCTTTTTAAAATTTCAAATGGGAAAATAATGGTTGGTAATACTACAGACAGATTTTTAATTTTAAGAGTAAGGATCAAGGTTTTGATGAATGGATACCGTTCCCCAGTTTTAGAGGCTAAGTATAGACTTTGATCACTAAATGACTCATATTAGTACTAAACTAGCCAAACACGTTCTTTCTCTCTAAACAAACAAACAAAAGTCTCATAGAGGTTTTTTGTTAAAGTTTTTACAGTGTAACATTGTAAGCTTGGACAAGGGGATAGACAGTTCCCAGCAACTTGGCTCCTGGTTGGATGCAGGTTCTACTGCTTCCGTGTGCATGGGTGTCACCACCCTCCAGGCTCACCCAAATGGAAGGGGCAGCTCTGCCCACTATTCACAGACAAGTCCCAGCAAAGACTCACCCCAATCTTTTTGGTACAAATTTTACAAGGGCCAACCCAAGGTATATCCAGCTTACTGTAGTTATTAGCTCACCTGGCAATTCAGGGTCAAGGGACAATAGGATCAGGGAACAAAAAGGAAAATGGACTAGTAAAACAGAATAAAGCAACTGGGATAGACTTCTTTTCAACACTCAAGCAGAGTCATTGTCCTTTGAAGGATAGGAGGTACCAAAAAACAGCACGACAACAGGAATAAACCCCATATAAATCACTGGAGCATCCACTTTCTGTTTACAAGGAAAAAGCTCTGGTCCATCTTTTACTTTCTATTTTTATATTCATGAGAAACAAACAAGTAGATTATAAAATGAATTATGGATCTCAGCATTAACAGCTGAACAGATAAAGGAATTTAAATAAAAAATTATGATCACGATGAGATACCATTTCACACCTATTAGGATGGCTCTTATCCAAAAAATGGAAAATTACAAGTATTGGAGAGGATGTGGAGAAGTTGGAAGCTTTGTGCATTGCTGATGGGTATGTAAAATGGTGCAGACACTGTAGGAAACAGTTTGGCAGTTCTTCAAAAATGTATACATAAAATTACCATATGACCCAGCAATTCCACTTTTAGGTATATATCCAAAATAAATAAAAGTAGGGACTCAAACAGATATTTCTACACTAATGTTCATAGCAGCATTGTTCACAATAGCCAAGAGATAGAAACAACACTATGTTCATTACAAGACAGATGAATGGATAAACAAAACGTTTATCATACAATTCAGTCTTAAAAGGGAATGAAATTTTGATATGCGCTACAACATGGATGAACCTTGAAAACATTGCTAAGTAAAATAAGACAGACACAAAGGACAAATATCGTGTGATTACACTTATATGAAGTTATCTAGAGTAGTCAAATTCATAGAGCCAGAAACTAGAATATAGGTTACCAGGGGCGAAGGAGAGGGGATACTTATTGTTTAGTGGGTACAAAGTTTCTGTTCGGGATGATGAAAATTTTTTGGAAATGAATAGTGGTGATGTTGTACAACATTATGAAAGTGCTTAGTACCACTAAATTGCACACTTAAGAATGGTTAATATGACCAGTTTTATGCCACACATCTCTTACCACAATAAAAAAGAATATATTGTAAAACCTGTGAATATTTCAAGTATCTTCACAATATCGTACAAACATCACCACCAGCTGCTGCCACCTCCCCCAGAGGAGGTGTTCCATAACACAGAGTCAGGCGAAATGGGATCTGCTGACGTTCACTGGATGCTCGGCTGGCCTAGAATCGTTTTCCTACACCAGGAACTGGGGGAAATGGGAGCTGCCCCTCGGCTTCTAAATCCCCTGGAATAGCTCTTGCACAACGCAGGGCTGTGGGGAAGGAGGGACTGGGCTCACCACTGCCCCGCTCAGCTCCTCCTTAGTGAGCAAAGGTTTGGGTGGGGGGAACTGACACCACCGCCTGGTCACCCATCCAGGATAGGTCTTCTGCACGGAGCTGGGGAGATGGGAATTACTACCTGGCTGTCAAGCCCATGGCAACAGTCTTGCACAACATGGATCTGGGCAGGTGGGGGGCAGGGGCGGTGCAGACATGCCTACCACTGTTCCTACTGAGTTTCTGCAGATTTTGTTGAATACGCATTCCTGAAATTGTAAGTTCTTTGGTCCATCTCCAGAGATTTTGAATGGTTATCTTTGCTAGTTTTTACCAGTTTAATAAAGGTCTCTCTGGGAGTGAGGTTGCACTGGGATCCTCACACCGCTGTTCTGGGAGCCCCCTCCTTCGCCACAGAGTTTTAACCATAATGGAAAGATGCATATATTTGAATAGCAGCATTTTGTACAGATCCCCTTGAAGGATACTCCTGGTAAGTTCATGTGTCGATTTTATACCCTTCTTACAGTATTCCAAGGAGAAGCAGAGATGATGGCCACATCCAATCTCAAGTCTGTCTAAAACCCTGCTGGAGGTGGTGCAGTGGTGGCCAAGTCCTTGGCTCAGAGAGCTAACAGTCTGAATAAGGAGAAGCATCTGATTAGATAAATCTGAGATCAAAAGTGAAGTGTCCCTGCAGGAAGGTAAGAGGATTAGCATCTTGGAGGCACACAGAGCTTTTGGAAAGACAAGCCCTTTGAAATCCACAGAATCACCTGTGTTCTTCAGAGAGGCACTCAGAGTGACTTCTGAAGGGATTAGACCCCGTCTGCGGTGCTTGCTTCACAGAGACGCATCATCACATTTGATGAATGTTTATCGAATGTCCCCTGGGAGAGTGACATTGTCATTATCTGTTTCTAAGGCTCTGGATAACCTTGTTTCGATTTGTGCTTTCTCTTCCTGTAAAGATGTGGCTATTGCTGGGGATTTCATACTTCTTTTATGTTTAGTTGGTTTTTAAAGAGTGAGAAGAGGTAGCTGACTCAATGTTCTATACATGCAGTCTTGCAGAACCACAGCTGAGGGTATTAAATAATATTCTGACTTGGATAAACTGCCACTCAAAGTGAAGGTGTTTTCTTCACCAGGCTTGCTACAGGTTGGAAGGGAAACTGCCCTTCAACAGCGGCAAATGACACAGCCGTCATGTCTGCAAGTCCAGAATGATTGATAGATTTTACCTCATCTATTCCCTCATCTCACACAGGTTGGAGACCAGATTCATTATTACTACTTTCTAGAAGAAGAAATAAAATTATTTTCCGGCGTGCTCAATGTGATGAATTGCTAAAACGAACGAAGTAACCCCTTTAGGTTTCTCTTAATGTATCTCTCCATTTTCCTTCCAAAGGCCATTTGTTTATTAAGATCTGCCCAGTGAAGAGACTTGTAATGCATATTTCAAACATCAATTTAAAATGATTCTTCAGGTACGCTGCCAGAAACTAAGAGCCCCCCCTTCCCATTGCCTCTGTGATCTCCGGCATGTCCTTCCAAGCACCCTCCCCCTTTCCCCCTCCCTGCCCACGTGCATGCTGAATAGCAAGGATTTCTGGCTGCACTTATTGTTTGGGTCAAGTTCAGAGAGTGTTCTTGTGTTTCTTTCATCATCTAATAAAGATGGGGGGCAGAGGTCAGGGGAAGTACGTCTTGGAGATGAAGGGCAAATTGAGATCTTTGATTCAAAGACTGTGGCTCCATCACTTTCTCTTACATTGAAATGGTATTCATCCCACACTTCCTACTGCAAATCACTCTGGTACGACGTGACAATGCAGCAGATACACAAGGCCTTTTCCCACATCACACTACAAACACAGACACCCTCTCCGGGGAACCTAAGAGAAACTTTTGGGCTTCCACTTCCCCTCGTTTGTTTGAAGGATCAAGAGAACACAGTTCCATTTTCAACAAAAATTAAAAAGGAAAATCATGAAAAGAGCCAACCTCCTTTTTTTCTCTCTTAATATATTGTTGCATCCAGGGAAGAGGAAACAGTGAGCGCCACTGATACTGGGTCCCCAGAGACCCTGTAAGGGTCACTCCCCAGCTCTCAGATGAGCTCCTCTTTCTCCACTTGCAGAGCAAGTTCCTAATGGGGCTGCAAGTTACTCTTGGCTCAGGGCTGCTGTGCAAAAATGAAATGCCATGGTGCTTCAGGGGACCAGGCTGCGTTCGCACCTGGGATTTTACAAGGAGGACAGTGTTTAGCTTTAAGGCTTTGGAGATTCGGATAAGGAGATTTGAAAAACCGTGTTCCTGCCACCCTCCATAGGCCTGTAAGAACTGTGTGTTCCTTAAGGGCAGGGACAGACTCCTGCCACACATTTTTGTTTTTTATTTCTTCTTAAGGTACTTACTGTCTGTGGTGCCGTGGACCAATTCACTTTGGGACGCAAAACATGACAACATCTTGTTCATTCTGCAGTGTTGCAAAATAATGTGTGCACTGGATAAAATTTTCCAGATAACTGGACTGTCACCCTTTGAGAACTGAATAGTTTAAAATGAAAATGGATTTGGAGTACATTTAGTTAGTAAATATGGTTGAGAGGATGAACTGTTCTTTGACTGTGCAAGTCCATTATCATGAACATGTATTATTTTACTGGCTGGATCAGAGATGTCTCCAGGGCCTGGGGAGACGAAAAGGACTCTTTGAGCCTCACCTTACAGTCTTGGAGTTCTAGCCTCCTTCCCTTGGTTTACTGAGTTCTAACTCTGTGTCCCTTTCTCTTCACTGCTGCCATTTCTTCCCAGGATCCGTGTAACAAGGTTCACTGTCTTTTTCAGTCTCAACTATTTTCTTTTTCGCCAATCATAACCCAGAACAAAATTGAGAGAAACCAGATGGACTTACTTTTACGTATATTACTTGGCGAACATGCTCTTGCCAAGAGAGTAAAGAGCGTGGGTTTTATGATAGCTATAAAAATCTAATTCATCTTTTCTGTCATTATGTGAGGAGATGGACTTTATATCAAGTGGCATTCTACTTTGTACTTAGAAAAATATGTATTTATCTTGTTATTAAAATTAAAATGTGCTTTAAGCAGAACAAGTCGATGGGACCTCCAAAACAGATTTGGAAGCATCCATTTCTAACTTCCTCTTTGCTACCTTTTAAATCCAGGCCAGTATTATCTTCTACAGACTATTAAAACTGCCTCTTACGCAGACGTAGAGAGTGGACTTGAGGACACGGGGAGGGGGAAGGGTAAGCTGGGATGAAGTGAGAGAGTAGCATGGACATATATGCACTACCAAACGTAAAATAGATAGCTAGTGGGAATCAGCCGCATAGCACAGGGAGATCAACTCGGTGGTTTGTGACCACCTAGAGGGGTGGGATAGGGAGGGTGGGAGGGAGGGAGACACAAGAAGGAGGAGATATGGGGATATATGTATATGTATAGCTGATTCACTTTGTTATAAAGCAGAAACTAACACACCATTGTAAAGCAATTATACTCCAATAAAGATGTTAAAAAAAACAGAATTAAATGTAAGACCTGAAACCATGAAACTTCTATTAGAAAACATAGGAATAAAGCTCTTTGACATGGGCAAAAACCCCTGCCTCTTAATGGTCTCCCAGCATCATCCTGGCTTCCTTCCAACCCACCCTTCACACGATAGTCAGAATGAGCTTTAGAAAATGTAAATCTCATTATTTCACCCCCATGCTCAGTGGCTTGCCGTGTCAGCCTCACCTTGCATCACCCTCCCTCTCCTGCTGTGTTCTCCGCACTGTCCTTCTTTCCTTGGCCATGTCCCCTTCAATCACAGACCTTTGCAGATGCTGTCTGCTCTGCCTGAAATGCTCTTGCCTTTGTTTTCTCCATGGCTGGGTCTTTCCATCCTTCAGTTCTCAAATTAAACGTCACTCCCTGACCACTCTAATTAAAGTAGATATTCACTATTATTGTCTATCTAGAGTAGAGGTGTGTGCATAGACATATGGGAGTGAACACAAAGTATGAAAATCTTTGTATCACATGCTAACACCCATCAGATAGCATCCACCATGGAGGAACATTAAATAGTGAGGCAGACAAGTGACCTTGCCAGTTGACTTCAGCCCTCTGTCAACAGCCACTCCAGTGCTGTAACAAAGAGCATATGAATGAAGGGGCCACAGTGGCAGAGATGCAGGCTACACATGAGCACAACAGCATGAATTGCATTGACCAAGGCTGATCTATCGCTGAATATCCAACATACCAGCAATGAAGACTGATGCTGAGCTTGCAATATGGCACCGTTGCTCAAGAAGACCAATTGGTCACTTGGTGAGAAGTTGACTATACCGAGTCCCTTTTGACTTGAAGAGCCAGTAGTTCTTTGCCTCAGGAATAGACGCACAGTACCTCAGATGTAGGTTTGCCCTTTCTGCTGGTAGGACCTCAGCCAGCACTGCTTTGCAAGGGGTAGGGTTATGGAGTGTTTGTTCTATCGGCACAGAATCCTATATAATATCACATCAAACCATAGAATTCACATTACAGTAAATGAGGTGAGAGATGGGCCTATGACCACAGGATCTATTGGTCATATCACATACACACCACCCAGAAGTGGTTAGCTCCCTAGAGCTCTTCTTGGAGGAAATACCCCACAAGGATGGGGTGTCATCCTCCAGTGCATTCATTGAATCAAAGACTTTTATATGGTCCTATGTCCTCAACAGGAAGAATGCCTGGGTCCAGGGATAAAGGGTGGAAGCAGGAGTGGCCCTACTTCCCTTCACTCATGTGACATGCTGGGAGACTTAGTATTTCTCGTCCCTGTGACACTGAGCTCTGCAGGGTTAGCAATTCTTCTCCTCAAAGAGGGTACACTTCCACCTGGGGCATAGCAAGAGAACCACTGAATGATAAGCCATGTCTGTCGCCGGGGCACTTTTTATTCCTTGTTTCCAGGGACCAGCAGATAAGGAAAGGAGTCACCATCTTGGCAGAGGTAAACCACCTGATCAGCAGGAGAGAGTAAGGCTGTTGTTACACAAGGGGTCAGGGAAGAATGCGTACGGAACCCACCTAGGGTTAATTTGGCATTTCCTTCCCCACCTGTGACTGTAAATGAACAGGTACAGCAACTCCATTCTGAGAAGGACATCTGTCTTAGTCTGTTTGGGCACAGACTGAGTGGCTTACACAACAAACATTGATTTCTCACAGTTCTGGAGGTTGGGAAGTCCAAGACGAGGTGCCGGCAGCTCCTGTGTCTGGTGAGGACCCTCCTCCTAGCTTGCAGATGGCCACCTTCTTGCTGTGTCCTTACGTTGTAGAGAGAGAAGACTCTGATCTTAGCACTGATCCCATCATGGGGGTCCCATCCTCATGAATTTATCTAAACCTAATTATTTCCCAAGAGTCCTACCTCCAAATACCATCTCACTAGGGGTTAAGGCTTAAGGGGCACAGGGGGTGGGAAGGACAAAGCCATTCGGTCCAGGGCAACATGATGACCAAGGCTCAGACCCTTTGGAGATGAGGGTCTGGGTCAAGCCACCTGGAAAGCCACTGAGCCTGGCAGAGAGGGATCTAGACAGGTAATGGGGGAAGGAGAAAATGAACATCAGCGTGTCTCCTAGACTAATGGCAGCGATGGGGCTGAAGTTTACCCACTACTCTCCCTTTTCTTAGTTCTCCCTCAGGGAGAGAGGCCCACTGGAATCCTGGAGAAGATATTCTGTGAGTGTATGTGAAGAAGTGGATTGGAGTGATGCAAGAGGTGGGCTGCGGCAGACGCAGAGATGAGTGACCCGGTCTCTCTTCAGAGACGGCCTTGTGCTAAGCTGTGGGCAATGCAGTCAGCAGACGCCTCCAGCCAGCAGCTCCCTGAGCCCCTCAGGGTCTGTCCCTGCTGCAGGGTCACACCTTCCTGAGGTCACGCTCTTCCTGGACAGCTCACATCTGGAGACTGAGCAAGGCGGGTGCGCAAAGGCCTGGACGCCTCTGCCCAGTGTGGCACAGCTCCGACGGGCAGAACTTGCCCCGGGGCTGCCCACCATGTTGGGTGAGGCTTGGTCAGGCATGCATTACAGTCTGGATTCTCTTTGCTCAATCTTCTCTCCTCCTCCTTCTTTTCACTGGTACTGATCCCTATAAACATCTTACACCCAAATCTGTCTCAGCATCTACTTCCAGAGAACCCAACCTGCTACAGGCTATATGCTTGGAGGGCAAAGGAGGAACTTGCTAACTAAGTAATTTGGAGCAAGTCATTTCACTCTCCTGACCCTCCAGTTCCTCATCAGTAAAATGGAGATAATAACCTTTGCCTCTCAGGGTTGCATGAGGCTTAAATGAGATTGAGTGTATAAGTCACCTGGCACAGTGCTTGGCAAGTAACAGCATATAACGTTTAAAAGGGAGGTTTCCTGAGAAATGGACAGCTTCCCATGCTGACACAGCTTTGTGAGTGCTCTGGTGAAGGGAGACAGCTGAGTGTTCAGTTTTCTGGCCAATTCACTGATGGTAATAATAATGGCTAAGTCTTACAAGGCATACACTGTGAGCGAGGCACAGGAGTGTCTTCGTATATTAATTCACAAAACCATCTGGTGAGAAGGTGCTGTTCTGGGTCCCATTTTACAGATGAGGAGACTGAGGCACAGAGAGATGCTCACAAATTCATCTCAGGTCCCAAAGACTGGAAGTGAGAGAGCTGGGCTTTGAATCCAGGAACCTGGCACCAGAATTTGTGCTCTTGCCCACGAGAACATACACTGTACAAAGAACTCGACGCAGAATAAAGTAATCCTGCCTCTAGCCTCCCACTTCTCCATGACACCCTTCCAGAACTAATTTTTCTGAATAGGAGAGAAGAGGATGAGGAAGATGTCGCCTGCCTGCTGCTGAGCTGAAGTTTATTAATCCTTTTGAAGCCTTAAGGGAGGGAGACATCACCCGTGTCTCCCTGGGGCCAAGACGCCCACCTGTAGGAACTGCTCTGGCAGATCATCTGAGGGCAGGAGTAAGACATTGACAGTGGCAGCTTCCTTGCAAAATTTCAGGTATTCACAAATAATTAACTCAGTTTTTTCAACACGTCTTTATTTGCTTAAATTAACAAAATATAGGTTACATGCTATGTTCAGGTAAACTGCTTTTTCACTGAAGCAGAAAGCAATATTCACAACTTGGGTTGCTACACACTTTGAGTTTTATTTTTAAATAGCAAGCCAGAATTCTGTACAAAATCAACATCTGGTGTAATGTTGTCCAAATATGTGAAGGATTTTAAATGTTAGCTCTGTTACATTTTGTTCCAGCAAAGCAGACAAAGATCGTAATTCAAAACACGATGTTAATATTTTATTAAATGCCCTCAGGGCTTAATAAATACAGTATGCACATTGGGTTGTCTCATGTAACTACTCACATACAAATATACCAGTTACCCTTCTGGGGTCATGGAAAGTCAGCCTCAGTCTCATGGCCAGTGGGGAGTCAAATTTTTAAAAAGAGAGAATGAGTTGAAAGGCAACAACAGGGGGTAATCATAGGCCGGAATAAGAAGGATAAAAGAAAAATATGCCAGTTGGCTGGGTCAGTTGGTTGGTTCAAAGACAGTGGTCAAAAGCCTGGAAAGCATTTGGTAGTGACCTATTTTCAGAGTGTCACAATGTGATGGATTTCATGCTATCCTGGTCCTGGGATTGCTGATGACCTTGGATGGTTTCCTCCCTTAATTCTCTTGAGGATGGCCTCATGGCTTCTCTTTCAGACTTGCATCCTGGTTAATTAGCTCTAGGCAAGGTTGGCCAACCCTCCCCTTAGCTCTGCACTTAATGCATAGGGTGCCTTTTTTTTTTTTTTTTTTTTTTGCGGTACGCGGGCCTCTCACTGTTGTGGCCTCTCCCGTTGCGGAGTACAGGCTCCGGACGCGCAGGCTCAGCGGCCATGGCTCACGGGCCCAGCCACTCCGCGGCATGTGGGATCTTCCCGGACCGGGGCACGAACCCGTGTCCCCTGCATCGGCAGGCGGACTCTCAACCACTGTGCCACCAGGGAAGCCCCTAAACTGGAACACTTTTGAGAGTTAAGGTGACACTCTTAGTAACTACCTGGGGACAACAGGTATAAGCCCGGGTTGTCCCAGGCCAACCAGGATGTTGGTCACATACAAAACCAAGGTTTTAGCCTTGGTTCTCAGAAGGTCAGTGCATATGAACCAGTGGGTTATATCTAATTAAGTCTCTCATATCCAGAGTCAAGAATGAAAAACAGGCTTTAGAATACATTCCATAACAATTTTTTATGACTTTTCCTAGACCCTTTTCTCTTCCTCCAAATGAAATTTTACTTGGAAGCCTAACACATAAAACAGATGGAATTTGAGCCGCTCTGAGTGAAGTGGGGATATGGGTTGAGAATTTTCCCTCCCCTGGCAGCTCTAGAAGGGCCTAAGAGGGACCTCTTGCTTCTCAGCACACAATGTGGAAACCAGCATTCTAGACCATACTCTTTCCATCTCAACATTAACTTGTTCCTCAAACACTCCCACGTGATTCGTTTTGGGTGGAAAAGTCTACACCTTGCTATTCTAGTTTTTCTAGTTCCTATTCCAGCTCCGCACACCCAGAACAAACTGGAAATCTGCAGCCTTTGTAGCAGGTCCTCCACTCTGCCAGCCTCTGAGTGATGTCATCAGAGGCACTGATGAGCTGTATTAAAAATAATGGATGGAAGGCAAATTGCCCCTATGAAGATCTGGATGGATTCTTGGCCCAGAGTTGTGCTGGTAACCGCAGAAAACCACACTCTTCCCTTCACCATCCCCTTTGCAGGTGCTCTGACCTTGGGGCATAGATGGCAGTAGCCAACACAAGCAGCTTTGGCACGTTGTAGTGGTGGTGAGGCTGGGCGAAGGAGGCTTAAGCAAGGCAGCGGGAGGAACGCATCAGGGATTGACAAAGCGCACGTGTGACTGACAAGAACTAGATGAGGCTGACGGGGAAGCACCTTGGCCAAGAGAAAAAGCCAGCATTCCACAGGCAGAGATGGGCCAGGTCGTCTAAAGAAATGTACTGGTAACTTTGGGAGGAGAAGAAGCAAATAATAAACAGTACCTAGCTCTACAAATACGAGTTGAAACTACCAAGGGACAGTTTTTACATAAACACAGACACAGTACCAGAGGGTCACTGCTTATGGTCAGTCACACATATGTGACATCCTGTCAGCACTGCTTTATTCGTCAGACGCCGGTGCCTAAGGGAAGCCTACCTGTGGGGCTCGACCCACCCTTGACAGTCACTGCCACTCACTGGACTCACGATTCACACATCTAGGAAGAAATAATTAGTCACTATAGGCTGGCTATGTATTTTTAAACATTAAGTGACCATAAGCAACACAGGCATCATTTCTAGTACAAAAAGTGTGTGTTTATACAGTGTGTGTGTGTGTGTGTGTGTGTGTGTGTGTTTCCTCTCGTGAGGCTCTTACAGAACAGGTAAAAAGGCCTAAGTCAGCAGTATGATTTCAAGGTTTCCTGCTTTCTATCTTAATGAGTCTAAAGCCAGAAGCTGAAATATTTATGGAGTGCCTGGGAGGGGGTCTTGGGAGCCACTATTTCAGCCTAGTCAATCTTTCTCAACCCTGGCTGCACAGAAGAGTCATCTGGGGCAACTTGGAAAATAACCAGTGCTAGAGCTCCACCCTAGACCAATTAAATCAGGACCTCAGGGCGTCAGGCCCCAGTGTTGGTATGTTTTAAAAGGCTCCCTGAGATGATTCTAATGTTCAGGTAGCATTGAGAATACAGCCCAGAAAATCCTTTACTAGTGATTAGCCTATGGTTATTCTAATACTCTAAATAAGTTAGAGCTTAAATTTCAGGGAGAGTTCCTCCCCCCCACCCAGCTCCAGCACTGAGGAGGAATCCACTGCTCATGGGGTGACAACTCTTCCTGCAGCTGCTTTACGGGGCACGAAGCCTCGAGCAAGGTCTCCAGGAGAGAGCTCTGCTCAGGACACGGGGTTAGCCTGCAGACGCTGAGCACTGGCGGGCTATCTGAAAATATGCTCCAAATGCCACATCTGATGAAGGTTAGCAGAAGCCAAATGAGGCAGACCCAGGCAGGAATCTAAGTATTGCTGTTTTTTTTCCTTAGTCAAAATTATTCTTATTCTCTTGAAATGTTATCTTATATCTGCAGCAACTACTTGAGAACGTCCTCTTCAATAACTCACCCTCCTGTGTCATTTCTGGCGTTTTTTGATTATTTAATATAGCAAATTTTAAACTATATACAACTACTCATATTTTCATCTATCTGGAAAAATATTATACCTTTTACACATTCAACTAAAGAGTCATTAATAAGGTAACATGTCAAGCACCATATTTTTGCAACTAGAAAGAAATTTACCGTATTAGTCAATGGAAGATATAATTTCTAAAAGCACCTCGGCATCAGCTTACAGTTAGATGTCTAGAAGAATATGTACAGTTTATTACACTGGAGATCCACGAAATAACACTGAAGAAGACCTTGCATGTGTGTTAAAAATCAAGGGCCCAATGAATGACCTGAGAAGCATTTACGTGAGTGAGGACATCCCTGCTCACTTAGTCTGAGCCATTTGTAAAGATTCGTGCCCTTCTCCGCCTCCAGCAAACGAGAGCTCATGCGGAAAGCTGTACTTGCACAGCCTAGTGCTCATTCTCCAAGTGTAATTTTTAAACCGTCCACTTAGATCCCTAAAAGCACTGCTTGGTTTTCCATTTTCCTCTCCAGTAATTCTTTTAAACTCTCATCTCTGTGCTTGAAGTACAAGTAATCAGAAAAGGAGGGGCCCCGCCGAGCGCTCTGCAGGGCCCGGAGGAGGCCGGGACACTCGTCTCTGCGGGCAAACTCTCTCTCCCGGACGCCCTCGGGCCCGGGGCTGGCCCGGCTCTTCGGCTGGAGGTCCCCTTGCGGCGCGTCCTCCCCCGCCTGCGCCTCCGCCCTGGGGCCCGGGTCGGCCTTGGCGGACAGGTCCTGCGGCGCGCAGAGCGGGGGGCTGCGGGGGCTGAGGCCCGGGCTGTCCCGCCCCGCCTCGCAGCAGTTGTCGTCGTCGTCCTCCTCGTGGCAGGAGCTGCCCCTGGCGCTCTCCACATCCGGCTGGAAGGCTGGCCCCTTGGCCCGACGCCTCTGGGACAGGTCGAAGGGTTCCTCCTGCTGCAGGCTCCTCAGGCCCCCCGCCGTCTGCGCCCCGGCAACTCTCCCCCTTCCAAAACCTGCCGGAGCAAAGGCACGTTCAGGCCCCGGGAAACGTTCAGGTCGCTGGGCGGAACCCAGGGCCGGTTAGTGTAGCTTGCTTTTGCATTTGAAAAGCAGAGAAATCCCCAGGAAGGCTGTAGAGAGATGGGCCCTGTCACAGATGGAGTCTACATCGGTATGACTCCTTCCAGGGGAATTTGGCAACATGCAAGAAAAGCTTTAAAAATAAGCACACCTTTGACTCAGCAGTTACACTACTGAGAATTTAAACTATGAGAACAGTCTGGCAGGTGCACAAGATGTATATGTAAGGATGCTCATCACCACGCTTCTAATAGTGAGACTGTGAAAACAATTATCAATTTAACGATAGAGGTTTGTTTAAATAAATAATAGTACCTCCATACAATGAAGGTATGACGTGTGTAGAAGGTACTTCTATGTGTAGAAGATGCAGAGACCTATTACTGATCATAAAAGGTATTCTCTATATCCTTTAAGTAAAAGAAATATATATTTATCATATATATTATTTATCATATATATTAATAGTGTAGATTCTATTTTATATATCAAAAACTATCTGGAAGGACATATGCCAAAATCTCAAAAATGATTAACTATGAGGTGATTTTTACATTTTCCTTTTCACTTCAAATATATTTCTTTTTATTTTAACAGTGAGCACACATTTTACCATAAGAAAAAAAATAAAACAATAATAGAGATATTTTCAACTTGAAAAAAACCCCAGATATTCCATTTGGGACCAAGGGGGCCACCCCATAACTGGGCCCCCTGAGCACAGACAGAGTAGGTAGGGAGGGTGCAGGAAGGTCCTCTGAGGAGCTCAAAAGCCCTTGTGTCCCACCACAAGGGTCCTTGCTGTTGGGCACAGTGATGTAAGAGGGTCTCATTTTTAGTTTCAGTTTGAAGGCCCTTGTAGGGATGGACTTTTCAGCAGCCAACAGGCATGTGGTAGCGCTCCACCTGATTTGATCTTGGAGGTGTCTGCCCGTGGTAAGCCAGCAGCCAGGCCCTGAGGACCAGGCGGGGAGGACTGAAGAGAGGGATGGGAGGGAGGGGGCTGGGGTGCGGCCAGACCCTGCTGCACAGGGGGAAGCAGGCTTCTGGGGCGGGGATGCACAAAGGAAGCCGAGGTCCAATGCTGCCTGCTTTATGGTGTGGTCAGGCGATGAAGCTGTCTGTAGCTTTAATCTTGTCAGGGGCACAGGGAGGATCTTTTTAATCTGGGTCTTGATTTTGGAGCCATTTCAAAACCTAGAGTGAAGAAATGCTAACACCTTTTGTAGTTGAAAACATTAAAATTGTTGAAAGTCTGTTAAAAACTTTCAAAGCAACTCTCTGATATATGGTGATGCTCTTGATTTGTCCAGAAGAATGACAGTCTTTAGTTGCCTGTTAGGATATGAGTATCTGTATGGGGTACGTCCTGGTGACCAAGTCAGGCTTTCAGATGGAGGACTGTCTCCTCATCACCTCCTATGTCTCTAGCCCTGGTGACTGAGCATACTTCACCTATTCTGGAAGAATCCAGGCCTAGCTTGGGAAGTAGCTCAGGCAAGCAGAGATGCAAAGAATGATTCAGAAAAAGAACACTCTCAGGGAAATAAAGTGCTTTTGTTTTTTAACCAGAATTTTTTTCAGGGCTTTTGTACAAACTCCAGGCCTTGTTTTATGATGATCACAGTTTCCTCTCAACCAGGAGTCACCGTAAACTCAGTGGGTGTTTGAGAAATCTGAAAGCTACCATCATTTTGTTTCACGCTGGGTGTGCACACGTGCATCCTATTCATGAATACGGGTGCCTAGTTGACCACCTCTTTTGTAAAGGGGTAGGAGAAGCAGCAAACGTGAACAAACCCCCCCCCCATGTTTTTACTCAGTGCAGTAAGCACTGGCTTGAGCCAGAAATTCTTGAGTTAGAATCTCAGTTCTGCCTTCAGACTTGCTGTTTGACCTTGAGCAGTTTATGTAACACCTCTTGGCCTTGGTCTCCATTTACATAAAATGAGAATTACGCAGTCTACTTTGTGGAATATTGGGGACGAGCAATAAAATCTAAGTGCGTCACCCTGTGCTTGGATCATATGTGAATCAGAACATATCGGCCAGTTAGCATGATATTGTAAGTTACGTATATGTGTGTCTTCTCTCCCCACACACAGGCCTCCCAGAGGGCGAATGAAGGTGGTCTCATTCCCCTCGTATCTGCCATGGCATACAGCACACTGCATTGGACAGAAAGCATTTACTGCCCATTTATTGAAGGACAACCTACTGAACCCAGTACGTGCGGAACATAAACTCCTCACTGCTAAGGAAGGGACCAAGAAGATGAAGGAGGCAGAAACTTTCATCAGTTCAGTTAGGGCTCAGCTAGGGAGACTCACTACTCTGCCTATGGGCCAATCAGCCCTACCAAGCAGGAAAACTGTCCTTGCGAGTTTCTGGTTGTGAACAGATAGACGAGACCTAGCCTGCTACAGACACACTTCTGCTGACAGCAGAACTAGCAGACCTGCCCCTTAACGGCAGTGCGATAAAGAGGATACAATAAGGCTTTAGAGTCAGAAAGGTCTGTGTTCAAATTCTCGGTCTGCTACTTTTCAGTTGAGCAAGTTAATGTTTCAAAGCCTCATAACAGAAGTTCCTCCACCCTGGAGTTACTATAAAGATTCACAGAGACCAAGCACCTGCTGCAGGGTCTGGAACAAAGAACTAATAGTGGTACCGAGTGGCATCATTATGATATTCTAATCTACCTCCTAAAATTCACTTTTACTTACTACCTTCAGATACCAGCTTTACGTGTGTTACAGCAACACTGACAACCTGCTCCCGCTACTCTGCTGTGGTCTTGAGAATTATGCTCCCTTTTATGACGGTAAGAATAACCCCCCAAAGTAAAGCTCCCTAAAGACAAGTTCAGCTCCCATTTGTTCCTCACTGGCCTGGAAGGGTGATTACCTTGAGAGTGGAGGCCCCGCTCCATGACCCCATGCTTCACTTTCATGTGGCGTGTCAGGTTCCCCTTCAGGGTGAACTTGCTGGGGCAGTAGAGGCACTTGAAGGGTTTGCTGTCAGAGTGCAGGTGCATGTGGCCCATTAGGTTGTGCATCCGGTTGAATTCCTTCCCACACAGCTGTGAAGACAGTGATGAAGAGGACACAGGTTACTCAAAGGCGGGGACCCTGCCCAGGCAACCACACCCAGGCCTGTGTGAGGACGGATGCGTCGCTACTTTGTCTGGATCTTGGCATTTTTAAGTTGCTTCCAAAGAAACTGTCCCCATGGAAGTCAAGGAGGGGCTGGATCGAGCCCAGGCTCAGAGGTAGCACAGGTAGGGTTGGATTCACAAGATTTTACTCCTGTTGTATTGGGATTTTTAAACTCAAGGCAAAAATTGCAAAGCTATTAAAGCTTCTTTTGAATGCAACCTTTTGGAAAGGAGAAAAGCTGCTCTGAAAGCAATTGCTCAAAGTGTGCTTCGCTTGAATGATGAGGATACGATGACTTGTTTAATATTTATGGAGTGTTTACAATATGGAAGGCACTGTCCCAAGTCTGCCATGGAATATCTCATTTAACCCACATCAGTCCTATGAGATGGGTGCTGTTCTCATCCCTATTTTACAGATGGACAAACTGAGGGATTAAGAGTAAAGACTGGCCAAGGCTCACAGCTGGAGCTGGGATAATAAACTCAGGTCCTCGGACACCAGAGGCCACACCGTCAATCACCACATCATACTGTGTCCCCCCAGTATAACTCTTCTGTTAGATTATATCAGGCAATGCTTTTCTAATTTTTAAATTTGCTAACTTTGGGGATGGATTTCAGAGTTAAAAGGAAGGAGTGTGTCTTTTCTCTGGGTAGAGATCTGAAGTACTGAAAATATCATCCTAGGTATACAAAAAGCAAACATATTTTATTCACTTTTTAAAAATTTCTATTTCCATCAAATTGCAAATACATGATGGACCACAGCAGTTCTCCAGCTCCTTTGGGAATAACAGAACTGCCTTTTCAAAGGCAATGTGTGCAGATGCAGATGGTGTAAGACAGAAGCAGTTGCTCTGGGGTGCTTTCCTTGCTTTTCTTGTCCCCAAGCTTCAGCACAGCAGGGTGTGGAAGCTCCAGCCCTTCCTTGACTGTGATGTGAGGAATGCAAAGAAGGATTCTGTGTCTGTGCTGGGACCAGAGCATTAAGGGAGGAACATTCTCCTTCCCTTTTCCCTTCCCACCCTCAGAGGCTCATGTCGTAAGGGTAGTGATATGAGGCAAGAGGTGCCCAGAGAGAGGATGCGGGGTACGGCATCCTCCAAAGCTGACACCCGTCTTCCTTTCTCACCGAGAGATGTTTTCAGGGCCACTGTGGAGGTTCTGGGGTGAACTTTTATTAATGAAGACAGTGTTTTCTTCAGGTGGCTATGGAGGTGAGAGCTGAGCTGGCCTTGGAAGAATGGGTACACCTAACAACTGTGACCTTGGGAGATTAGCCTAAAGGAATGCGGGGCAGGAAGAGGAAGCCATCCTGGGATTACAGATTTGTCACAGATAATCCATGCATGAATAATAAACGGCTGGTTCTGTGTTTTTAAATGATTCCTATTTGGGGGTGTTACGTATTTTCCCTTTTTACTTCCTTACTAGCGAGAATGAACTCAGCATACTGGTACCCCACACTCAGTATTCAGAGCACCCCTCACCACATTCATTTGGAAAAGGTGACCCAAGAGGGGAAAAGCTGAGAGAGTGGGTCTAATTTAGGGGAAAGTATGGATACCGGCTTTCTCTTTATTCTCAACCGGGACAATTTATAAAGATATATCAGCCTGTGGCTGTTTTGCCCATGTGTGAGAGTTCTGGTAGAGTTCTCTTTATTAGCTTAGTTTATCCAGTTCTCCATCCTGGCTAAGAAAAAAAAAAAAAATTGAACCTAGAGCTTCTACATTAGGTATTTCCAGTCATGGGTCATTCTAGAACAGATATATCTCATTTGGTTCATGGGACAGTTCTGATTGTTTGGGGCAATGCTGCTGCTGGACTTGCTGAGCTGAACTGTCCTTCAGACCGCAGCATCTCTGAAGGCTCTGCCTGCCTTTTGGTTATAATCCCTGCCTAGCACCAGGCTTGACCCATGATAGTTCCTTAGTAAGCCTCTGTTGAGTGAGTGAAGGGGTGAGGCACATCGTAGCAGAAGATCTGAAAACAGCAAAAGCCATGGGTAGTTAAGCACAAGACATGTAGGTGGAGGGGAGATAGAGATTGGAAGGCCACTGCAGTAGTCCAAGCCTGGATGGGTCTCATGGTCCTATAGGCCAGACGGAGAGAACTGAAGGAAGAAATGGGTTCCTCTTTCCTTCAATGACTTCCATGGAGGGTGATACTCCACTTTTAGTTATCATCTGTGGTTGCTGAGGTATTAGAAGCTGGATTGGTCTGAATGGGTTTTACAAAGGAGATGAAATTTTAGCCTAACCTTGAAGAATATGTGGAGTGCCTTTTGATTTTGTTTTGACACAAGAATAAAGTCTCCTCATTAAATATGTTCAGACACTTCAATCAACCTTAAACTACAGGCACAGTAACTATTACTATTGTGGTAATGATCCACTGCTTGTTGCTGCTGCAACTGCTGTAACTCTGGGGTTGGAGCAGATCCTGTAATTCACCTGCCTGAGGTCGCAGCTCCCTTCCCCCGTCACCCTACCTCCACCCAACATACGTGTGCACACATGAAGAGGGCTACTGCTGGGTATTTTCCAGATTCTTCTGCAGCCTCAGAAAAGCAACCTTTTATGATCATCATAGCTGAGTGTGTGTTTTCTACTCTAATGCTTTTCTGGATCAATTCATTCAGTACTGAACTTCCTGGGACATTTTAGTGGTATATGGGGACATTAGGATGTTTTATCATTTTAATAAATGATATTGTCTCCTGAAATCAAGGCCTACAGCCTCAGGGAAGAAGATGCACTGTGGAACGTGGCTGGTCAGCTATATTATCTGATGTGTGATTGGTAAAGAAGACTAATTTTGTTGCTGTGGATAAAATTTAATTTTTATATACCAGAGTTACCCTTCATGGTTTATGATAGCCTACTGATAGCCAATGGAGAGCTTTCCCAGGGCTAAGCAATAATGTGTCAACTCTGAAAGATGTTTAGGGCACTAAAAGGTGTCCCAGGTAGTATTCAGAAACATAAGAACTATCTTCCTCTTCTCTGAGGCCAACCCCAGTATCAAGCACAGGGCTACACACGTAGTAACACTTAATGAATATCTAAGTATACGGTTAGGAAATAAACAACCAAGTCAGGAAAAATATCACGTCCTTATGCAAAAATTCCACAAAGCAGCCATGGCCAACTCTCTCGCGTGCCCCCTTTAAAGCTATACACATTAGTTTGCAAACCAAAATCCTCAGTGGCAGGAGGACAGAAACAATTAACTCAGGACCTGAAGTACTTGGACACCACTCACATCTCAGCGGTTGGGACCCTTAGCTTCTTCCTCTCAGCCTCTGACCCTTCCACAAAGCCCTTCGGTCCTTATCCAGAACACCTGGCCTCTTCATCCTTCTCAGAGGATTGTCCTCACATAACTATACACAAATGAATGGATATATTTTGTGTCTGTGAAATTTGGAGAGGTCTCTCAGTCACCACGAGTGAAGAGGGGCCACAGAAGGAGGACTGGGGCAATTAAAGACGGCACCCTCAGGTGGGGTTTGAGTGTGAGTGAGCTCTAAGCAGAATCCTTGTAGGAGAGGAGAGGAGTAGACAGGAAGGAAGAAAAGTTGGGAGGGAGCATCAAAACTCTAGTTTCTTCTCCTGGGAAAAGCAGTCATCTACAAGGCCCGCTTTCATCATGAGACATGAGGCTAAGAGCTTGCCCAAGTCAAGACTTGCTGAATCACCTGCTGCCAAAGTCTGTGGAGATGAAAGGCACAGTATTGGTACAGGAAGCTGCTGCAGTGATAAGGAGTCAGATGTCATCTTGCAGGTGGTCATCTCAACCAGTCCAGCCCTTTTGAACTCTCAGTTGCTCTAATGAGCAGTATTAGTGTGCTTCTGACATTAAATATCAGTTTTTCCACCAATACCCACTTTTATACCTACTTTTAAAGAGAGAGGTGGAAGTCTGTTGCTTACTTCCCTGGTGGCACAGTGGTTAAGAATATGCCTGCCAATGCAGGGGACACGGGATGGACCACTGGTCCGGGAAGATCCCACATGCCGCGGAGCAACTCAGCCCATGTGCCACAACTACTGAGCCTGTACTCTAGAGCCCGCAAGCCACAACTACTGAGCCCGCAAGCCACAACTACTGAGCCCGCAAGCCACAACTACTGAAGCCCCTGCGCCTAGAGCCTGTGCTCCACAACAAGAGAAGCCACCACGATGAGAAGCCCCCGCACACCACAACGAAGAGTAGCCCCTGCTCACCGCAACTAAAGAAAGCCTACACACAGCAACAAAGACCCAATGCAGCCCAAAATAAATAAATAAATATAGAGAGAGAGACGGACCTCAAGATGTAATAGGAAATGGGAACAAATGTTTTGAACTGTCCTTTTAAAATGGGTTGCATGGATCACTGGGCTTTGAGATGGCAGAACAGAGAGGCAGTGGTGAAACCCCAGAGGGATACAGAACTTGCTCCACTTTCTCTTCTGTAAAATGTCGATGATAATCTTAGTTTCCCATGAAGGCTTTTTTCAAAAAAAATAAATTTATTTATTTTTGGCTGCATTGGGTCTTCGTTGCTGCCCACGGGCTTCCTCTAGTTTCAGTGAGAGGGGGCTACTCTTCATTGCGGTGCGCGGGCTTCTCACTGCAGTGGCTTCTCTTGTTGTGGAGCACGGGCTCTAGGCATGCGGGCTTCAGTAGTTGTGGCTCGTGGGCTCTAGAGCGCATGCTCAGTAGTTGTGGCACATGGGCTTAGTTGCACCGCGGCATGTGGGATCTTCCTGGACCAGGGCTCGAACCCGTGTCCCCTGCATTGGCAGACGGATTCTTAACGACTGAGCCACCAGGGAAGCCCCTCCTATGAAGGTTTTTGATTCAGGTAAAGAGATTGGCAAATAGTAAGAGCTCAATAAATATTAGCTCTTAGACTATCATTATCATGTACATTCTACATTCTAGAAATGGTAAGTTCTTTGTGGATAAGGGTACTGTCTTTTTAAACCAAATTATGTGGAAGGAATATTGAGGAAGGATCTCAATATTAAGGTATTGAGTAAATACCTGCCAGGTTACTTGAGGCATAAGAGAAATGTAAGCAGGTGTGGCTGAGGCAGCCCTGGGAATGTGGATGGAAAGAGAAGATTCATCCTAGATTGCAGGCTTTGGGGAGCCTATTATCTGGCTCTCTGATCCTCTGTCAGCCCTTTAAACAGCTGGCAGAGGCCCTGTCCCCTTATCTTTATAGAAGCTCCTAATTCTGGCCTCCTGACGCCCCTTCCCTCCCGGGTCCAGGCAACTTCCTGTGAGTCCCAGAGACAGCGCTGACAGCCAGAGTCACAGAGAAGTCGCTGTGCACAGAGGCAGAGTGATGGCAGTGGGCAACCACTGGGCTGGGGCCAGAGGCCCACAAAGCCAAAAAGAGGCACACTACTGAGACTGCGATGCACCAGGAAGCCTGTGTTTCCCTATTCTGAGAGGAAAGGTCAAAGAGCTGCAGCCTGCAGCCTCGGAGAATGGCCTCCGCTAAACTGCCCTTCCCTTACATCCTTCTCTCTCTCTCTCTCTCTTTTAATAAGAAGGGTGTTCCTTTCCTCAAAGGGAGAGAGAGGGAGGGAGGGAGAGAGAGACTGTAAACTGTCCAAAAGGACCGTGAGAAAACAGGAAGCTTTGAAAAGTACAAGAGAAAGCAAGATGAAATCTATTTGCAGGCGGGCCCCTGGGGACATGCGGGGCATTGTTAAGCAGGCAGTTCATACAGCTATATCCTTCCTTCTGCTGAGGAGGGCTTTGCTGCCAAAAGGCTGCTATCTGGTCACTGCCTTAACCCCCTCGATGCCAGCCTGAGAACCCTGATCCCAAGCACTGGGCCCCTGCAAGTCCCCACTGGGTTTCTCCCCGATGGAGCATCCAAGAGCTGGAGGGGGAGATGGAGCCAGTTTGGCGGAGGCGGCAGGGACCCTTTTCAGGGAGACCTCATCCTTTTCCATGTGTTCTTGCCTCAGCCTTCAGCCCTCTGCTTTGGGCCAGGCTGCAGATGACCTGGTGATTCATAACATCGGCAGCTCCCGGCTTCACCCATCTCAAAGGAGAATTTGTCCCGGAAATTCTGGATGACTGCTTTTCCTGGACAGGTTTCCCAAAGACAGCAGCTGGTTCTTTGCTATTATGGAGTGTGGCTGCTACGAGGAGAGCATCCAAGTCAACCCCTGCGTGCTTGCGCAGAATCTGGGAAGCGTATTTCTGAAACGTGGCTTAAGTCTACAGGCGCAGGTCTCTGGAGAAACTCCAGCTGGCTCCAAGAAGCAAGGAGTCCAGAAGTCGAGCCAATAGCAAAAGAACCCAGAAGGGCAGTAATTTTTTTATAAGAAGAAAAAAAAACCAGAAACCTTTCCTCCTCGAATTTTCCATCCTATTGTTAATGCCTAATCCCGCAGTAAACGAATGTTTCTGTTTGCTGTGGACAGCTGTTTCCACTGAGCCAGGGCCAGAGAGAACCAGTTCATGTGGCCACAGCGGGAGGGATTTATGTTAGGAAGAATTTTTAGTGGTGAGAATCCCAGGAAATTAGAATCTGTTACTTAAAGAGTCTCCCTTTTTTTTTTTGGCAAGTTTTGGGGTACAGGAGATGGAGCCAACTCTTGGAATATGGCTGGAGCAAGGTCTGCCTCTTTTTTCCAGCCGTGTAAGTCCCATACATGGAATAACCCTTCCCCGTTACCGCAACAGAGCTCGGGTGTAGTTGTCTGGGCCTGTTCTCCAGCATCACCGTGTAGCCAGCCATCCACTCTTCTCTGAGGGCTGTGAACTGCATGGTGATGGGCAAATGGCCCTCTGTTCCTCTCCCAACTCTCAGACCCCAGCAACCCCTACCCAGGGCCAGATTTCCAAGAATACAGCACAACGTGAGTAAGAAGCAAAGTCCCCAGGACACCATCTGGAGATGGCCTATCCCACAGTGGGATCTGGAGCTAGTTTATAAATACACAGGGCCCCATTACATAATCTGCAAATTCAGACATGCTCTGAAATTCCTTTGAAATGAAGAAGGGTGATGGTATGAAGAGGACACCAAGCAGGTGGCACTGTGCAGGGAGACGGGGACGAAGAGAGGAAGAACCTGGCAGTATGTTCTGGCACTCGCCAGGGGACAGAGGCTCTTGATCGAGGTGACTGACACCTGTTCTTATTTCAGGAATGTCTAAGAATGGAGAAGGGCCACCTAAGTTTGACCAACATACACTTTAACATCCAGTTCTTTTTGTTCAAATGATACATACTGCCTTCTAGGCAGCCTCCGACCTCCCGTGGTCTCTTGAGAGAACCTGCTCATCAGGAAGAAGTGACCTGTGCAGATGACCAGTCCAATTCCTGTGCCAGGCCCAACTCCCACTGGAGAGTTAAACTGTATTCTATCACAGCTGGCATTTCCTGCTACAAGCCCCTCTCTTATGGGGTTTCATGGTGTGACCAGATATCTGGAGCCTTATCCACCCTCAAGGAGATGTCAGATTGAGTTTCTGAACTGTATAGTTGACCAGCAGACACCCTTTGAACCATGTGTGGTGTGCTATCATTGGGGTGAAGGGAGGCCTGGCATCACTGGGCCCATCATGTCCCATCATGTCCCGTCTCTATGCACTGGTACCAGAGAGAACACTCTAAATCCTCAAGGACCACTTGGTCCAAGATCCTCCAGGCCCCTCTGAGGCCCTTGAGGTAGAGAAACAGAACTGCTTCTGTGCCCCCAAATCACACACAGCTGGCAAGTCCTTTTCCTGCATTGGCTCTGCCCTGACGTATCCCTCTGTTTCAGGGATGTTTTCTGCCTGGTTTAACCACTACTGCTGGCCCTGAATTGGTGAGGTGGAGGAGGGAGCTGGCTGGTCTGGATGGACGTGGAGTTTGGGGGGACTACGAATTATGCAATGGCTCCTGAGTATTTTAACGACTTTATGCGCCCCACCACCAGCTCATAAAAATACAGTCCATGCTCGAAGCCCAAGAGTAAACTCAACACAAGGAATGAAGAGGGGCGATGAGCCGCTGATAGCACCTCTACTGTAGGAGACAGTAAATCCCTGGCAGGCGGGAACAGCTCTGTAAAAAGTGAAGCGTTCAAGGGACTCAGCGAGGCGAAAGGGAAACCAAAGGCGTGTCTAAAGGGAGACAGAAGAGCTGGTCTGTAGAGTCCACAGGGTCCTGCAGTCAGGCCTGGCTTGACGGGTATGTGGCCTATGTGGTCACACGAGGCCCTGAACTCAGAAGTGTCCCGGGTTTGGTGTTTACGCTCTGCTTTCATCATCTTGAAATTCTGCATAGCATCTGAACAAGGGGGCCCCGTGTTCATTTCCCACCAGGCCCTGCGAATTACGTACACCATCCTGCACGCAGCTTCCTCCCCCTTCAGCTCAGATCACTCAAGATGGACATAAATTGACTTTCAAACCACTGGGAACTTGAAGGAAAGGAGGGGAAACACAAGTGGGTGGCAGGAAAAGGGCTGGAGGGAGACCCCTCCCTCCCCCACCTCCGGAGAATGCCCACACAGGTCTAGGGAAGCTCTGGCTCCTGACCCCTCTCACCCCGTCCAGGAGTGGCCAGCACAGGAAAGAAGTCAGCTTCACAGGGGGTTCCTTCAAGTGGGGGCACATGCTGCTGAGGGATTAAGGCAGGAACAGCCCCTGGAAGCAGGGAACCCTACTCCAGGAACAGGCATTGACAAAGAATATCATTGGGACCCCATCAGACACGCAGGACAGAGAGAAGGCAAATCCATTTCAAACAGAACGGCTCTAACGATATCTGAACGTGGCGATTTCCCTCTGCTTCCCCCTCAGCCCTCTCCTGTGACTGAGGTGTCACTTGCCAGTACCTTCCTTGAATTAAACTGCCCAATCCTGAGCAAGATTCCTTCTCATCTTAGAAGTGGAGGAGAGAAACAATGAGGGGAGGGGAGCCAGCCTGGGAAGCCTGAGCATTTCTGTGTCATACCCGTCAGCACCTTGGGCTTTACACGTCTCCAGCTCACACTTTACCTTAGAGCATGAAATAAAAACCCCACCAAGTTAATGTGACACAGAGATTGTAACGAAGATGCTCCATCATATTCAGGAATAAACGAGAAGCACCTCAGCTGACCTTGCACACAGTTGTTCCTCTGCCCACGCAAGCATCTCTGAGGTCACCTGAGGGGCTAGCCTTGGAATCTCTTCCATCCCCTCCGGGAGACCTGCCTTCAAATTACAGTGCTCAGTCCAAGTGTGCGGAGGGCAGGAGCGGGGTGGCAGGGGGGAGTGGGAAGGGAAGGGGACAGGGCTGGAAGCTTCTCTGACTCCTCTCTGTGTTCTACTCACTGGCTTGTAAGGGGAAGAGGGCGACACCTGACTGCTGCTTTCTAGAGCACCAGCTCTCACACCGCCTTCATCCTTTAACGACCTCATTCCTCAAATGGGCCTTCCACCCTCAGCGCTCCCTGCACTGGCTGTCTCCACGCCCTGTGCACCGATTCCACAGCGAGACACACAGGGCAGCTCCTAGGGCTCAGCTGAGCACAGCTGCGGTGGAGAGAGGCACAGAGCAGCAGACAGGCCTGGGCTTGGCCGCAGACCTCTCTGAGCCGCAGAGGTCCCTCTGATGAGACTGAGTAGAAGGTTCCCTGGAGAGTCTTCCTGCGCACCTGCACAGCCCTCTGAGCCCTCCCTCTCCATGCTCCTCCCGGGCAGCCGCCCACCTTGCATTTGAAGGGCTTCACATCCGAGTGGACGATCATGTGCGCCTTGAGGGTCTGTTTCTGCACGAAACTCTTGTAGCACAGGTGACACTGGTAGGCGCGGATGTTGGTGTGGATTAGCACGTGTCTCTTCATGTTGGCCAGCAGAGTGAACTCCCGCCCGCAGATCCCGCATTTGTGCTCCTTCACGCCCTGGGAGGGGTCAAGACGCAAAAGAACCGTGGTTAGCAGGTAGCAGACTTTCATCAGGACAGTAGTCTTTGCTTTTCTCTCTGCCACATAAATCCACGAAGGATTTGGTGAAAGACGTTGAGTTCCAAATGGTGTGCCTGTAGCCTTGTTAAACCACGATTTTCTTGAAAAGTGTTGATTACGTAATCCTTTTTTTCTTCTAAAAACCATAAACTAGCCAGACTGCTAGAGGAAAAGAAAGCTACTGGTTTCGTTGTTCCTGCTGCTGCTGGGGTTAATTCTACGGTAACAGTTCTCAGGGATTAATAAGACTTTGGTAAGAGCACCGTGGAATGAATGGTATGTGAAATGAGTCTAATCCGGCTTTCGTGATAATGAAAAAACAAAACCCCTTAAGCTGATAATATCATTTCCCATATGAAAACCAATGTCCTCTTGAGTCCTCATTAATGGATTTGAAAATCCAAGAAGAACAACTCACATCCACACTTCAAAAAGTTACAACTCGATAATCGCCTCTTGAGATGGTCCCCTGGGCTCCCACGGGCCACAGTGGCCTCTGTGATTTGGCTACGGAGCCTCCAAGCCGGCTTCTGTCTGATAGAGCAATTCGGCAGAGGAAAGCTTTCTGAATTAGAAAAGGGGAAAGAAGATTTTCTAGTTCCCTTGCTGTTTGTGAAGTGTTTTAATACGTAAGCATCAATGCCCTCAACTGAAAGCACTTCTGGGGACTCTCGGCGTGAGTAGAGTATTATCTAATCCTGACTAACCAGTGCTTGTCTGAAACGGCCGTTGCAAGAAATCTTGACCCAGAATGACTTTTGGAAGGACCCAGAACCATGGTATTAAAACTAGGTTATTACAGGTGTAGAACAAGTCATTTAGCTAACAACTGTATCTTATAAAACCCATACGGCCTGATAGTCATAGTGACCTAAGGCAGGAGGGGCTCCAAGGTTCCCTCTGCCTATATTTTCATTTCTTTAATTTGGGACATGGTAAGAGAGTACCACTCCTCAGTTTAGGTGAGCCCATGGCACTAAAGGGTGAGTTTGGGTCTCTGTCCAGCTGCTTACTGGCTGCATAACCTTAGATGAGTCCCGCAGCCTTTCCTGGCGAAGGCTTCCTCATCTCGAGTTGAAGTGCTGGGACATGAGAACCCGGGGGCTCTTTCTAACTGGAATACTGTCTAGTCTAGATGATTGCAGATGAGTATGGATTTATGCTAATGAAGAGATCTAAATTTTAATGTCCTCCTAAGAAGATGAATTTTTAAAATGTGTTGCGTATTCAAACTGAGTTTAAAAGTATTAAATTAATAAAAACTATTTTCTTGATGGGTTTAAAATTTACTTCAGCATCTTTCTTCTCAACATTGTCCCTATACTTGGTTATGATCTAGTTAGCACCTACTTATCACTGTTTTTGGAATTCTCTAAAGAGAATTCTATGAACAAAGTGAAATTCACATGTGGGCTGGCCTAGACCTCAAGTAAATGAGAGACTGGACACAGCTTAGGGGACAAAGGAAGCTGCTGTGTCTTTAATAAGATCAATGAAATCTCAGAGAGGGGACCTGCGGAGCTGCTGGGTGAAGGGAAAGAGGGAGTAGTCTTGATAGTTGTGTTCAAGAGCTCAGGTGCTAGAGACAGAGATGCTGGGTGACTTCCCATGGCTTGGTGTCTTCATCTGCAAATCTGGAGTAACGATACCCATAGGTAGCTCTTACAGTTGTTGAAGAGGATTAAATGAGAAGTACAGTACCTGGCACTTAGCAAGTGCTCAGTAAATACTACCTCTCACTGTTTGCTGACTCTTTTAATTAAAATGCATTTTGCTTCCTAATTCAAACAAGACCTATTTCAGATACTAGGCTGTTTCTTCCATTTTGAGTTCATTTTCTACCATCTTACAGAATTTTTATGTGTTCTAAAATGCATTTCTGATTCCTCTTCCACACATGTAGGAGTCCCTGAAATGAGCACATGGCCCTCCTGGTGGCTGACTCTCAGCTCAGGCTCCTTGTTGATGGCTCCTGCACTAGGCAGGCACCTCCTCTCTGGATGCATCTAAGGTGCCTTTTGCAGGGCAGCTGTTTGTGCAGAGCCCACAAGGCAGTCATGCATTTTGTCCATATTTGGTCCTAACCTATCAAATGAAACCCACAATGCCACAGCAGAAATATTATCTTGGCTGAGCAAAGTCCTCCCCTGACCTTTCAGAATGAAAGAATGTTTTAGAAACTCTGGCTTGCTAGAAGTTTCTTCTGCCAAGAAAACCATTTGAGGTCAAGGGTGTGAGAGTAGAGTTCAGTGGGGCAAACTTCCCCTCTTGGAAGCTCAAAGCAGACCCAAGTTAGCTTGGCTGGGTAAGATTTCAGGAACGCACCGGGGCCTTGTTTTAGTTCATCCAGAATGACTCCAGGGCTTTGTCTGCAAACTAGGCTGAACTTAGACATGCAGGCCTATATTTCTCCTTGAAGACCTGAGGCTGGGGAAGGTAAAACCAAACCCAACAGAGAAGAATGCTCTCTCATGCCTCCTATAATACAAGCCACAGAGCACTGCCACCAACTAGGCAGAAGCTCAATGGAGGAAGCACAGACCCGGCTGGACCCAGGCCAGGCTCTGCTCCCCTCAAAGCCACCTGCAAATGAAGCAGTTGAGGGAGAAAATAAAACAAAAGGTAGCCACAACTTTAGCAGAAAAAGACCAAGAGAATGTTCTAGAGTTTTCTAGAAGGCTCCGATTCATGTATCCCAGGCACAAAGCTGGTCTTGGGTAGATAGGGACTGATGCACCCTCATGCTAGCGCCCCGGATGAAGTTTCCAGAAATAAAATTTTAGGGATTCTGGGAGGCGAATAAGCAACAGCCCAAGCACCAGCTGCTTCCTTCATCCTTCCGCACCCTCCTCTCCAAACTGCACTCTTTCTTTCTAGGACCGCCCGAGACTCCAGAAGTCGAGATGGGAAAGGGCTTGATGGCTAGTCTCCTCATTCTCCCCCATTTCAAGGTGAGGAAGAAGAACGTCTGGGCTCAGGTAAGGGACGCCTCCTGCCCAGGGTTACACGTGTCAGGGGTGGGAAGCAGCGCGGGTCTCCTGGGCCCTCGGCCCGGGACTCGCTCCCCTCCCCTGGGGCCCCGCAGTACCTTGTGCGTGAGGGAGTGCTGCTTGAGGTGGTGGGGCTGCACGAACTCCATGCCGCACTCGGAGCAGATGTAGGGCCGGATGTCCTTGTGCTTCATCATGTGGTTCTGCAGCTGACTCGGGTACTGAAAGGTCTTGTCGCATTCGGAGCAGCTGTACTGGATGGGGCCGCGGTGCGTGGTGAGGTGCCTCTTCAGCTGGGCCAGGGTGGGGAAGTCGAGGCCGCACTCCACGCAGATGTTCTCCCGCCCACTGGCGTGCTTGGCCTCGTGGGCCTTGAGCTCGCTGGGGTAGGCGAAGCCCCGGCCGCACACGCGGCAGTTGTGCGGCTTCACCTCGCTGTGCTGCATCATGTGGCGCTTCAGGTGGCTGGTCTGGGTGAAGGCCTTGTGGCACACCTGGCATTTGTGGGGCCGCGTGCCCTGGTGGGTCAGCATGTGCGTGTGCAGGTGGCTGAGCTGCTTGAAGAGCTTCCCGCAGCGGCTGCACGCGTGCGGCTTGATGCCGCTGTGGCCCAGGATGTGGGTCACGAGGTTGTACTTGGAGGTGTAGGACTTCTCGCAGGTGGGGCACTGCCAGCGCTTCTGCGCGCCGCCCACGTCCACGTAGTAGCTGTCGTCGATCTGCACGTTCACGTCCACCCTCTCCACCTTCTGCTTGGTCTCCTCGCTCTCCCGCGGCTCGGCTTTGCGGGGCAGCAGCGGCTCCGGGGGCCGCTTGGGCAGGAAGGTGTGCCGGCTGAAGGGGAAGGGCGAGGCCGAGGGCACGAAGAAGGGGAACACGAGGCCCGGGGGCACTTTGGGGTAATAGGGGTAGGGCGTGGGCAGGAACGGAGGGGGCGCGGCCCACGTGGCGCTGGGCTTCACGGGCTCCTGCTTGACGGCCTTGCCCCCCAGGTGCTCCAGGCTGCGGTAGAACTGAAAGCCCACGTTGCACAGGTCGATCATCCGCGAGTCGTACTTGGGCCGTGGCGGCGGCGGCGGTGGCGGCGGCGGCGGGAAAAGCAGGCGGAGTTCCGGGGGCCCGGGGTTCTTGCTCTCCTCCGGGTGCAGGGCAAGAGCCGCTTCTTCCGAGGGGTGGTTATAGGGCATCTTGGTGGGCATGCTCTTCCGTTTGCGAGACCCTCCTCCTTCAAAGACCCCCGGGAATCCGTCTAGGTCTCCCGGAGGAGGCTCATACCGGAACTGGGAAAATGGCCCCCGGAGAGCTTCCGGGAATGGGTGTCTTGGAGGAGCTCTTCCTCGGGAAACCACTGGCTGCAGGCCGTGGGGGAAGGAGGGGGCCCTCTTTGCACCCAAACTGAAATGCACACCCTCGTCTTTGACCATCTTCATTTCCTTCTGCATCCTTGGCAATTTTCCTTTAAAGAGAAAGAAACTTATCGTTAAAAAAAAAAAAAAAAATCCCTTTTTCCATAAAGAGTTGTGGCTAGATGTCGGTACTAATTTATGAAGAGTAATGTTTGTTTAATACCGCTCCCCATTTATCCGAAGGCTGTTTAAAATATCATATTTTCCCCCTTGCAAACCCGGTTACTAATATGGAAAGCACTGACCTCCTGGAGTGGGACCCTAGGGCTCCTGTGTAAATCACAGCCACAAAACCGTAGCTGGGGGCGGAGGAGGGGAGGTATGAGAGTGGGCTGGATTGGGAGGAAACCTGAGAACTCATCTGGCCATTGTCCCCATATGAGATGAGGGTACCAAGGCCCAGAGAGATGAAACAACATGCTTGAGTCCCACAGCCACTCAGGGCAGGAGTCAGAACTGGAACACATTCTTCTGCGACTTTGCAGCCTGAGATGGAATTGCATCTGCCAGATGGCGCTTTAAATGTCTTTTAGGGGCAGTTCTTCTCTAAGTGAATTGATTTCCACTGCCTCTCCCTGTCTAGGGGCCTTGGCTTCTGGAGGACGGGGATACTGAAGGCCACACAGGAGAAGGGACTTTACTGCTTAACTCAGATGTCAGGCTTTCTGAGTATCCACCCCCAGCAAAGTGTGCTGCTGGGATATATGGAGCAGATGAAATCAATGTGATTAAGAAAAGCATATAATCCAGTGTTACAGAGTCATCCTGGCAATTCATGAATTCAAATCCTCCACCTGAAGCAACTTCAGGGAAAAAATTCCAAGATCGTGAGTCTCTAAAACTGCACTTGTGTCTCTTCCTTCACGTTGGTGTCATTCAGAATAAAGCTTGGCCTTTGGTGTTGGTGACTCCTGTGGTGCCTGTCATTTCCCTGCTGAACCAGTTACTGTGTCCTGGTGACAGCATCAGGTATGTCTAGGAGAGCCCGTAGGGCCAGAATCTAAACCAGGGGCCATGCTTCCTTTCACACGTCTCCTTGGCAGTTTTCTATCCTCCTCACTTGGATACAAGTGGAAAGAGCCAAGTGGCTGACTTCACATTTCCAGTGAAGCCCTTTCTACCTAGATCCTCTGAGCTTGAATGGGATTGGTCCCCTTTGCTCAGCAGAGGCTCCCACAGAACCAGTCAGCCTGGTCAGGTGTCAGGTCTGGCCTCAAGCCACTGAAGACAGGGCTGGGATAGGTTCTGGACTAACTCAGCTCTCTGGCCCCGGGAATGACTACATGCTGAGCAGTGCAGGGTGAGGGTTCCAGGGGTGAAAGGACCAGTGATTTTCTGTAGTCCCTCGTGAGGCAAATGCAGTTTTTACAAGTACCTGGATATTCCCAAATCACATGTGTGTCTTTATGAGAGGTTTGAGAACCACAGCACAATTAGAACAGAAAAGGGTCTTTTTATGTTGGATTACCAATTCATACGCAGAAATCCAACAGAGGGAAAAAATATGTGCCCTTATTATATGAATATTTGGACATTCTTTAAAACTGTTATGTGAAAGTGTTAGAGAACTAAAGCATAATGTCAATTAGTCTTTGCTTTGTGTTTCTGTGAGTGGGAAGATAGCCCTGACTTGTCTTCTTTCTGTGGGTTTGGGGCTTAGTAATTAAGAGGGGGAGTTTGACTGTCCAGCCTGTGCCCCATCCTTTTTTTGCTTCTTCCTAAAATTCTTACTGAAATGCTAGGTCTTCTACCACTGCTGCCTCAAGGACCACGTACTTGTAGGAAGTGATGAGAGCAGTACGAGAATGCAATGTCTAGCTTTGTGAGTCCAGGAGGGGTGTGGGGACGCCATCAAAATGAGGGGAGTAGTGCAGCTGCTGTGAAAGGACCAGGACAAGGATGGAGAGGGCAGAGGCTCTTGGATCATTTCCTAGATCATCTCTTGCCTAATTCATCAGGTCCAGAGCCCTGGATTCACACACAGCTAATGAGGGGGTGGCCCTGGCCCACGAACTTGTTGCATCTATGAAAATAATTGGCTTTCAGACAAAGCTAATATGTCCCATTGAAATAGAGGGGGAAAAGTGGCAGCTCCTTTCTCTGGAATTTCATTTTGGCCACAGTTGATTGTATAGGAGATCCTATTTGCAAAAAGGCTGCTCAGACTGGAGAGAACTGTTCCAGGCTGCAGTGACTAGGGCAACCCACAGCAGAGCCCATCCAAATGCAAACAGGTTCTGTTTTATTCTTATCTGGTTAAAAGTGGCAATGGCTCCTATGTCATATTAGAGAGCTTGATTGGAGAATTGGTAAAATAGACACATATCAGAACATGGGCCTTAACTTATTGAGTTTTTTTGTGTATTTTATCGTTAAAAAGCTATTTGAAAGTGCATGGCTAATGCGCTGTATCATACCAGAATGTTACTTACTTGGAAAGGAGTGTTATCACTAATTTTGACACTGAAGTTATTTTGGTTTGTACACATTATCATGGTCTTTGTTTAATACTTTTGTTTTTAGTTGGGACATAGTCTACTAATTCACTCATTTTAATATATTAGGAGTGACACTTCTAATATAATGTTAAGTTCAAAAGCATATTTATTTTCAGTGTTTACATTTTTATTTTGTCACCATTGACCTAGTAAAGCAAAGAAACATTGTTGAACAGAGCTGATGTGATTTTTAACATAAACGGCAGAATTATGTCTCCCAAATCCAGAGATTTTACATATGTACATTTTCATTTCCTCCCTATTTTAATACGGTAAACATTTTTACCCAGTTTCTGACGTGTGCATATACATACCCCACCTCTAAAATAGTAGTCTGCCTGCTCTAGAATAAAATCAGTAACTCAGGAGGTTTCAGAAAGCATTGAGATCCATCCATGGACATTTTCCCAGACCCGTAAACAGCAGCCCCTTTCCGCATAAAGATCTGAAGGAGCACTGCCAATCCCTGCAGAGGTCAAGGAGAACTAGATCTGCTTCCTCCCGACCTTCTTGAGACATAAGCCAGCTGTAGCTGCTGCTAGTTATTAATACCGCTGTCTTTTGAGTCCAGGGTGCCAAGGAGAGCCCTGGGGGGTGGGTAAAAGAATTACCCCCCAAAACAAATCCATATCAGGGATGGGGAGTGTTGAAGGGATGAGCAGGGAAAGGATGTCTTCCTCTGGAGGTCATTTATCAGTCAACTTAAAACTCTGAACGGCCTCTGCAAAAATATTAACAGATTCCTAGAAAACCTGAATGTGTGCCACCGCACGCTCCCCTCTGTCTCTAAAAATAGCTCCGCAGGCATCCAGGACAGATGCGGGATTCCTATGTAGGAGGCAAGAGAGTCTTGGGGGCAGCATAGGGGGTGGGGGAACCACAGCCCCTCCCCTGGCCAGTAATCTGTGGCTGCTCCCAGAAAACCAGCAGGTTAGAAGACCATTCGTCACCAGGATGTGCCGAAATAATGTGCAAAAATAAAGAACTGAAATTGTCAAAGTAGACAGCTATAGGAGAGTGCAGAGCCTGAGGATCTGGGCATGAATGCTGGCTTTGTGTTAGCAGCTGTGGGAACATGAGCAAATTAATTTGGAGGTTTGATTTTCTCATCCATGAAATAGGGGTTGGGCTGTCCCCATGGGGTTGTTGGAGACTTAAAATAGAATGTGTATGTGAAAGTTTATTAACACTGGACAATATGGTAGTGCTCTTGAGTGGTAAGAAAGAATAGACACGAGAGGAGGGTTGGAGTGATGACCAGTGGATTGAAGCTGACTGACCTCTTCTCTGTTTTCCAAGCGGAAGCTCTTGGTCAACAGTGGCTGGCATCTGGGCCTCCTCAAAACCAAGGCTTTACCCATTTAGCCCGAGCTGGTCTTATCCCAGCAGTGAATGTGAACCACACTAAAAAAGGCCAATGGGTAAAGCCAGGATGAGTTTATTTATTCAGTGTGGAGATCAACCTTCTAGTATAAGAATACTCCCCCGTCCCTTCTCTATGGCTCTTTCCTCTTACGGACATATCTTTGAGCCTGCATTAGTAACAGATGACTTTGGTTACAAAAGGGATTGGGGATTGGGTGGGGACAAAGGGGACTGGGTGGTCTCATGAGCTATTTTAGCCAGTCTGTGGGAAGCTGAGGAATTGTTCCTATTTTAATATCAGAGGTCACCTTCCAAGAGACAAGAGGACCTGTTTGTCAAACCCAAAGTCTCAGACACTGGGACAGTGCTGGGTCAACACTGGCAAACCAGCTCTTGCAATGCCTGCGGGACTGTGAGGGCAGAGACTGGGTCTGTTTGATTCACTGCTGGGTTTCCAGTCCCCGGCATGATACCTGATGCAAAGTAGATGCTCAGTAAACTGCTGTGGGATGAGAGAAGGAATGTTTTTAAAGTCTCCATATGGAACTTTAAATGTTTAATTTTATCTTACATTATTTACATTGCAGGTGACTTTTGAGGGACATCCCTAATCAGATCATGAGCACACTCATATATTCTCGGGTAGTTATTGTGGGAAGAACCTGATTTACACACCTTGTGTGTGCTCTTGCTTGGCTCCGTTCCCAAGGTTACCACTCTCTGAATTGACCCTCAGGTTTAGGGTAAGCCCTAAATCCTGGCTATACTAATGCTAGGATATAAGATTCTGCAGCTCAGTCAGAAAACAGATGCCTGAAAAGTCCAATAGGCAGAAGATAGAAAGACCCCTGGACTGAAACTGAAACATAAACCAAGAGTGGGTGGTCACCCTGCACTCTTCCACCCCAAGGAAATGTTTGGGAAGTTGGTAGCATCTACCCCTTGTACTAATGTGGGGTGGAGAGGGAGAGGCCTCTGAATAATCATGGATCTTCATTGCTAGAGTCAGACAATGTTCTAAGGTTCCTGGCTTTCTTCCATATACACTCAATCGCCAAACCCAATAGGCTGTAAGTCAGGAAGCAAATGGTTTGAGGAGGAAAATATTCGGTTGATCCGTGTTAAAGGAAAAAGGGACTCAGGATGTCTTCTGTAACAGGTATTATCCATAAGAGTTAGTTATGAGGAAATGGGGAATGAATGGATTTTAAAAACAAAAACAAAATCTCTTTGAACCATAAATACCAATTAGAAATGCAAGGCTTAACCAAGATGAAACTACTTTTAGTTTGGGGAAAAAATTCTTCTAATAATGCCCTTTAATTGGGAATTCACCTACTGCACCAAAATATAAATATCCCCCAGATAAAATTACTGGTATTTTGTGGTTCTCATTGGAATCGGAGGTCAGTCCAGTAAATGCTATTAGAAGAGTCACTGTGAGTCAGCATCCCAGGGGCAGATCTATTTATCCCCACTCTACAACACTGATTTCTATTCATTCTGAAATTCATGAAAGAATATATTCTCTCACATTCTTTATTCCTTGAACGTTTCCAGTGTTTCATTGGAAAACATTACATTTTACTACTGGAGACAATGACTTCCCTTTTACTTTGAGAGGATAGCACTTTACTTACGTGGTCGGCCCTGGAGCTCTGCCCTCAACAAAGACGGAGGCAGTGAGGAGGTGCAAGTGGAGGAGAAGCTTAAGAATAAGAAGCAGTGCTGAGAGCAGCGAAGGGTGGAGAGTTGTGGGAGGATAACAGAAGGGCAGGATGGGAAATGTATGGACTAATTGCCAACCTCTCTCTGTTCGTACAAAGGGATCCTGTTATAAAGCTCCTCCAAAGTGGGATTTTATTGGATCACCGGGTTCTTTCTGAATTTGTGACTACAGAAAGAGACTTTGAGTTGTAGAATTAAACATTCTAATGATTCAGCATAATTGTTTTAATATATATGTAGTTGTACAGTTGAGTTCTTCATCTGCAGGTGTTTCGGCAAGTAATGATTCAGTCTTGCATCCCTGATATTGGCAGGAATAGAAGGATCTCCACATGCATCTGGCAGGTAGAGCAATATGTTCTAAAGAGATAAATGGTCTGCCTTGTCACTCCCTGGGTTAGAGGCAGAGTCAAGAAGAGGGAACCAGAAGCCTGGTAGCCTGATCTCAGAGCCCTTCTGGATGCCCCTGTGGCCCCTGTTTAATGTATAAACCTGAATTCCTTGAGCTTTGTTATAAAATGTAATCTGTCAGCTATGGCATGAGCTGAGTTTTCTAGGTTGGTCAGAAAATATTACTTGGTGATAAGACCTGTTCACATGTGAAATAGTCAACTGAACTCATATATTATTTTTTTTAGGTTCCTAAATACCGCCAAGACATAACATAAAGTCAAGTTTAGTTTTCCATTGTTTAAATTGTCCATAATGAGCATGCATATGTACCATTTACATAGAGATATATGTTGTAAAGAGCCTTATTAAGACAGCGACAAGAAATTCAGCTACTAACTCGCATAGGTTAAATGGATATGGGTTTCATTTAGGAAAGTGCTTAATGCCTAGGTCTAGTGTCTGAAAAGCAGGGATAAATATAATTACTTGAGCCCTGGAACAGTTGCTAGCATGTTGGGGTTATCACTGCCCTCATGACCCATTTAAAGGAAGGAAATGAACTGGAGATATGACTTAGCAGTTCTCTCTCCTATCTCTCAGAGCTAATATATCTCTTGGGGATGGAGCTTCAACTGGAATGTTAGAATTTTTCTCCTAATTTCTTTGGAGTAATGTCCTTAGAATATATCTCAATTTCGTTGTTGTTTTATGTTCACAGATCAAGTAAACTTGATACACCCACTCCTAGCCAAGCAAATAGACACATGCATATTCAAAAACTTCATTTTGTCTGTCTCTGAGGATGACTGCATATACGGTCTGATGGGCCTTAGAATTGGTAGATAATACCAGAAAATATGATGTCTGGCAAGCAAAAGTAGTAAGAATCAACACATAATAGATGAGGTTAGCCATCTGTGAAGGAACCTATTTAAAAATGTCACTCAAGGCAATATTTTTGTGGGGAGGGGAGTAAAAAACTGTTTTGTATCATGATTGTGGTAGTGGTTACACAACTCAAATAGAACACAAAAAATGAATTTTACTGTATATAAACTCAAATAAGTTAAAAAATATAAAAGCAACATACAACAAGTGTTACTCTGTACATTATACAAGGAGTAATTGAGGATATTTGGGAAATATCCAACAACAGTTAAGGTGACCAGATTCTACTCTCTAATCAATTCATATCTTTGGAATGCATCCAATAATATGCATATGGTATATAAATAGGGGTACTGGGTTTTAAAAATTTGATGATCTAAATTCCTGCTCTATCCAAAGGGGAGACTTTATATATGGCAGATACTAGCTTTTTTTTTTTTTTTTTTTTTTGCATGTATTCTATTCAATAAGAGCATTGTGAGGCAGGGATTGTGCATTAAGTTATACTTCAAGGTCTTCTAATCTTTGGCCCTTCTTGGATGTTCAGCAAATAGTCTTTAATTCCTCCAACACTCCTTGAACGTAAAGTAGTCTGCTATTAGTGGATAAGATCATTCTGGTGACTAGAAAATATACTCCTACCCCTTGTCAATTAAAATAGGTTGATATTGACAGTTAGGTCCATAGATCACTCTTATGAATGAATCACTTACCCTGAGACTGATGAACTGAGTGCTCTTACAAAATGGAACTCATGACTCTCCAAACCCACTGACCAAATCCTGAGTCATGTCAGCCCCACCAGGAGCTGCTACCTCATGAAGTCTACCTGAGCAGCCAGCTGCCTTCTTTCTCTGATACATTTCACTGAATATATTAGCCACACTGTCCCAAGTTTCTACAGGGCAGGAAGTGGAAAGAACCTCACCGACTGGTGGCTTTATGGAGACTTAGAGGTGAAACTTTCCATTCCACCAGAACTGGAAGAAAATTCCTCACTTCTCTGAAGTCTATCACATTTGTTTGATGTTCCACTCATTGAGTGGGTCCTGTGCTGCTAGTCACCTTTCTGTGTGGGTGGGTAGCTTATATTTCTAACAGAATCTGGTAGAAAGTCAGAAACTTTCCTGTTGCCTTATATATTGTTGGGATCTAATCATTACTTGGGAATTTATTTGACAAATGCCATGTTCTAGCTTGCTCTTGCTCCATGATCCCAAGCAGAATTTTGTGTTACATGAAAGAAGATATAACTGCTTTACCTGGCCTGTCCCAATTCATCCTGAGCCAACTTCACATCAATAAACTGCCAAGAACATCTCCAGTGAGGAGAGGGGTTTAGTGAAGGTATAGCAATGACTAGGGTTGTGCTTTTCAGAAAACATGGCCCCCTCTGCTTTATCCTGGCTCAGAATCTTTGGCCAGTATGTGCTGTATTCCTTTGACCTGGAAGATGGAATGTCTTATTACACTGAAGTAATATGAATGATTGTGGGAGGGCTCTGGAAATGCCCGAGGGCACAGTGATCAAATGCCACTGAGTCTCCCAGGGAACGTGTCACCGTAGAGTACAACATGCCCACGTTCTAGCAAACAATATCCCGGGAGGGCAGGCCACCACCATTTCTCTCACTCGACAACTCCAAGTGCCCCGTGCTCTCCTGGCAAATGCTCATGAGCTTTGTGGAAACACCCATCCTAATGGGCAAGTGGATCTGTGACCTCACCCTTTCTTTTTATTTTTACATGCGTAGGATCCCTGTTCTTTTTCTGCCTTCTGATGAACAATTACTCTTCTTTTTTTCCCTTATACTTTTTAGTTCAAAATCTTCTCACTGATCTGCTTTCTGTTGACTTTTCTATTGATTCTGCTCGCTAAAATCATTCTTGGAAAATATATATACTTACAAAATATATAGACTTATCTCCTCATGTACTTGTACCCATAACCTATCTTTGGCAAGAAACACAGGCATCTTGTAATATTAGTTGCCTCTGGGGAGAAAGACTGTATGGCTCGGGGTGGAAGGCTTGGGAGTCTATCTAGCAGCCAGGTTACCCACTTTAGGAGGGACCAGTCCCATCAGAGTCTGTAGGAAGGTGCCGCTCAGTTGTACAGCTCCCTGGGCAGAGAGGAGACTTTTACATGTATACCCTTTCAACTTATATTTTTGTACACTGTGACTGCCTTAGCTATTCACATACTTGCATTTAAAATATAAAAATGCATATTGTCTTTCAAACAGCAAACATTCAGACAAAATTAGTCTTGAAAGCCCCTTCCTTTTGAATTGAACAATTCTCTTGAAGCGTTTCTTTGGACTCTCCATTTTTCTGCCCCTGGCAGAGTTTACCCTGGTTTATACTTTGGGCATGCAGCTTTATGACCCAGGCTTATATCAACAAGGAAATAAGTATAAGCAGCCACAAAGACCGCATGAAGAAAGTCAGGTGTGTATAAGTCACAAATAAACTACATTCAACCTTGGACGTTAAGATAAAGATGAGTCTGACTTGAAGATTCACAATAATTACAGAATCACACTGCAAATATGACTAATCCGGTTTCTCCGTTCTAGCCACCCCTGAGCTTTTCCTTGGCTCCTTCCCCAATGCTGAGAGGGAACACTAAGATGCTAAGGATGAGATTGTTGGATTGGGGGCAATGTCAGGTCCTCCCCCCGGGCCTCAAGGTAGTTAAGGATAAAAGTATGATCGTATTTATGCCACTGCAGAATCGTGAAATGTCAAAGCGCAAAGCATGCTCCAGCCCTCAGATGGGATCAGCCCCTCCTTCCTCTCAGCCCCCGAGTCTGTACCCACGCCCCTGATGTAGCCTCCGCCCGGAGAATTGCAGCCATCTGCCTCCGCAACACACTGTGGTCCCCTTGCGGTCGGGACTAATTCCCAGACTTTTCTGTGTCTTCGCTGACTTGTACAATGACTGGTACTTACTAACATTTTTAAGTGATACATTTTCAAATCGCAATAATTTTCTAGTCTTAAAATGATTTCATTCTGTTTTTATATGTAATAATATATAATGTAAGATACTCTAGGATTTGTTATTGCTTCAGCATGTCTCTGATTCTGGGATTTTTCTTTATCAATTTCTCCTTTCTAATAAGTTCTGTCTCATCCACCCCAAATGTTAACTTTCTACATAGAAAAAAGGACCAAGAAGTCAGTTTGCCAACACCTTCCATCCTGACCATTCATTCTTGGGTGGTCTTTACAAAATCCTGTTCGTTGTTCCTTGGACATGACTATTAGCTTCTCACCTTCTTCCCATTCCCATACCTAGTCTTCTAGTTCAAGTGCCCACCACATCACTGTAGGGTTACTTTCAACAGTTTCCATCCACTCTTCCAGATCTTCCTTCTCCTTCCTTCCAAATCCCTTGAATACCAATGCCAATTCCATCGTCTGAAAATTCATCAATTTTCAATATTTTTTTGGCTGCACTGCACGCTTGCAGGATCTTAGTTCCCTGACCAGGGGTTGAACCAAGGCCCCTTGCAGTAGGAGCTCAGGGTCCTAACCACTGGACAGGCAGGGAATTCCCTGAAAATTCATCATTTTTCCTAAGACAACTCTCTGTTCAGGATCCTACAACAATCGTGTGTAGAGATTGCTAATTGCTGCTCCAACATCCATTCCCCCTTCCTTGAGAAATGGAACCCTGATTTTGCTTGTGGTGACAATGTGCCCAGCAAAAACACTAAACTTCCCAGACATTCTTTCAGTTGGGGTACCTAGTGCCACAGTTCTGGCCAATACAGATGTAAGCAGAAGGCTGCTAGGAATTCCTGAGAAAGCCTTTGCATTCCTAATACAGAAACCACCCACTTTATCCTTTCCTGTCTCTTTTTTCTGCCTGAAATGTGGTTATAAGGCTGGAGGTGGAGCAGTCATATTGGAACCGTGAAGCAATAAAGTTAATGACAATGCCTTCCACAAATCGTGGCAGAGGGGAAGAGGGAAAGTGTCATTGTGGAACTCTTGAAACCACTTGGTGCTAGTCTTCTTGCTTTCTGAGAAAATGAATCCTTTACTTGCTTAAGAAAATGTATTCAGATTTCTGCGGTTTGTAACTAAACACATTCCCCATCTGATACACAGAGCAAATCAAATGTAAATATCTCTCCCTGACCTTCCAAGTCCTTTATAAGCAGGTCCAGCTCAATTCCCTTTTTCTCTAAAATTCTCTCAACCCCAGTGAGACCAGGCCTTCACTATTCTCTACATGGGGCAAACTAATTCCTACCTCTTTGCCCTTACTTAGATTGGTTGGTCATCCAGGAATATTCTTTCTATTGACCCACCTCTTCTTCCAGACTGAACTTAGATTCAGCTTCTTTCTGGAAACGTTTTTCCCTACTCTTATGCCCAATTATCTCTCCCAAGAAGATAAATCCTACTGCATCATCTCATGGAGCCCTGGAGATTCCCTAAGAAATTAAAAGTAGAACTACCATACAATTCAGCAGTTCCACTGCTGGGTACATATCCAAAGAAAACAAAACTATTATCTCAAAGAGGTATCTGTACTCCCATGTTTGTCGCCGCATAATTCACAATAGCCAAGGTATGAAAACAACCTAAGTCAATCTAAAGTTATGTAATCTAACGTTACAGATCTCCCCACCTTCCACCTCTCTTTCACAGCCCCAGCTTTACTTTCCTGGCAGAACGATTAGAATATATCTTGGCCATTCATTTATTTATTGTCTGTCTTGCCCCACTGGGCCATAAATTTTGTGAGACCAGGTACCTTGCCTATGTTCTTCACTGTTTTACCCACCTAGAAGAGTGCCTGGCACATAGTAGGTCGACACATTAGGATCATTTGGGAAGTCTTAAACATGTAACACCCCCCACACACATGCACACCTAAAATAAATGCAATGCCTAGACCCCTCCCCAGACCTGTATTACATCAGGATATCTGGGGGTGGGGCTCCAGGTAAGGCACTGGTGTTTTTTAAGAGCTCTGTAGTTGATCCTCATGGCCATTCAAGGTTAAGAACTACATTAGGGAGGTGCTCGATACAGAGCCTACACAATTAGGGAAGCACGAGTGGGCATGAGGGTGGCGGTAAAGGAGGGATTCTGATGGAAGAATCCCTGTGACTTGCAGTCATCCCTGCCTTTCCGCCTCCCACCCAGGCTCCTAGTGATGGGGTGTGAGGGTGAGGAGAAGATTCTTCTCTATGCCAAGGCTGAGTTGATGAAGCATAGTCCATGGCAGTGGCCACTTTGGGGTCCAGGTAATCCACAAAGGAAAGCATCCTGGAGAGGTCATGCTGTACCTGGTGAGAGGGAGGGCACCACAGTGCACTATTGTCACACATCCAAGTCCTAGACTGGAGAACCCTCCTGACCCCTTTTCCTCCTCCCAGGCCTCCAACCCACCCCAGGGCCCTGCCTAGCCACCTTGCAAGAAGCTGAGCTGGAGGTTTGCACCCACCCTTAACGCCCCACCACAGGGATGGCTCTTCTTGGCTCTTTTAACCTGCAAAGGTTGACAATAAGGAAGAGGTACAAGAAGATTTTCTCCCTACATGATTATGATACTTCTGAAAGGTTGAGCTGTGGGATTTTTTTTTTTTTCACTTCTCTCCTGGAAATCACCTCCATATGCTGACTGGACTGTAGGATAAGACTTCTTCTTTACACTGAGAAAGCATTTCCCGCTATATTTAGGAGACAAGTGGAACTGCTATTTTTTCAGCTTCCTTAATGGCTTTCAATGCTATTTGTCAAGGTTGATTTACTTAAAAAAAATTTTTTTTTAATTTTCTAACAATAAACAACTAGATGTAAAATCTTCCCTTGTACTTTGATTGGTGGTTCACACCTTTTGGAATATCTAGCTCATAATTTCAGAAGGAAGCAGCTGGTACTCGACGTTTAATTCCAACAAAATGCCTCATTCAATTCCCCCTCTCCCAGATAGGGTATACAGGCAATTGGAAAATATTCAATGACACTGATCCAAGTGTCCACATTAAGTGTGGAGAAAAGGTAGAGTATGCTTTTAATATCCTGGAAACTGAGCTAATGGCATTGAAATGTCTGATCTTAAGAAAACATGCTTGTGGCAAGAAAGGGTGACTATTTTAGCTGCTGTTGATATCTGCATGGGGAACCTTTGAAACTAGGGTAAACACACAGGTTTTTGTTCCTGAGTCTGAGTGAGTGTTTTACCAAGGAGCTCTGCTGTAAATCAATGGTTTAAGTATTAATAATGATAGGTATTGTTAACTGAGGACTCACTGTATGCAAGGCTTTTACATAGATTATCTTGTTCAATCACTACTATAATTATCCCTATTTTATAGATAAGGAATTTGAGGCATAATGAGTATAAATAATTTGTCTAAGGTCACATAGCCTGGAAGTAGTAGCTCGTAGCCAGGGGTTGGCACACTTTTACTGTAAAGGGTCAAAGAGTAAACTTTTTTGGCTTTGTGAAGCCTACAGACTCCATTGCAACTACTCAACCCTGCTGTTGTAACGAAAGCAGCTATAGTCACCAGGTGAATAAATGGGAGTGGCTGTGTTCCAGTAAAACTTTACTGGAGGGCTTCCCTGGTGGTGCAGTGGTTGAGAGTCTGCCTGCTGATGCAGGGAACATGGGTTCGTGCCCCGGTCTGGGAAGATCCCACATGTCGTGGAACGGCTGCGCCCGTGAGCCATGGCCACTGAGCCTGCGCATCTGGAGCCTGTGCTCCACAACGGGAGAGGCCACAACAGTGAGAGGCCTGCGTACTGCAAAAAAAAAAACCCAAAAAACTTTACTGGAGATAGGTGTATAAATGGGAGAGAGAGAGAGAGAGAGAGAGAGAACTATATCTCAATAAAACTGGAAGAAAAGTTCAAAAAATAAATAAATTTAAAATTATGAAATTAAATTTTAAAGGCTACTGTACTGTATATTTGAAAAAAATCCTTTAAAACAAAAGCAGGTGGTGGCAGCCTACATCGTTCTCAATGGTGAAAAACTGAAAGCATTTCCTCTAAGATCAGGAACGAGACAAGGATGTCCACTCTCACCACTAGTATTCAACATAGTTTTGGAAGTTTTAGCCACAGCAATGAGAGAAGAAAAAGAAATAAAAGGAATCCAAATTGGAAAAGAAGAATTAAAGCTGTCACTGTTTACAGATGACAAGATACTATACATAGAGACTCCTAAAGATGCTACCAGAAAATCACTAGAGCTAATCAATGAATTTGGTAAAGTATCAGGATACAAAATTAATGCACAGAAATCTCTTGCATTCCTATACACTAATGATGAAAAATATGAAAGAGAAATTAAGAAAACACTCCCATTTACCACTGCAACAAAAAGAATAAAATACCTAGGAATAAACCTACTTAAGGAGACAAAAGACCTGTATGCAGAAAACTATAAGACACTGGTAAAAGAAATTAAAGATGATACAAACAAATGGAGAGATATACCATGTTCTTGGATTGGAAGAATCAATATTGTGAAAATGACTATACTACCAAAAGTAATCTACAGATTCAGTGCAATCCGTATCAAACTACCAATGGCATTTTTCACAGAACTAGAACAAAAAATTCCACAATTTGTATGAAAACAAAAAAGACCCTGGATAGCCAAGGCAATCTTGAGAGAGAAAAACGGAGCTGGAGAAATCAGGCTCCCTGACTTCAGACTATACTACAAAGCTACAGTAATCAAAACAGTATGGTACTGGCACAAAAACAGAAATATAGATCAGTGGAAAAGGATAGAAAGCCCAGAGATAAACCCATGCACATATGGTCACCTTATTTTTGATAAAGGAGGCAAGAATATACAATGGAGAAAAGACAGCCTCTTCAATAAGTGGTGCTGGGAAAACTGGACAGCTACATGTAAAAGAATGAAATTAGAACACTCCCTAACACCATACCCAAAAATAAACTCAAAATAGATTAAAGACCTAAATGTAAGGCCAGACACTATAAAACTCTTAGAGGAAAACATAGGCAGAACACTCTATGACATAAATCACAGCAATATCCTTTTTGACCCACCTCCTAGAGAAATGTAAATAAAACAAAAATAAACAAATGGGACCTAGTGAAACTTAAAAGCTTTTGCATAGCAAAGGAAAACATAAACAAGATGAAAAGACAACCCTCAGAATGGGAGAAAATATTTGCAAATGAAGCAACTGACAAAGGATTAATCTCCAAAATTTACAAGCAGCTCATGCACCTCAACATCAAAAAAAACAAACAACCCAATCCAAAAATGGGCAGAAGACCTAAATAGACATTTCTCCAAAGAAGATATACAGATTGCCAACAAACGCATGAAAGGATGCTCAACATCACTAATCATTAGAGAAATGCAAATCAAAACTACAATGAGGTATCACCTCACACCAGTCAGAATGGCCATCATCAAAAAATCTACAAACAATAAATGCTGGAGAGGGTGTGGAGAAAAGGGAACCCTCATACACTGTTGGTGGGAATGTAAATTGATACAGCCACTATGGAGAACAGTATGGAGGTTCCTTAAAAAACTACAAATAGAACTACCATACAACCCAGCAATCCCACTACTGGGCATATACCCTGAGAAAACTGTAATTCAAAAAGAGTTGGACTTCCCTGGTGGCACAGTGGTTAAGAATCCACCTGCCAACGCAAGGGACACGGGTTCGAGCCCTGGTTCGGGAAGATCCCACATGCCGTGGAGCAACTAAGCCCATGTGCCACAACTACTGAGCATGCGCTCTAGAGCCCGTGAGTCACAACTACTAAAGCTTGTGAGCCACAACTACTGAAGCCCGTGTGCCTAGAGCCCATGCTCTGCAATAAGAGAAGCCACCGTAATGAGAAGACCACGCACTGCAACGAAGAGTAACCCCCGCTCGCCGCAACTAGAGAAAGCCCACACACAGCAACAAAAACCCAATGCAGCCAAAAATAAATAAATAAATTTTTTTAAAAAAGAGTCATGTACCACAATGTTCATTGCAGCTCTGTTTACAATAGCCAGGACATGGAAGCAACCTAAGTGTCCATCGACAGATGAATGGATAAAGAAGATGTGGCACATATATACAATGGAATATTACTCAGCCATAAACATAAACGAAATTGAGCTATCTGTAGTGAGGTGGATGGACCTAGAGTCTGTGATACAGAGTGAAGTAAGTCAGAAAGAGAAAAACAAATACCATATGCTAACACATATATATGGACCCTAAAAAAAAAGGTTCTGAAGAACCTAGGGGCAGGACAGGAATAACGACGCAGACGTAGAGAATGGACTTGAGGACGTGGGGAGTGGGAAGGGTAAGCTGGGACAAAGTGGCATGCACATATATACACTACCAAATGTAAAATAGATAGCTAGTGGGAAGCAGTCGCATAGCACAGGGAGATCAGCTAGGTGCTTTGTGACCACCTAGAGAGGTGGGATAGGTAGGGTGGGAGGGAGACGCAAGAGGGAGGAGATATGCGGATATATGTATATGTATAGCTGATTCACTTTGTTATAAAGCAGAAACTAACACACCATTGTAAAGCAATTATACTCCAGTAAAGATGTTAAAAAAGAATAAATAAATAAGCAGGTGGTGGGCTGGATTTGGCCCCGGGGCAGTAGTTTGCTAACTCCTGCTTTTAGCCAAGATGCTAAGCTCTGTTTTGAGGTCTGTTGCTGGACTCTTTTATTTCAATAATCCTCTTTCAAGATCTTTTACATTTACGTATGCGCCATTGAGCCTACTTACACGATGACCTACTGAGCAAATAATTGTGATTTTTTAATAAGTCACATTCTTTAATGCCAGCAGCACTCTAAATGTTACAGGAAAGAGCTTCTGGATGAGTGGGATTATAAGCCAACCAGGACTCTTCAGAGGAAAGCCTCCGTGTGCATCTTAGCTCTCAGGAGCTTGTAAGCTGGCACGGTGGGAGAGGAGCTGGGTTTTGCAGCATCCGCTCTGTGCCAGGCCCCGTGCAGAGGCTCTTCATGCTCTCCATGTCCTCAGAATGTCTATATACCACTCTTTCCATACAGGCTTCAAGGAGGCCCTCAAAAACACACAACACCAACAAGATAAAAGAACTGAAGAAGATGGAGTACTGTATCATTTAATCCCCACATCAATCCTGCAAGACAGGCACCATTATTCCATTTTATAGGTGAGAAATAGAAGCTCAGAAGGGAAGTTACTTGCCTGAGGTCAGAGAGTGAGTAAGTGGCTGAGCATTTCACCCCAGACGTGCCCAGTTTCTTTGCCTGTACACCTTCCGATTGGCTACAATGCCCCTTTGTAGTGGACTGCACGCCTCACCTTACTTCATAACTCAATCACTGAATGAGTTTGGAAAGTCAGTTCAATTTGAAATTCTGTTTGCTTCCACTCTGTAAAAACGAGGATAGGAAACCTTGGTGTATCCTACTCGCTTGACATAGTTGCTAAGATAGTCAAGCGAGGTAGAGTCCGTGAAAGATCCTTGCAAAGTGTGGAACTCTGCCAAGGTGCCACGGTGGCATGTGCCAGAGAACTGGTCAGAGTTGCCGTGAGGCAGCATCTTCCACCCCCTCACCCACTGCTGGCTACTGCAAGGGTTCCCCTGCCCCCAGGGGACCCTGGGCCACTGAATCATTCAGATTGCCCAAGTCTGGAGAGGAATTGGCCCCCTAGAATCCCCTGAAGTCAGCCCAAAGCTCAGGAACTTGGAAAACGTAATGGAATTGTCATCCAATTTCTATTCACATAAATGACTCTTACGAAGGCACTCATAGTGTCATCACCATCCCTCCCCACACTGCCTTCCTCCCAAGGGACCCTCCTCCTACTTCTATTCCTCTAGTTTCAAAAAGGGCTCTTTCTCTTCAGGATATGTATAAATCCAACCCTTTCTCCCAGCTCTAACCTCTGCCCAGTTGTTTCAACGATGTGGTAAGGAACGTGGTGTGAGACGGCTTTCATGGGTCTTTGCCTCAAAGCTGTGACGTTTCAAAACTCTTGGCTGAAAGTTAGAAACTAGAAAAGTGGAATAGCTTGATTATATAAGGAAAAAAATGTCTGTATGTCAAAAAGCACATAACATTCAAAAGGAAATGGCAAACTGGAAAAATATTTGCAACACAGGACACAGAACTAGTATCACTCGGTATCTAAGATCTTCTACGAATCAATCACAAAAGCGACTACTTAAAGTGGGAAAACTGGGAAAAAGCCATCAAAAGGCAATGCACAAGACCAATTCTAAAGACAAATTAAAAAAAACTTTTTGCCTAGTTTGAAGTAACACCAGATATCCAATTCTTATGGAAGCATCAATAAAGGAAACGTTTAGACAAAACATACAGGATAACACCGGCATATTTAAATTGTGTGTGTGTGTGTGTGTGTGCACTCACACGGGTGTGTGTAATCTCTCTGTATAAACCTACACCTGCCTGAGCCAATTTGGATGACTGAAGAGAGTGATATTGGAGACGATGATTGGACTGAATGTCAGATTTAAAACTTATGAAAACCACATATACAAACATAGACAGGATTTCAACTCTGAGAATTTTGACAAAGGGAGAAAGAAGCAGATATGTTTAGGGAGGAAGCAGCCTCATAAACTCTTGTTTTGCAACAGTGTCTGGAATGAAGTATATAAGGCCTGAGGCTCCATCTAAGGCAAAATCACACTGGAGAGAAATCCATTCATGAAGCTAAGTCATCCTAATGTAAATGACATTTCATGAATAGAGACTGAAACTAGTGTGAAGGACATTTTCTAAATCAATGTAAAAGTGTGCAGAAATAGCTGGATCTAAATTGAATAAGAATTGTGTGACAAATCGATGAGGTGGTGAGGAAAAGCCAATTAAGGTACTGATGGGCCTGTCAAGAGAATCTGAATGCTACAAGACCGAATCTAGAAGATTCTGGGTAAAGATGTTTCCTTGGAAGGGTTAGCAAAAGAAAGAGTTCTTTTAAGTGCTTTCCCAAAGCCTATTTTCTGTCCTTTAGAGCTTTTTGACTTTGAGTGGTTGGGAATGATTGGTTTTGATGATCTCAATCGCTCTCTCTCATTCTCTCTCTCTCTCTCTCTCTCTCTCTCTCTCACTCCCCCTCCATTACCACCAACAGGCTGACTCCCCTTGCCCCCTCCAATAACAGGCTGATTCTATTAGATCATTAACTTTCTCTTTCTTATAAAAAGAGTGCATTTGATAACATCATTTAATGGGGCGCTTGAGAAATGGCCCCTTTCAAAGTGTTCATCTTCATTTGTCCTGGTTGAAGAACTGGTGAGGCTAACTTAAGACAGAAGTAAGCACCTTTCTACTGAGGGTCTCACCTGGTAAGAGGTAGCTCATTTGGGTCCATTTAATGATAAAAATATGAACAAATCCAATCTAGAGGTTAGGGAATTGCCTATATTTTGAAAATCTTTGAGTTTCAGCTATTCTGTAAGGATTGACAGGAAATTCAACATGAGAGAACATTCCTGCCTTAGAACTTCTTAGGGAGAATCAAGCAAACCACAATGTAAGAGTGACCCTTGGTATATCTTATTCTAGAAGAAACGAGTCCTGGGCCAATTCATGTTTTCTGAACTTCATGTGAAGAGTGTGTGGGATATTCAAAGAAGGAGTGAGCACCATATGTGGACACCTTAAAATTGACAGGTGACTCAGCTCTCTTGGCACTATCTAGGCTGCTGGCAAATGACAGGCGTAATACAAAGCCCATACGGTGTCGTGGTTAGCAGAAAAACTGGAAGAAAGTCATGAAAGCAGTTGAGATAAACTGGCTATTGATCAAGATGGATTAAAAGACAAAATGAGTTGGCACCAGAAATAGATTAAGATGAGCAACTCTACACACTTTATTTTTAATGACCTTTAAATAATATAAATTCATTACCATTTTTAAATTTAATACTGCAATGTTTAAATTCTTAACCCTGGTGGTGCAGTGGTTAAGAATCTGCCTGCCAATGCAGGGGACACGGGTTCGTTCCCTGTTCCAGGAAGATCCCACATGCCGCAGAGCAGCTAAGCCCGTGTGCCACAGCTACTGAGCCTGCGCTCTACAGCCCGAGAGCCACAACTAAGCCTGTGCGCCTAGAGCCCATGGTGCCCCGAAACAAGAGAAGCCACCACAATGAGAAGTCCACTCGCCGCAACTAGAGAAAGCCCGCGCGCAGCAAGACCCAACGCAGCCAAAACTAAATAAATTTAAAAAAAAAAAGAAGAAAATGAAAATAATCAATGATACCACCACCAAGAGTAACTGTGTCAATATTTTGGTTTGTTTCTTTCAAGCCGTTTACTATGCATGAATACATTTTCTTTTCCAACACCGATTATTTACTATGTACCTCTATGCAATATACAATTAACTCTGTAGTAGACAACTTTGTATGTAAATCTTGGTTGAGTGTCTGTCACTTCCTTAGATTAAATTCTCTAGAAATAGAATTACGGAGTCAAAAGATATGAATTTCGGACACGTGGACACGGGGGGAAGGGGAGGGTGGGACGAATTGGGAGAGTAGCATTGACATATATACACTACCACGTGTAAAATAGCTAGCTAGCGGGAACCTGCTGTATAGCACAGGGAGTTCAGCTCAGTGCTCTGTGGTGACCTAGATGAATGGGATGGGGGGCAGGGAGGCCCAAGATTGGGGGATATATGTATACATATAGCTGATTCACTTCGTTGTACAGCAGAAACTAACACAACATTGTAAAGCAACTATATTCCAATAAAAAAAAGATATGAATTTTCAGGTCTTAACACGTATCACTAAATTGATTTCTGGGAAGGTCAACCTAACTTATTCTTAAATTATCCATTTCTTTAAATGCATCTTTTTACCTTCTGTGGAGCCTTTTATTTTCCCCTTGAAATTAAATAATCTCCTAAACTTGGCTCAATATTGTAATAGGAATAAAAAACAAATCCAGGTTTATTGAGAGAACTATTTTGTGATTTTGTTGTAACTTATACTGAGATAATTCTCAACTTTCTCAAATACTTTCATACCCGTTATTACATTTAGTCCCCACAAAAAATCCCATGAGGTGAATAGAATTAATTAGAGAATGTTTTAAGCTTTGGGAGAGGGTTTCAGGCATTATCTTGTTCAGATTTTATTAATGTTTCCATCTGACAAAGGCACAGGGAGGATATGAGACTTTTAAAGTTCTAGAGCCTAAGTGTTTGGAATCTCAGTTCATATATCACCTTCCCACTGGATGACCTTGACTTTATACTGGTCCATGTAAGGCTTTGTGGCACTCCCAATTTCCTCCTCCTTCTGCACTGTTTTATCAATGCATTGGGAACTACACCATTCAATCTCTCCTTATTATAGGGATATGCAAATAATTGGAAATCTGGACTGAGACTCATAAGCAGAGACAGAGCAAACTTGAAACAAGCACTTTATCTATGATGTGGATGATGACCTAGAAAAGTATCCCCAAGAGTATGTAGATGAAAATGAGCCAATGGACTTGAGAGAGGTCTGAACTTGGGGTGAACTTGATAAACCAAAGTGGGCAAGGGAAACTTAGTGAGAACAAGTTTAGAGCTCCAAGCTCAACCTATTTTAGTACTGTACTGTTCTGACCATGAGGACTGCTGAGAGCTGGAGTATGCAGAGACTCAGAGGGAATTGTTTCCACTAGTAATTCTCACCTGCTCACGTGATTTAAGTAGCATAGGTGAGTTTTGTCAACAGACAGGAAGAATCCTCAAGAGGAAACGTCAAGCCTCCTTCCACCCCAAATATTTGGACATTCTTTACAGATTATCATCTGCCTAAATCAGTGTGGATTACAACATACTGCATAGAAGTTAAAACAGCACTCTGCTGATGTTTGATGACCAACCAATGGTCTATCATGGTCTCTGGTCAGTTGTTGCTTTGTTTTCCCCCAGGGGTCAAATTTATTTTATTTAAAAACATCTCCATAGCATTTCCGTTTATTTTGTGTGTGTGTAATTTTAAATTCGGAGGAACCACTTCTTAAAATGCCTGACATTTAAGAAAATCTGGTGCTGTATTGCCACCACGGAAGCCAAGTATCGTGTGTATAGAATGTAGCACGGTTTAGCACGTTGAGTGTACCAGATTTTCCTTAAAATTAACATTCATGCCATATGTTGGTGCCCTAAAATCAATACTACTTTGGCTGATGAAAATGCAAAAGGAAAACATTCTCAGACTGAGTGCTGTTCTCTTTCTTTGTAGACAATGTTTTCTGTAGACATTAGCAATTATCTTTGGGAGGGAAAATGATGAGTGCCTGCTCTGTAATTCTTGGTGAGAGGTCAAACACCCAAAGGCATGGAAGCCAGGGATCCAGCTTGTAAGGCAAGGGAACCTCAAGGTATTGGCCCTGTAAGATAGTCCTGTGTCCTCAGTTTACTATTCAGCTCCAGACAGTGCCTTGGCAGAAACTTGGAGGTAGACTCCAGACTCATCCACCATCATTATGTTCAAGAGGGCAAGGGGGAGAGGAGGAGCCCAGAAATCTTTCACTGAACTTAGAGAGGGCATGACGACACCAGAAATTTAGACAATGCTCTGGCAACCCAGGGCAACAAGTGACCTATACTCACACATTTCCTTGTGCGTCCCAGCTGGTGGGCCTTGTGACCTTTGAGGTCACACTCCCTCTGAGTTGCTCCTCTGCCCCTACCTGCCTCTGCAGCATATGGCCTCCATGGTGCCAACAGGAAGTACATCTTTATGCCTATGGTTCAAGCATCTGCACTGTTTTGGATTTGCAATGTGCTTTGCCTATGTATTTATATCACTATGCTCCCTGGGCCCCTCTATGGCTTGGGCAGAGTCTGGGGCTCTCCCCGACACACAGGGGGCACAGCCTTTTGCTTATAAATATTGATCCAAAACCCATACTAAAGGGAAGGACAAGAGGGCAAGGTCACATTACTCCTAAAACCACCAGACATATTTGAACTATGATGGGCATTTTGTGCCTGGGGCTTCGTTCTGCTGCAGTATTAAATAAGAATGGTGTGTTCTCAAAGCTGAAGCAGGCTTTTACATCTGTACTGTAAAGGATATACAGTATTTAAGGGGAACATCTGAAAATCCTACCAGTAGTAGAACCTAAGAAAGTCTGGAAATCTATCTTTTAAAAAAACTTTTTGTTGTGGAAAAATTCAAACTATAAAAGTAAAGAGAATAATATAATGAATCCCCATGTCTCATACCAAGTTTCCATTATGACCAAGCTTATTCCACCTATACCCATTCACTCCCTTACCTCCCAACTAGGATGATTTTGAAGCAGATCCATGACATCTTATTATTCCATCTATACCTATTTTAGGATGTATCTCTTAAACATAAGCACTTTTTTCTTAAAACATAGCTACACTACTATATGTAATATCTAAAATAAATCAGTCGTTTCCTTAATCATTAAATATCCAATCAGTATTCAAATTTCACTAGAAAATCCAATTTTTTGCCTTGGAATGAAAAACATTCTTGGAATTGTGTCAGTTTACTAGTAAACTAGCCAGTTTTCCACCTTTCAGATATCATAGAAGAGTTTGAAAGGTTGAAAAGAAAGCTCCTTTTGGGAGCTCTGATAATGAAGATAAAGAGAAGGAAGAACTACTTGGACTTCCTTAACCCGATGTCAATGAGTGTTGAGACTGAAAAGGTTGTTACACATTATCCAGCTCCACCACACTTCCTTGTTGTAAGCTGAGGCACAGAGGAGTAAACTGACTTCCTCAAATTCACACAGCGAATTAACGACAAAGTATTCAATTTTAAAATTTAAGAGGCTCTATTTAAGATATTACTTATTTTGTTTTTAGAGTTGTTTTAGAAGGACCTCTATTTCCAGGGCTTGGTGCATGGATTTAAGGTCTGTGTGGCTGCTTTGACAGTTTAGAGCTGTGCTGTCCTACTCAGTGCTAATCAGCTATACGTGGCTCATGAGCACATGAAATATGACTGATCTGATTTGAGACATGCTATGCATGTAAAATATATGCTGGATTTCAAAAATTTGGCAAAGGAAAGGTAAAATATCTCATTAATTGTTATTTTATTGATTAATGTTAAAATAACATTTTTGAGTTGCTGGGTTAAATAAAATAGATTTGTTCAAATTAAGTTCACCTGTTTCTTTTTACTTTTTTAGTATGGCTGCTAGAAAATATAAAATTACATTTGTGTCTTACATTCTATTATGTTTCTGTTGGACAATGCTGGTTTAGAGATTGTGTTTTTGATCCAGGCAGGATTCCATCAACTCATTACACAACCAGGCCTTGGGGCTGGAGAGGGCTGGGGGAGGTCATCTATCCTACCCGCCTCCTACCACTAAGGCTGGAAACTAACTAAACCACCCTACCGTAAATCTTATTTTTAAATATTTGTAGAAAAATAAGACTTCTAACTTCGCATGGCTTTGCCTAATGTAGGTAGGTGAGTTCTACGAGTAGGAGAGTCATACATCTACTTGTGCAAGTATTTTAAACAAAGCACTAGGAATTATTCTTGAACTCTGCCTCCATCAACCCTCATGGCCAATCTAAAAGCAAGTTCTACTTTCAAAATACCTCTCAGATCTCTACATTTATCCTCGTCGTGACCTCCCCAACCAACTGCATGGTCCAAGCAACAACGATCTCACCTTAGCTGCGGCGTTAGTCTCATAATTAGTCTTCCACACCATTCTTACTCTTGTAATCCATTCTCCACGAAGCAGGGCAGTGGCTTCTCAGAGAGCACACACAACCATGTCATTCCCCTCCTTGAAGGTCTCCAGTAGCTCCCCATTTATTTCAGGATAAAATTCAAAATCTGAACATGGCCTTCAAGCCCAGTATGGTCTGATCCATTTCTTTGGCTGCATCTTGACCACGTTCCCCAAGCTCTCTGCAGTTTACTCATATTGGCCTTCTCTCAGTTCCTTATCCATACCGTGCTGCTCCTCCTTTCAGAATCTCCATACATGTCATTCCTATTGCCTGACAACTCTTCCCCTCCCTCCATCTACCTCCGTCTAATCAATACATATTTATTCAGATCCAGCTCAAAGCATCCCTTCCTCAGCACTTCCTGACCAGAGCAGGTATACTAATTTCAACACTCAGCACAGATCAGAGTGGTCATTTTCACTTATTTGTGTGATTATTCACTTAATGTCTAACTCCCTTTGTAAATTGTTTGCTCCATAATTGCAGTGAGCTCATTAGTTCACATACACTATTGTATCCCAGCACAGTTCCTGGCACGTAATAGGCCCTCAATTAACGGGAAGGACAAAGGAAGAAAGGCGAGGTGGTTGTACCAACAAGAATCCTGTCTTGGGCTTCCCTGGTGGCTCAGTGGTTGAGAAGCCGCCTGCCAATGTAGGGGACACGGGTTCGAGCCCTGGTCCAGGAAGATCCCACATGCCGTGAAGCAACTAAGCCCGTGCGCCATAACTACTGAGCCTGTGCTCAAGAGCCCGTGAGCCACAACTACTGAAGCCCGCGTGCTGCAACTACTGAAGCCTGTGCACCTAGAGCCTGTGTTCCACAACAAGAGAAGCCACTGCAATGAGAAGCCCGTGCGCCACAATGAAAGGTAGCCCCTGCTCGCTGCAACTAGAGAGAGACCATGCATAGCAACAAAGACCAAACACAGCCAAAAATAAATAAATTAAAAAAAAAAAAGAATCCTGGCTCTTCTCTCTTTACTACTCTCAAGTGGAGAGGAACACCCCTCATCACCATTCCTTCACAGCTCGTTAACTTATTCCTGGACAGACTACCTGAGTATCCCAGTTATGGATCAGCAAATTCTATGGGCTCTATTGTCAGTGTCTATCCATAATCCAGCCACTTCTCACCACCTCCACTGCCTCTACCGTGGTCCAAGCCACAGGTTTCTTCTAGGAACTTTGACCTTTACTCTGAAATAGTGGAAAATTGTTTTCTAATAGCCTCTTAACTCTTCTCCTTACTTCCACATTTGGCTCCTTGTAGCCTACTCAACACAGTAGTCAAACTGATTATATTAAAGTGTAAGTCAGATCTTCTTACTCTCCTGTCTTAAACTCTCCAACAATCTTCTATTTTAGAGTACAGCCAGAGTCCACCCTGTGGTCTGCAAGTATCTCCATGATGTCGTTACCCCGCTGACCTCATACCCTACCACACTCTCCCTGGCTTACTCCACTCCAATCCCAATGACCTCTGGTTTTTCTCACACACACCAGGCTTTCTCCCACCTCAGGGCCTTTGCACCTGCTGCCCTTTCTGCCTGGACAGCCCTTCCTCTGGATACCTACATGATTCTCTCTTTGCCTCCTTTAAGTTTTTGTTCAATATCACCTTTTCAACGAGGCCACCCTAACCCCGCCCTGCTCCCCACCCCCGCACTCCCTATTTTTTCTCCTTCCTTGTTTTATTCATTTACTTTTTTAAAAATTTATTTATTTTTTGGCTGTGTTGGGTCTTCGTTGCTGCACGCAGGCTTTCTCTAGTTGCGGAGAGTAGGGGCTACTCTTAGTTGCGGTGCGTGGGCTTCTCATTGCGGTGCCTTCTCTTGTGGAGCACGGGCTGTAGAGCACAGGCTCAGTAGTTGTGGCACACAGGTTTAGTTGCTCCATGGCATGTGGGATCTCCCCGGTCCAGGGCTCGAACCCGTGTCCCCTGCATTGCCAGGCAGATTCTTAACCACTGCGCCACCAGGGAAGCCCCCTTGTTTTATTTTTCTCCATATCTTCTAACATATTATATAACTTATTTATTTTATTCATTGTCCACTTCCCTCTGCTAGAATGCAGGCTCCATGAGGACAGGGATGTTTGTCTTCTGTTTCCTGTTATATCCCCTAACTCATGGCCGATCTAAAAGCAAGTTCTACCTTCAAAATACCTCTCAGATCTCTACATTTAGAGAGATCTGTCTATCAGATCTCTCTAAAGTGCCTAAAACACTGTCTATCAAGAGGTGCTTAAAACACTGTCTATCAAGAGGTTGTTGCCAGATAAATGTCTGCTGAAAAACAGGCAGGCTTGCAACCAGCCATCCAGCGTGACCAGGCAGAACTGGCCTGTGTTGTCAGCAGGGCCAGCTTGGCTCTACCTCAGAGCTAGTTCAGGAGACTTGGAGGCTCTCTAAGCCCAGGTCAGCTGCCCAATGTCCTAGCTCAGTTCTGGTAACTGTCTGCGAGGCCAAGGAAGAAATATGGTTCCAGAGAGCATCTAAATGGCTCCCCCTAACATCCTCCCCACCTCCCCCTCCTCCATCCCCACCACACACAAATACACCACACAACCGTCTCCCTTTCCAAGGACACAACTCAGGCTATTTCTAAAACTGAGATTCTGATCCAAAACAGTAGCCAACACACAGTGCATCTCCATGTGCACAGGAAAAGACAGGAGACCTCTGAGCAATTTCCTGGCCCTATATTTTTCCATTCCAGTAAATGAGGCCTTCTTTAGCTCAGGAATCTATCAATCTATCAATCTATCAAGCCAATGCCTTAATGGTGCATTCCATTCATTACTGCCTGGGCTTGTTTCTTTGTTCTTGGATTTTCCATTTTAAGTGATGGACACCTGGATCCCTTCTGTCATAAAAATTTTGACAAGGAGCTCTCCTGGGTGTTGACTACTAGTTAAGGTAACGCTAATAGAGAGTTCCTTTCCTAAATAGGCATTTTATTTAATAATATGTAATACTTAAATTGCACTCTCTGCCTTCAAAGGGTTTTGCAAACTTTACACTCTATTAAGCTGAGCAGCGTTCATGCTTTATGGCTGAGAACCCAGCAAGGTTAACTTGCCTAAGGCCACAACTAGCTGTGCTTTGGACAAAGTACTTTGCCTTTTTTAATAGATAAGGAAAATATCACTAATACAAATTGTAGTTATTTAGCAACTGTCATGATCAGTAAATTAGTTTTGAGTTCTGTGTGTTTTTTTAAGGCCCTGTTTGGAGTTCTTTCTTGGCTGTACTAGCTCCTCCATGTCTCCAGATACAATTCCATGTTCCTCTTCTTCTTTGTCCCCAACCCCTACCCTTCCTCCTCTTCCTCATCTTTATTCTCTGTTGGGTCTGGGATACTCTAGCTGCCAGGAGGAACCCACCATATCCCCAACCTGACAGTTACCCTTATCCCTGTTTCTCTGGGACCTACTTTCAGGAGATAAGCATATTGTCATTAATAGATTACGAAGGCTTGAAGTCAAGTTCCAAAGGGTGGAGAAAACCAAAGAATAGGTTGTATAATATCTTCCTGGCTTATCAGTTTTAGTGGTGAGTAATTTAAAACATTTTAAATGCAAACAAATATGGATATGTTATGGAGCAGAATGCAAACACTAGGACAGGCTAAAGGCTGAAATTCTACCTAAGCAGATGACTTAGGATTTCTTTTCTAGATTTTTCTCTCCCATTAGCAGTACTTGGATTAGAAAAGTCTAAGAAGAACTGATATAACATGGCACTTCCTCTGAGCTCCATGGAGGTGAAATATCAGGATTGATTTTCTAAGGGCTGGTAGAATCAGTCTTGTTATTGTATTGTGCCTTTGAGCAAGGAATGCTTTTTCTGGGGACTGTCTTGAAGGTAATGGAGGGAAGCTGGGGCATCCTTTCCTCTGGATCTTGAACATCCACCAGGCAGCAGCCTTACCAAACTGAGGGCAGAGTGGCCTTTTTCTCATTATTCAACAAATAAAAGAAATACGCAAGGAAACCTATCATACCTGAGACTATGATTAAAAAGAAAAATCTGGCATGTGTTCAAGGATGAAATTTCTGTTACAAACTGATTTCACACTGAATGTGTTGAAGACCTTTAAAGAGAATGGAAATATGTGAAATAAAAGCTAAGCCACGATTACTTGGATTTGGCTTTAACCTTTCCACACTGAGGTGCACATAACCTCAAGCCCCAAGGATACTTAAGCTCATCACAGCATGTGAAGATAAGGTATAGCGCCATGCATGTAACGTGCCTGTAGAATGCACTTGTTATGGAAGAGCAAAGAGCTCAGGACACAGAGTCAGAATCCCAGCTCCCCGACCTACTAACTTTCCTAAGCCTCCCTTTCCTTAACTGTAATAACGGGATAATAACACTTTATCAAATATTTCTAGCTCTTCTTCTGAGCACATAGTCAGATTGCACTTCCCTATTCCCTTTACTTGTAGGCATGGCCGTGTGACTTGCTTTGGCCAACAAAATGCGAGCACAAGTGACGTGTCATTTCCTTGTGGAATCTTTGAGAATCAGTCCATGGTTCCCATAATTTTCTTTCCCTCTACCATAGCAACCTGAAACATTTCCAGTATAGCTGTTCTGTCAGCCTAGGTCCTAAATCTAAGGTGACCTGGGTCAAAGCCACTGTTGATTTACGAAATGGATATGTAATGGAAGGGAGATATAAATCCTTGTTTTCTTTCTTTTTTCTTTATTTTTTTAAGCCGTGGGGATTTAGAGTGTGCTTGTCACTGAAACGTTACCTAGTCTATCCTGACTAATACACTACTTCATGGATCTGGGGAAAGATTAAAACGAGATACCTAATAGTTGTTACTATTGCTATGTACCTGCATGGCGCATAGCAAGTGCTAAATAAATGCTAGTTCTTTCCTCCATTACTAAATTTCTCTGCTTTGTGATCCTTCCCAGCCCTTCCTTATCAGCCCTGAGCTATGCTGCTCTTCAGATGGTTGTTTTCAATTTGAGAAGAATGAAAATCTTCGTTTTAAGACTTTTTAAAGTATTCCTTCATACACTTTAAGAAAATGAGAGAGCCCTTGAGTGGAGCAGACTGGGAACTCCCATGATGGGAAGAGAACCTCCTCTCTGAAATTTAGAAAAGAGAAAGGAGCTAAGTGTCTTATCAAGGAAATCAGCCAGAAAGTAAAACCAGTGAACTCTGAAAATTTCCAACCACAGAGAACGTGCCTCTATCATGGAGCTGGGAGCACAGACCTTTCATGGGGATCCGGTTCTGACTCTCCTTTAACAGGCTCTCTGTCCTGGAGGGAGGTGGAGTCCCTGATCTACTTAGTACCTGCTTTTACGACATTTCAATAAGAATGATGAAGATGGTCAGACCTCAGACTTTCAGCTTTTTCCTCACTGGCTTCTTAAGGGGCCTCTCCGTTCCTCTACCCAATCCAGGCTGTAGCTTCATGGGTCTGAGAGGGGAAGCCAATGGGCCACTGCTGCTGCTTTACCCAAATCACTTAGACTTAATCATTAACAACTCATTGAATTAGTCCATCAACCTAATACTTTTTTAGGGTGTTTAGCTCCACGTTGGAGGGAAAAATTTCCTACCTAAATTTACTCTAGAAAGCCATGTCTTTGAGACCCATTCAAAGGGTAAATGTTTGTTGATCAATTTAGAAGGCATTCATTAGGGCTGTTGTTCTCTAAACTGTTGAAAATTTCGAGCATAAGAGAAGGAAAGAGGAAGGGAATATATATGAGACAGAGCTTAATAAGTCCTCCACTTTTGCAGTCACTTCCAGAAATTAGAGGCAAGCAAGACAGCTCTATTTCAGAGCCTCCAGTGAGAGAAGAGACATGCAGAAAAATAGGAAAGGGGACAAAGGAGAACGTTCATTCAGAAATTTGTATTAAGCATCTGTGGAAGGATAGGCGCTGTGCTGGGCATGGATGGACATTGGTGAGAAAAGTCATGGTCCTGACTTTCTCAAGGGGAGAGGACACTATTGCTATTTTGTGTGGGTTCACGGCAGAACTTTATCATCCCTGCCCACCCCCAACCACTAGATGCCAATAGTGCCCCCTGGTCATTGTGATAATCTCCCTGTTTCCAAATGCCTCTGGGGCGGACTCTACTGTCCCCAGTTGAGAACTACTGAACTTGAGTATGATAGTTGTTGACGGTGCTACATTAGAGAGCTCTCAAAGGGGCATAAAGGACCCCAGTGAGAGGAGGAGCCAAAGAGAGGCTCACCCTGAGATGAAACTTGCTCTCTACATCTTGCCCTGGTTTACAGATCCGAAGTTCCAAAGGAGGCAGGACTAGGTTTGAGGTGCTGGTGGCTCTGAAGATACTCTGAATTTCCTTGAAGTTTCGGGAATGGATAGAATTATTTGAAGAGGAGGAAGCTATAAGGGGTGCGGATTGGTTAGCAAGAACCGCTAGACATCCCTCAATAGTAAGCTAGTCGGCTAGTAGATTAACAGGGGCCCTTTAGAGCTGGCCCACAGCTCCTTGGAAGGAGCTTAGAGGGCTAAAGGCCCATCATGTGGGCACTGATGTTGCACGGCCACCTCAGGGGCCTGGCACATACTTCTGGCAACTCACAACCTTCTTCCTCATTTTTAGGTTGCATTAGTTGGAGGACGAGAAAGGCTGATAAGAGAAAGGGAAACTAACATTTATTGAGTGCCTAGTATGGTCAGATAAAGCACTAGAAATGTTCCAATGTGCTATATCACAGAGAGGCTGAGTGAGGTAGAAGGAGCATAAGCTGAGAAGTTAGGCAGCCCAGGGTTTAAATTGTAGGTCTCTCACCTACCAACTGTGACCAGCTACTTAATCTCCGAGCCTCAGGTTCCTCATCTTGAAACAAACAAAAAAAAGAAAACCACCTCACGGGGTTAATTATGAGACTTCATAAAATAAGGTATACAAAACACTTGACAGAAAAAAAAGCCCTCAATAAATATAACTATACTAGTATTTTTGGCTTCCTAACAATACTAGTAAGAAGAGATTCTTGTGGTTGTAAAGAGGAAGGAGGAAGACCTGAAACAAGATTAGGGCTAGAGATCTAGAAAAATAACAAGACAAATCAATAATGCTCATTCCAAGTTCCTAGTTTGTTACTGCAGGCCTTTTCATCTGGACCTTTTGAGGGAAAATCTCAGCAATTGCTGCAGCTCTGAAAATGGGCCTCAGAGAGCCCCTCTCTCTACTGTGCACTGGCCAAACCATTGGGATGCGGGGTGGGGGGGGGGCATTCTGGATCAAAACTTACGGACAGGGACACACTGGAGAGCACACAGAGGAGTGCAACCTGCTGGTGAGGAGATGCAAAACCACACCTTACTGAGATGGCTGACGGAACCTGGAGTGTTAAGAAGGAGGCGTGTTGGAGGTCTGGGGATTTGATAGCTTCTACATGAATACTTCAAAGGGCCGATACTTGCAAGGACTGGATTTGTTCTGTGTGGTCCCAGTGAGTAGAAACAGTGTCAATGGATGGAGGTGACAGGGAAGCATATTCACCTCCATTCAGTATAACCATTAATTTACTGGAAACTTCTGGAAAGCTCGAACTGGGTTTTATTCATGTAGTGCCCACAGCACCAGCACAGAGCCTTGCCCACGTGGTACAGCCAACGATGAGTAGCTGCTACGATTATTACTGCCTGGTCTTGGGAAAAGCAGCCAGTTTGGAGAAGCTGATTATCTCTTCATCGGCCCATCAGCCTGAGACCTTTGTTAGAAACAATTACGTCAGGCAGTAGTGACACTCAGGGCAGCCCATTTTTAAAAGTCTAGCAACAGGTTCTTTTTTTCTACCTTAAACAACTCACTTTGCAAACACTGAAAAAAAAAAAGTTTCTGTCGGGCTCAAAGGTTGTTCATGGCATAAAGCTAAATAACTATCATGGGATGATCTGGAAGTGAAATTTTAAGCTACATAAACATTGAGCCTGCTGTGAAAGGTCATTCTGACTTCCTTTGACCCTCTCATAACTGTGATCCTCAGCATTTTGGTTTGTGGCAAGAAAGCATTGCTTCTCTCCTCCTATCTAGATGGTTTATTGGTCTTGTTTCCTCTCATGGTTTCTAAGGAGGAATAAAGCCTTGACATCTGCTCCAAGCCCAAACTCTTCCTGCCTGATCTATAAATGCATATTTTGATGACATAAAGTTGATAGATTTGTAACAGCTACTGGACCAGAATATATAGAAACATCATCGTCTCTCTAGCTCGAGCTCATTGAAGCAAATACTCCCAAACACAGTATCTTCATAAAAGCCGCTGTCCTAACTGCCTGCCTGTGACTAAGGAAACGTAGATGAGGAATTACATATCTAGAATTGCCCTTTCTTCCTATTCCACATTTTCACTTATTCATAAATTTATCCCCCAAATGTCTATCAAGTTCCAACTATGTGACAAAAAGTGGTGCAGCAAGTGGTGCCTAACACAACAAGAGCACATTTGCTCTTTCCTATGTGACAAGAATGTGTTAAGGCATCACGTGCATTCACTCACGTGACCGTCACAGCACCCTATGAGGTAGGCTCTACCCTTTTCCCCATTTTGCCAATAAGGAAACTAGTACGCAAATAGGTGAAGCAGATTGCCCAATGTCACACAGGTCAGAAGGGAATCTTTAGGGAGACAGCTGTTAGACGAAGGAAGAAATTAAACAATAATGATGACTACTTCCAGACACTTTCTATCAAATATAGGTATAGGTAGCAGTTTAAGAGTAGAAAATCTCACTGCCACCAGAAGACCTAGATTATTCAAAATACCGCCCTGTAATTTATTAGTGAATACCAGCTTTGCTCTACAGACAGTGGTTCCCAGGTTTTTCAGCATGATGCCCTTTGTAAATTTCATAAATAAACACATTTTGCAAATCCCCAGAAAGTTTGAAAAAATACAAAATAACCAAAAGCTATTTTTAATTCAGCAACATTTGAAATTAATTTATATTTTATTAATTACCACTATATAACAAGATTTGAAAGCAGAGGTACGTGTACTTTCAAAACATTATTTAGTCAGTGTGCAAACAGTAGGTACTTGACATCCAAATACAGACCCCTTGACTCCTTGCAATAACTCCACAGGCCCTGGAGATTCACAGAACTTATGACTTCTGCCTATCTTCTCTGAGTCTCAGTTTACTCATCTCTAAAGTGGGGATAATAAGAGCTTTAATGTGAGACCAACAAGAATTTGGAGGGCTCTTGTCTGAGAGAGTATAAAAATAGTTAAAAACAGCCTCTGACAAATACAGTTCCAATGTAGTTAGGGAGAACAGACACACGTGAAAGAATTAGTAGGCAGGGCAACCCACTAAGCTAAACTATGCCTTCTGGAATCTAGTTCTAGAATGTGATCTGATAATATTTAAGTGTATGCAAAGAGGGTTCACTATCACCTTACACACAGAAGGAAAATTCAATTCACTTAAAAGCTGTTAAATATTTTTTATTGTTTTTGCTGGAGGGCTGCTATCCATGGCTGAGACACTTGAAGTTACAGGGGCGCACAGATACATCCCTTGCTGGGCTGCACTGAGACTGAAGCTGGGAAACACGGGCATATGCACGTCATGGTGATGGAAGGCTTTTGGTCTGGTTTGGTTTGGTTTGAAGCTGCAACTCATATTTATTAAATGACTACCATGGGGAGGAAGTTATACAATGGCCCTAATATTAATATTTAATGATATTTTGATCCAAATGTGATTTAAGGAACATTTTTCATGCAAATGGAAACTTGCTGCTTAACTTAACTGGCACAACCCCCCGCATAATGTCACAATCTTGCAATTTTCCAGCCTGCCTTTATCACGTTTTCAGGATATAATTGACTCCAGGGGATAGAATTGTGGAAGTAGTTTCCCTGAATGATACTAGCTTGGGGGCAGCAGAAATTACTCCAGTCTCTCCCTTTGTGTTGTTGGATTGGGGAAAAAAAAAAAGCCTTTGAATCACCCCAGGACTCTCAGTTCATGGTGCTAATGAGTACACAGCTTGATGACTTAGATGCTCTTCCCCACTTCCCCAGGAAAGCTCCAGATCCCATGAGCAGGGAGACTTCAGATAAATAACTAAAAGGGCTAATATTTATTGAATATGACTATAAGGCAGGCACTGTGCTAAGCAGTTGCATGCATTATCACTCTTAATCCTCACAACAAACCCTAAGAGGATGGTGCTCTTTTATACCTGTCATGCAGATGAAGAAATTAAACTACTCATGAGCACACCGCTGGCAAGCAGGTGCGCGGGGACTTGATCTCAAGCAGCTGCCCCCAGAACATGGGTTGTAACCACTCCTCTATACTGCCTTGCCACTCCCCTCTCAAACTCGGCTTTCTGGGCTGCTTTCTCACCCTGGTTGACACCCATATTTTACACGTTGCCAAGGGAATGGGGACCCTACGATTTGAGAGTCAACTGAAGGAGGAGGAACAGAGCTTATGGTTGTGACTTTGTATGTGGCATTTAGTGACATGCGGGCAGGGAAAGGACAAGAGGAATGTAGATGGATGTGAAATGATCATCCTTAAAGAAATTATCAGAGCATGGAACATAAAATCAGAAGCATTTTCATTATATATATGTACTGTACTTAATTGAGCCAATCCCTTATTGGACAATTATGCTATACCTAATCTGTTTTTTCTTTTTTCTTGTCTTGCATTGTAGGTATGTCTTTTTACATCTTACAGGTATATTTGTAATATAATTTCCAAGAGGAGTCACTTTTACATTTTGATAGACACTCACAAATTGCTCTCTATAGTAAAGTTTTACTAATTCACTATTCTACCATCGATATATGACAGTACTCTCCAGATCCCCAGAAACAAATATGTTAATAAATGTTTTATCTTTTGTTTCATCAAGTAGGTAAAAAATGTTATCTCATAGTTTTAATTTGCATCCATTTTTATGAAGTAGGTTGAGTATTTTTTACATGTTTAAGAACCAAATATATTTCATTTTATGTGAAATGTGTTTCATGTCATTTGTCCATTTTCTGGTCATATTAAGTTCTTTGTGATACATGTTTAAAATGTTTCCCCCAGCTTTTTGTTTGCCTTTTTCACCTTGCTTATTGAGTTTGGGCCCTACAGAAGCTTTTTAATTTTAATGCATAATAAATGTTAAGGCTTCTAGATAAAACTAGAAAGACTTTTCCTACCCTGAGATTCAAAAAAACTAAATCTGACATTTTCCTATTATTTTTATGCTTTTATTTTTAACATTTTAAATCTTTGATCTATCTGGAATTTTAACTTAAGAAATAAGGAAGAGATATGTTTGTTTTTCCCAAATAGCTACCTAGGTATGCCAACACCATTAACTACATAATCCAACTTTCCTCTCTGATATGCAATGCTATTTTTGTCATATACTAAATTTCCATATGCTTTTGGGTTCACTGACTTGCCTTCTATTCATGTGTCAGCGAGCACACTCAAGCCTCTATCTCTGACTCCAAGTTTAGCCTTCTCTTCTGCATTACTTATATTTTCAAAACAACACACAATAAGTGAATGGAACCCTTTATGAATTTTTTGCAGTAACACTTAAGTCCTCTCTCCTTCTCCCCTACTGCCACTAGCTAACAAAATTCAAGCTTTTTTTTATTATATCTAAGAAAAATATAATTATGATAGTAAATCTGTTTGAAAGTATAGGGGACTAAGAATCAGGTACTACATTCTTGAGTCAAATAAACAGTTTGGGGCTAATCCACAGTTTCCTTCCATAAGAGCCAATGATTTTGGATAGTCTGTGTGTGTGTGCTTATACACACGTATGTAAGGCACATGTGCCATGTACAGGAGAGATAGCACTTTATTAAGTAAACCAACTCCCCCTCCCCCAAAATCCATAGTGGTTGAAAAGCAAATAAATTTAGCACTTTATGTCCTAATCCTTCTGGGATAGGATCTGCTCACAGCAGATTGTCCTTCCTCACTGCAGGTACCGAATATGTGATGCCGAAATCCCTCTCCTAGGAGGCTCAGAAAGAGCCCAAGGAGCCAGGGTAAAGTATGGAATGTCTGAGCACTTAAAGGTTGTAAAGACAAACCAAAATGATGTAATATTGAGCTGCACCTTCTTTTCCAAACACTAGGCTCTCCACTCCTTCTCCAACATCCTCTTTAAGACTCACGACTCAGGCTACAGCTAGGAGATAAGAACTCTCCATCCCTGGGGATCCAGAGACAGGGGTTGGTGCTGATGTGACTGGGATGCAGGAGAGCTCTGGATGATGTTGGAGGAGACGCAGACTTGCTTGTTGCATTGCATACTGAATATCTCCTGAGTGTTAAGAAAGACGGTGCTTGCCCAACTCTCTCTTTTTTTTTTTCTGGCTGCGCTGCATGAGCGCGCAGAGTCCTAACCACTGGACCGCCAGGGAATTCCCCACAACTCTTAAAAAATCCGGTGGGAGGCAGGATTCTGGATATACCTAGGAGTAACCTTGTAGAGCTTTTTGCATATTCTTCACCCTAAGATTTCAAGTTCTAGTAGTTCAGGAACCCCACCTTGGTGGATTAGGTACGGTGCTCCTTCGTACCTTAAAAGTCTTCAATGTATACATTTTTCAGGATAATGCTGAAAGATCCCCTTTCGTACATTTTTTTAACTGAAAAAGCTATCTGGGGTGGAGGGGAGGGGAGGGAGCTCCACTATGCTGTGGGGAAGAAAACTGCCTGAATTAGAAAAACAGTAAGAGACAAGCAGTGGCTTTTGTGGTGGGTGTTCCATAAAACAACGTTGAAAACACAGAGTTCTTTCTCTCCCTGCACTTCCCGTGAGGAAGGCCAGAGGGCCTCCATTAAGGGGGAGAAGCCACCGTCTCCATCCAGGCAAAGGCCTTGTGTCCAGGCTGAAGCAAACCAGAGGTTATTCCGGTCCTCTCCCTCACTCTCTTCCGGCCCTGCTTCCTTTCCCCCACCCCTCCAACAATAGCCCCTCTTGATTTCTGTTCTAAGTGAGAACGGTGAGTCCCCAGTGCAAAGGAAGCTCTAAGGATTCTTTCGAACTGGGAAGAGTGAGGGGTGTGTACTGGCATCTGCTCCTTGGCGGTGATGCTGGGGACCCGCCCCCCAACCTTCTCCCAGAGGCAGGTAGCAGGGTTTCTTGTCCCCATTCTCCAGCATTCAAAGGGAGAAGCTGGCAGCGTACCTCTTCTTCCCAGAAGGGCTCTGAGATACTCTCTCATACTGTTGCTTTTAAATATTTTTTCAAACCGCTGAAAAAGCTGGACACCTTTTTGGAATGATGTTCCCAAAATTGTCACTGCCCCTGCTGGGTCTTCCTTACCTTGAGCCAGTAGCCTGTGGGACAGTCAGAGCCTTAGGCCCCTCCCCAGATACATTAGAGCTGGGAAAGGCCTAGTAATCGGCCCCAGGTGATTCTGATGTTTGGTTCTCAAAAGACACTTGAAGAACAATACCCCAGACCTTTACTCTCTGAGATTATTAGGGTACCTTGGTACCGCGTTAACTTGCTAGGTGAGACCACAAAAATCATGCCTAATGCTGCTCAGAGGCTTGTCCAGTAACACCATTATCCAAGAGGGAGTTATGTTGTCCTGGACAAGTTCAAAGTTTACAAAAGGACTCTGTAGAACAGGGACCTACATTCTGAAATCAATCTGTGTATACAACAGATCCAAACCCTAAGGCAGTGTTGCTCAAACTTGAATGTGCTCCTGAATCATACGGAGATTATGTTAAAATGCTGATTCTGATTCAGGGGGTCTGGGGTGCAGCCTGAGATTCCGCTTTTCTAACAGACTCCCAGGTGATGCCATGCTGTTGGTTCTTGGACTACACTTGAGGAACACTGCCTTAAGGGATACTTAATTAAAAAATAATAATTATTAGCTGCTTCCTCCTTAATGAGAAACCTGAAAACAAGGAACATCAATTCAGTGACCTTGAGTAAATCACTTAACTTTTTCTAGCCTATCTGTTAAACAAGGTGGTTGCCTTTCCTCATCTCTGAAATGGGGAGAATAAAGCACCTATTTCTTAGAATGGGACGGTTAAGTGAAATAATGTATGTAAAGTTCTTGGCGGTCCCCAAACTTCGTCATGACTCCTCCAAATGTTGCGAGTGGTGGTGATCCTGTGGTTATCTCATTCTCCCATTAATACCAGTGGCCGTCACAGAATGAGGTCAAAGCGGGGCCGTAGCAGATGATAGGAAAATTGGAGAAGGGGTCAGAATTCCTTTGTGTGGCCCTGGTATTTGGCACTAAAGAGACAGGCTTTATCAATGTGAACAAAGAGAGGTTTTTCCGTTCCTACTATGGATAATGGAAACCTAAGACCCCAATGTTGTTATATTCATACTTATATTTACCACTTTAAATTTGCCAAATAAGTGCGAAACTGCCTCAGTCCAGGATTTGTTCATTTTGGCTGTCTCCAGTGCCTAATTATATAAAGGAAAAGGTATTGTGTGCCGCAAGGATATCACATTTCCCTCCCTGAATTCACTCCTTCGTGTTTGTGTAAACTCGGTGGCATCCCCTTAACTTGGATTTACAGCCCTGCCTATAAAAAACCTGAGAGCACTGAGCATTTCCTACAAGGCTAAATCCTGGCTCACAACTCTTTTAGTCAAGGAGAAACAAATGACCACTCTCTCTCTGTCTCTCTCTCTCGCCAAAAACAATGTGCTAACCCATCATCTGCCCAGAAAACGAATGGAAAATGAAATGCAACCAAAGTCTTTTCTGTGTATCTGATATATGTTTATCTCCCAGAAGCAAGTGGGTGGGTTCCTTGCCAAGATGACACATTAATATACATGTAACAGCCCCATGCATGTAATGGTGGAACAAGCCATAACTCCAGTCAATTCAGGTGGGAATAAACATGTCAAGCTGGCAGTTTGGCACTGTCCAGAACCCCAGAAACTTTGACTAATTTTCAACTTACTAACTGCTGTATTTAGCATTATATTAAGATAGCATATTTCACTCTACAGCCCACTTATTTATTGTCATCTAGTCCACAAATATTTATTGTGCATCTATCTTATGCCATGCACTATTCTAGGCCCTAGGCGTATAGCAGTGAACGAACAAAGGCCCTGTCCTCGTGGTGCTTACTGTCTAGTGAATTTACGTATTATACATAACTTCTGATGAAGACATGTTCTTATTCTTTTATCTATATGTCATTGTTTTATCTAAATGTATTTGACATTTGAATGGTTAAAAAGAACAGCCATCATTAGGCTAGCTGTTTCTGAGAGTGCACATCAAAATATTTGCTGCCTCTCTGCTTCTGTCAGGTGGAGACCTGTGTCCACTGCTGCTCTACTTATTAGCCATATAAACATGTGAGAAAAATATTCAAGAGATTTGGGTAGAAATGAAATTAGGGAAATCAGAAATTTTTCTCTAAGCTACAGATTTTTCTTATGATTAAAGCAGATTTAACAGGACTTGTGGGTGCCAGTTTTTCAAACACCATTATCAATCTTTTGCCTTTCCATGTCAGTATTAACTTAGGGACAAGGATCTAACTTCTAAAATAGGCTCAGCACAACACACACTGTAAAAAGGTAAAAACAAAACCAAAAAACTTATGAGATTGAATCTACAAATATTTTTTTAAAGTGAACAGAAAAAAATAGTATCTGTGTTTTCCTTGATTAAAGAACGAATGCATTTGTATCTTAATGTAAGATGCAAATAATATATAAATGCATAAATCGAAGAGTGCTATTCATACAGAATTACAATATTTATAATTCTAAGTAATTGCCCTTTTATGATACATATGTTGTTATAGAACATTCATCAATCTCATCTGACTGGTTGCATATTCCTTACTCCATAATGCTAACAGCTTCTAGAATAACAATTGATATGTCCAAACTAATTTCTGGAGAGAACATCAAATGCCGAATAGGAATTATGCTTAAAAGTATGGCTCTTAAAACATACGTTTTAGTTTAATGTCAATGCAATCCTGAAGAAGACAGAGCAAGACAGTGACCATCTGTTTTAGAGAATCACAGGATGTCAGCAGAAGAATCTCATAGATCGTCTAGTGCAGTGGGCAGGGGAGAAGAGTGTAAACAAGGCCCAGGTGAATTCTGATACGCACTCACACAGACCACTTTGAGAGTCACTGATTTGGTCCAACCTCATCATTTTACAGAGAAAACTGAGGTCCAAGCAAGTGAAGAAACCTATCAGGTCACACGTATAGGGGGCAGCAGAGGTTGGACAAAACAGAGCAGAAGTGTTCTCACTCCCAAACTGGTCTTTGTTCCCCTGCTCTAAGCCACCTTAGAAGACACATTTTTTGCACATTAGGGTAGAAAACCCCAGCTTCAATTTGCTCTCTGAGGGTTAAGTTGTCCAAACAAGTCTCTATTGTATCAGAGCCTCTTATTCTAACAAAAGAACCTCAAAGTTTTGTGTTATTGGTGGTAGATTTTGGTTGTTGCTCTGGTTGTGTGTTTTGCTTTTGGAAGATGGAGAGGGAAGTTTAACTAAGACCTAAGTTAAAGTATCATTATTACTTAACAGACTAACCAGGATGTAGGTTTTAAAGGTTAGAGTGAGAGAAAAATAGCAGTTGGATCTCACACACACACACACACACACACACACACACACACACACACAAAGTGGTGATACTGGTATTCTATTCATCAGTGATAAAGTAAGTGGCTTGCTGCTAAAATATTTGAGGAGAGGGATCTGTTAGCCTTCACTGTGGGGAGAACATGTCACTTCAAGTCCTCTTCTCTTTGGCTGAGTCACTGCCACCATGGTCTCCAAAAAGAAAGCCTCCAGCCCTCCACTGCTAGGGAAAAGGTCACCAAGAGCACAGAGCTCGAGAGCTTGGGGAAGTGGGTGAAAGGGAGAATGAAACATCTACAATATCATGTAGTCTCTTCAAACATTCATCTAAGTTCAAGACTTTTATCCCAAGACAAACTCTTCCTTACTCACCCCTCTATTGAACACAGCTGGCATTTTAATGAGGCTAAATCTGGCGTTTCTGCCATTAGTGAAGATGAACATCAAAATATTAAGCTCTGCTTTCCTTTGTTTTAAAAGAATTGAGCTTCACTCAATGTGTGCCCAACTCCAAAGCTATGAGGCATGATTTTTGTTCTGACAGACCCTTGGTACAGTATTGATCAAGGATAATGTCACAAATTATGGGGATATAGTCTACTCCCTACATTCCAAAGAGACAGTACCCTTAAGTATTAACATAAAAAAATTACAACTGACATTGGTTTGCTCCTATTATTTGCCATGCTTTGTGTTAATCGTGTTACATAAATAATCTTATTTAATCCTCACAACAACTCTATTATAACGTAGATGCAATTTTACATTAGGGGAAACTGAGGCTTAGAGAGGTTAATTACCTGGCCGAAGTAAGTGTCACACAGTAAGCAACAAAGCTGGAATTCAAACCCAGATTTGTATAACAACAAAGCCTGTGCTTTTGATGTTCTGCTTGCTCTCATTTGATTCACGTCCCAGCACACAGACCTATAGGACACATCCTAACATAATTTAACATTTATGTGACAAATTTATAATTTAGTTATATGTACAGTTTGGGCACAAATTAATTAACACAACCTCTGTGTGTCAAATTATGGCTCATTCCAAGCTGGAGTTCCCCTAATGTTATCACAGAAGAGCCTCTGATGACCCCAAAGAAGAATCACACACTGGAAGTTTCCACAAATGCCAAGTCACTCCTTGGAGTTGAGTGAAGACAAATTGGTAGCAAGTAGCCTAAACGAGTCAATGGCTCTCTTCTTTAGGGAGCTGATTTTTCCCCCCAGTATCCAACAAATATTCTCATGGCAATGACTTAACGACTCAAATGGAAATACTGAATACATACTTTTTTCTTTTAAAGAAAATAATCTATCCTGAGCTCCTTAATCTTGGGCCATAGTGGAGACACACGCTCGAGGCTGTTTTCTGCGCCATTGGCATACCCACCTTTTGCCTTACTTGTCTTTGGTCAGTGTGACTCTGCTGTCCTTTTTCTCATACTGTGTTGCATCTGATGCTTTTATTCAATAACCCGAACGAGAGAGTGTTCTCTGATGTTGTTCTAATTGGATGTAAAATCAAATACATTATCAAGGAAAAATGAAACTGAAAGAAGCAAGAAAACTCGCAGCCCTAAGTTTTCTACTGCGGTCACATTTGCTGATAAAAGATGCAAAATAAAAGAAGTGCCCAAGCTGATCAGTCCCGGCTCCCTTTTGACCTGAAGATCTATGCGATGGGGTGGCTGGGTAAGTGGTAGGGGAGCTGGAGAACACTTTCAACTGTTATTAGCATGATTTTGCCTCCTCAGCAGGCAAACGCTAATCACATCTCTTTTCCATTGCTCGTTTTATAGTGCTCCTAAGGAAAGCCTCTTGAAAAAAAGGAGAAGAAAAAAGAGGTCTGACTAATGGAACAAAACCCACATAACAGTCCAGTTCTATCATATTTTCTTATTCTTATTAAGATGATGGCTCGGTTTCGAATAAAGATTAATTACTTGATTGTGGTTAATGCATAGTCTGGCCAAGTTAATTTATAAATGAGAGAACAGCTATTTTTATCACACTCTTCACATCCCAGATGACTTCAATCAGTAAATTTCATAGAAATGAATATATGAAAAAACCTCTGCCTGTCCTTTGTCTTTCACCCATTCAACACCTCTCTGAGTTGAATGATTAATATTAGTAAATATACACGGTCTTTCAGAGTGACCTTGCTGGCCTGTTTCTGACGATGTGATCTTGGCTTCCTTGTGGCTTGCCATGATGAGTTCTTCAAAACATTATACTTTCCGCCGAATTTAATTGAAGTAAGTTAGACTTTTAAAAACTAGTTGTGTGTGTAATCTTGACTAGTTTGCTGTATTCTATTTGGTGCTTCGAAAGCCAGGCGCGGGGTAAGTATTTTTCAACATTTAGCTTGGTTTTTCACTCCTGATCACAAGAGATCAATCTCAACCTTCCTGTTAGTGGCATGTTGTTTTCCAAAACTAAAGCTACATGCCCCAAAATCTTTGACTTCTTTTGTGTGGCAGATGACATCTTCCACTGACAGTGGATAATAAATTTACATTCAACCCACATGTGGAACCTGAACACATAAGCCCCCCCGCCATGAAGTACAATTCGAAGTGACATTCCCTTCTTTTTTTCCTCCTACCTCAGTGATGCAGAATAACAATCATAAATTAACAGTTCTCTTTGCGGGGGATGCTGAATGAAAAGAAAGGAACAAGAGAAGGCACCTCAATCTAGACAATGGGTAACAAAATCCCCACAGCAAACCTCAGTTCTTAGCAGACACCCTGATAAGGTTCTCAGGACACAGCGCTGAGGAAGAGTGAATTCCCCAGTGAGACACATCACATACTCCAGTGGCTCCTGGTTAACCCGGCCATCTTATCTGTGCCAAAATTCAGATTTAACACAATGTCCTCCTTAGCCCAATGCAATTCTATGCCCAGTTCTGCCAGCCTCAGCTCTGCAAAACATCAGTATTCTCTTAAAAAAATATATAAGCTTAAATGCTGGGCCATCCTTCAGTTGTACGCTTTGATTAAGGATTACACCCAGTAAAGCATTTTCTGTTGAAGATGCCCACAGCAATATTCATCCCAGGGACAGTGAAATGGAGGTAGAAAGGATTGCATGGGTAACTTACCAGCTCCTGAGTCTCAATGGCTGCAGCAGCCCCCGTGCTTTACCTGATCCCTTGCCTCTCTGTCTCTCTCCCTCTCTCTCTCCCTCCTTGTCTTGTGTACAGATTGCAGGGAACTTAAAGAACTCGCAGGGACAGTGTTCAAATGACTTAAGAAAGAGAACAGGAACAATACTTCGTTCTCTTTTTCTCAGATGAGTACCTTCGGGAAGAAGGAAGGAAGGGAGGGGAGAGGGAGGAAGTCAACAACCCTTTGCTTTCCTGAAAAAAAATAAGGAAACAGAAGATAGACATCTCATTTTCTCTTAAACAAAATGTTGGAAGGGGCAAAAAAAAAAAAAAAAAACTTTGAAAAAAGGAATTCCTCAAATATGCTCTCTGCCCTGGGAGCTTTAAAGAGATGAAAAGCCTTACTGGCTTGGCCTGTCCAAACAAATGGTGTTCCAGAAAGTCAGGCTCTCCTGAGCTTGCAGCCTCTGGTATCTAGTTTGCAGAACTGACACAGCCAAAGGGGAACAAATCATGTCTTGTCCACTCTGAGCAAGGGAAAGTTTGGTCTGTCATGCTAACTGAGGCAAAGCGGCAGCCTGTGAGGCCAGGCAGCGTGCAGGTCAGCCAGAATGCATGGTTCTTCCTAGGCTCTTTGAAACACCAGTGTTGCTGCAGTTCTTCAGCCTGACTCTAGAGCCTTATAGTTCTTCCCAGATCAAATAACAGATTTATGCACTGGTCCCTGCCACGGACCAAGACAATAGACTACAGCAAGCTTCCATCTCTGCTGGTGGATGAAAAAGAAAGAAAGAAAAAAAAACAACTTGCCACACTGCTGTTGGACATAGTTATCTCAGAACTGTTGTTTACATAGTCCTATCCTTTACATTCTTAATGTTTCTTGGATTTGGTCTCCTCTGGAAAAACTGGAAGGTGATTTCTAATTTGTTTTCTAATATTGCACAGGTCTTAGATAAGTCAGCCACAGTTTGTGGGGGTTTTCAGCAATATGTAGATTTTTTAACATTTATTTTTTTATTTTATTTATTTTTTAACATCTTTATTGGAGTATAATTGCTTTACAGTTAGTTTCTGCTTTATAACAAAGTGAATCAGCTATACATATACATACATCTCCATATCTCCTCCCTCTTGCGTCTCCCTCCCTCCCACCCTCCCTATCCCACCCCTCTAGGTGGACACAAAGCACTGAGCTGATCTCCCTGTGCTATGAGCCACAGTGTTTGAAAACGGATAGGGAGGTTGAATACAAAGAGCTAGAAAATGGAGGGAATATCCTTTACCAAGTTAGGGGCCCTAGGAGTTCAGTGGGCAGGCATGAGCTCTGTTTAGGGTTTGTTTCGCTTAGGAATAAGCATGGTTTAAAATTCTCTGATTTGTGTTGTTGTGTCTTATGCCCTTCATTCATCTGGTTAAGACCATTTTTCACCACGAACAGGAACCAGCAGTTATGCAGATCTTTGTGGCAGCAAAAGAAGAAACAACTTTAAGTACTTCCTTATTTCAACCAATTATGAAAAAATGGGGTGGAGAGTCACACCTGAGCACGAGGTGCAAGTCAAGGGAGTTCGGGAAAAGAATGATTCTGATTCAGTCTCTCTGTAAGACTGTTATGGGATTCAATGGACTATGAGATCATTCATTTATCCAGTTTTCTTCCACCAGTAGTTATCTATCAATTTATCTCTCTACCTGAATATGTGTGTGTATGCATATGTATATGTCTGTGTGTGTATCATAGAGAATATAATGTCATTCGGTAAATTTGTAAGAGCCAGAACAGTCTTACTCTTTGCATTCCCGTGGCACCAATACTGGCGCAACACATGGCATTGGATTTCTGCCATGGGTGATCCAACCCCATCTACAGATGAAAAAACTAACGCCCAGAGAAGACTCTGTACTGTTTGCCCGAAGTCACACACACAGTGACTAAAACCAAAATGCTCATCTCTCTCCTGATTCAGCTCCGGTGCTCTTTGCCCTCTGCTGGCCTTCCTCTATATCCTGCCTTTGTAGAAATGGAAAAGAACACGAAAATGAAAATCTGCGAAAGCAAGAGAACAACATAAAAGAATGGCTTCGGGGAGGGATAGGAATCGATTCTTGTAGAACAACAGCGATACTGGGGGCAAACCTTTGAGTAACTGTGAGGTTTAAGAAGCGCTCTGCTGAAATGTACAATAAAAAGTGGAAGTAGGTGGGAGGGAGGTGAGGGTGAGTGAGGAGAAGGGGGGAAATGCTGGGCTGGGTGTCTGAGGCACCAGTCAGCGGAGGCAAAGAGGGGACGTGAAGACCAAAGAAGATCGGGCTGCAAACGTGTCTGATCACCTGGAGAAGCGATGACAGCAACACGCAGCCCTTTCCTTGTTCGTATTCCTCTTGCAGCCTCGGGGCAGAGCCAGGGCTGAGCCCCAGGAGCCCAGTCAGAATCCAGAGGATTTCCCTTTCAAGTCTGCAGAATGTGGGGACTGTCACGTTGAGGCGTGTTGTTTTCTCCAAGCCAGCGGACCCGCCCAAGGACAGCCTGGATGGGGACATGTGCCATCCGAGCTGGACGGCTTTGATGTCGTGGAGCTGCATCCAGGTGGGAGCTTGTGACTTCACCTCTGGAAAAGCTGGAAGGTGATTTCTAGTGTTTTCTAAATACTGGGAAGCAGCATGGGTCTTAGGTAAGTCAGCCACGGTTTTTCAAAAGGGATTCTCAGCCCTGCCTGTGCCCAGCTGTTCCATTCACAGAGCTCGTTGTAACCCTCCTGTGAGATGCATAGAACGGGCTTCTCCCTCTTTCCCTGCTCTGCCAATCATAAGAAGATGATCCCCTACTACCTGTAAAATCACCCACTGGGTGTCTAGAAGCTGAAATTCCTAAGTCCCTCCCATCAGGTTTCACGGGAGAGATTTCTCATCAGGTCACTCAGGCTGGTGAAGCTTCCTCTCCAGCCATCTCAGGATTTATTCAGATTCTGAAGGAAAGTGAAGGGAATGGATGTTTGTACTGCAGACAACTGAGGAAAGGCTCGTGTAGAACTGGACTATGGCCGGGCCTCTGACCCAACAGGTGAGCTCCATATTGCACTCGATATTATAGAGATCATTTGATTAGAAAGAGAGGGCTACAAGATCAGGGGACAAGGAGAAACACCAAGGTTAAAATTCAGTGAGGCAAAAGCAGTGACCCAAGACTCAGAACCAGCACTGCAGAAACATTAGCTCTACTCAGAACGCTTCCCACTTCTGAAGCGTCCTGACTGGTACGTCTCCCACTTCTGAATATCCAGAGCTCTAGGGCTATGTGTTCACCCAGGACTAATTTGACGCCTGGCCATGGAGGGCGGGGAAGTGAAGAACGAATTGAAATATAACATATGTTTAGAGCAGTGCACAAAAAAGTAAGTGCATACATCAGTGAATTTTTATAAAACCAACACATCTGAATAACAGAAACCTAAGAGGAGACACCCTGTGGCCCTCCAGCCTTCTACCTCTCCTCAAGGGTCACATGGCCCTAAATTCTCGAACCTGACGTAGATGATATTACCTGGTTTACATAACAAATGGCACCAAATTGTACTTTCTGTTTTGTGTTATATTTGTAAGATTCGCCCCTACTGTTGAGTGTACTTATGGCTCAATCACTGTCATCGCTGGAGAATACTTCATTCTGTGACTGTACCACAATTTACATATCCACTCTACTGAAGATGATATTTGGGTTGTTTCTATTTCAGGGCCATTAACAACAGGCTGCCAGGAATATTCCTGTCGCTGCCAGATGTCTTTTTAAAGCCTGGTGCAGGACTCCCCTCTCTCCAGGAAGATTGTCCACTCCAGTGATTCACAACCTTTTGTTTGGTTTCTTTGCACCTACTTCCTCTCACATGGGACGCATGGCATAGTTTTTTTTTTCTTTAATTCAAGTGGATTTGGTTTGAAGACCTGGTGATGGCTTTGGAGACCCTGGCAGAGTTCCTGAGTCGTTTCAGAACGGATTGGGAGCCACGGCTCTCACTTCCTGCTATGACCTGGAGATGCTGGTCCCTGCTGCTCTGAGTCACTCTCCATGGACTCGCCAACTCCCTTCCAGACTCTGTGCCAGTTGGGTCTCCCCTCCCTCGTGTAGGCTTCTCACGCATTAGACTAACGTGCAAGGAGAGGGCCAAGTCCTGAGCCTGAAACAGCTTTGAAACTTCCTTTGTTTCTTTGATTTATTCTCTTCATCTTGCCAGGCCCTAATATCCTCCAAGTCCCAACTCCCAAAACGTGAGAACATTCATTTCTTTCTTTCTTTTTAGTTTTTTTTTTAGCATGAAAAAACGATATGAAGGATTATAAACAAGTTACTAAAGAAAGCCTGTTTTATGCATCTAGTTTCCTCATCTGACAAGTGGGGATAATAACATAACATCTATTTTTCATATTCTTAGGAGTAAAGAGGAAGAGGAGCTAAAATCTTTCATACACTTACCATGTGTGAGGCACTGTTCTAAACATACTACATGTCACAACTTATTTAATCGTCACCACAGTCCTCTGAAGTAGGTGCTATTGTTGCCCTTTATCTCCTCCTCTTTTTTAACAGATGAGGAACCTGAAGCATGGAGACGTTACACTACTTCCCAGTATCACACAATCAGTAAGATTCCAAACCCAGGGAATTCTGGCTCAGAGCTCTATTTCAACCAAAAGCTAACAAACACTGCCTGTCGCACAGTAGAAACTGGTCCCTAGAATTGGAGAACATGCTGTATAATATAAAAGGTAAAAGTGTACAGCACAGAGGCGCATTCTGCAACCATTTAGTGAGCATGTCTCATGGACCAGACGGCTCCATGCTAGGAGTGGGCAAGGCACTTATGAATTTTACTTCCTGGCAGAGAGAGACACTTTCAATTAAATAAATCATGCTTGGGTATCTGAACAATTACAATTGCAGTCACTGCTCTGAGAAGGAAACCTAAGAGTTAGGAGAGCATATAGTCAGGTACCAAATCTGTACAAAAGGTCAGGGAAAGTCTTCTTAAGAAAATGAAACATAAACTGAGACCTGAAGAATGAGCAGGCATGTGCCAGGCAAGGAGGGGAGGCAGCAGCTCCTGCAACGGGCAGCTGGGGGGTCCGAGTTCAGATTCTGAACTTGATCCTAAGATGGTTGGGAAATCATTAAAGATTTTACACAGAAGAAGGACATGATCAGATTTGCATTTCAGAAAGCCTGTGTCGCTCACTGTGCAAAGAATGGCTTGTGGAGGGGCAAGAGTGGAAGCAGATGAAGAGTTGTAAAGTCTAGCCTAAATCTGGTTGTGTCGAGAAGGGCCGTCAGGAGCTGCAGGTGGACGTGTTGGTGCCTAGAGAGGTCGTGGGTGGTAAAGTCTGAGCACCACCCTCATACACTGTGTGGCAAGGGTTTACTGGAGAGTGAATATAGGCAGTGCCTGGCACGCAAACAGCTGGCTCATGAAAGATTCACACTTTTGAACAGCAGCACCTTCTACCATGTACCCACTCCCACCCCCAATCTCCAGAGATTCCAAACCTGAGTACCTACCCGCCTTTGCTCCACCCTAGCCTCCTGGTCGGCTTGCCTTACTGTCACCGTCCTCACGTGTATCCTGTGCCTGCATTTCTTAATACTCACCCAACAGAGCTCCCTTTTCTCCAGCACACACCCATGCTGCTCCTGAAAAGCTGGTAGCGTTCTCAAAGCTGGCCCAGGAGGGATGAGTCTGAGGGATAGAGCGGAACTCAGGGTTTGAACTAGTAGGGTTGGGGAAAATGTACTCTAGGTATTCCATGTTAGGACCCGGGCTGAAATTCTCTAAGGAAAGTCTGTTAGATGTGGTAGATGGATAGGGTTATGATTTAGTTACAGGACTAAATCTTAAGAACTGGCCTGTGGACTTAATCACCAAGGAACACCTGGTTTCTACAGGAAAATGTATTCTGAGCTCCAAATATCTGATAGAAGCAAATGAGGATTTTTAAGTTGGGGAATGGCAGTAGTTGTATTAAAAAGCACCTATGGGTTTCTTGTCAGGCCAGAGGTGAGCAAGCATCCTCCTCCAGTACTCACTTCCATTATTCAGTAGGGCTCATTTTTCCAGTCTTCCTCCAGAGTGGTCATAAAGGCCTTTTCTTCTACTTACAGGCTCTCTCCAAGCACCCTAAGACCCTATGTTTCAGTGACACACAAGAGGCAAGAAATAACTTTATTTTTATACATTACATGAAGTGTGATTAAAGTTCCCCCTCCTTGGTAAAGTTGGCTAACAGTTCTATATCATTATTTTTCATGACTCTCACACTCTTCCTTAGGTTGTACCAGACCCAGGACTTTCACAGCCCTAAGAAAATAGCACTGAGGCTTGATCCATGTTGGCTGATTCATGGTCCCCTCAGAGGTGGCTGGCTCTGCTCATGCCTCTACACCCTCAGTGCCAAGTGCAGTCACAGGAACGTCCACCCAAACTTCCGAGGCCATATTGACCAGATCTCTATGGTTATCCTTGTCATCTTTACAACCCTACATAGATGAGACCCAAGGTTGCTGCAACCTGTCTTCTTTCCTAATCTTCTCGGATCCAACTCACACCAGGGGTCAAGCTACCCCCTTCTTCAACCCCATTGCCACACGTTTCAGCCTCCTTGGACCTAGACCAGGGGTAAACTCAAATGTTAAATGAACCAAGCAGGTTCATTTAACCAGTGCCCCATGTGAAATGCAATAGGGTGTGGTGGGGATCAAGGCAAATCGAAGAGTTCATATCCCACCTAGAGTTGTTTGTGACCATGTGAGAACATAGGCCTAGTGTGACCCAGACCATCTTATTTTTTAAAAAATAAGCTGAACATCTGAACTTCTAACGTGGAATTTCTTGATTTTAAAATTTTAGAATTGAAAAGAGACTATTTTTAAAAGAAATTAAGGAATTATTATTCATCATTTGGGGTGTGATAATGGTGTGGTGGTTTGCTTTTTAAATATACAGTGAAGTATTCACAAATGAAATGTGATTTGTTTAAGACTCTACATGAAAAAGTAAAATTTAAATCCGAAGGGAGTCTAAATTTGACGGTTTTAAACTATGCCCACAGATTCTTTACTCTTCTCTTTGAAAGACAGAGTCTAATTCTAACCACGTAGACTTCGTGATTTGTTCCCGACACTAGAATAAGGCAGAAGTGATGTGGAGTGACTTAGGAGACCAGGGCACAAAAGGCACTAAGGCTTTCTTTTCCCTCACTCTCAGATTACTTGCTCTGGGGGAGGTCAGCTGCCATGCCATGAAGACCCTTAAGCAACCTGTGGAAAGGGCCACATGGACAGGGACGGAGGCCTCCTGCTGTGATCTCAGCAATGGATCATCCAGTCCAATCGAGCCTTCAGATGACTGAAGGCCCTGCCACATTCCGACGGCAACCTCACCAGAGATCCTAAGCCAAACCACCTAGCTAAGCTGTCCCTCAACTCCTGACCCGTAGAAACTGTGAGATAATAAACGTTTGTTTTTTTAAGCCACTAGGCTTTGGAGTAATTTGTTATACCCCAAAAGATAATTAATACATTAGCATCAGGAAGCCTGCTTAGTTTACGACTTTTGGCCTTAACCTTTTCAAACCAAAACTCCCAGGTAGGAATATTTGCTGGTGGCAATCACAGTTTGACTCTGAAACTCAACAAGGCTGTTAACTGTTACATCCACCTCCACTCACCACCAAACAAAGGGGGTCAACTTTAAAGGATCACATGCTTATCCTATTCTACATGGAATTCCTGAGAAGAGAATGTACTAGTGACCCCTGGTACCAATATAATGGACTATAAGAGTTCAGCTCAACATCTATACCATCAATTTGTTTCTTTATTTCACTCCCACATTTGTCAGTGAGTGATAGTGTCTTGGGCAAGTTTTCTTTTTAGGTGTCTTTTTTTGATAGATTTTAAACTGTCAGAGTCTGGAAGATCAGCAGCTGATTTGTTTTATAGTGGCAAAATCTCTACTTAATGTTGTGAGTGTTTGATAGGTACCAGTTAATGCTTCGAAAGCTAGATAGTGGAAAGATTTTACTTGCTTTAAAAGAAAAAAAAAATGGACAGAACCCTTTGACCAAAAAGTAATCTTACTTAGAAACTAATACAGAAAACAGAATATAAGTTTCGTGGGAACCCAGGCTTCGCTGGTTCCTTGCTGTATCTCCAGTGTCTGGAAGTCACTGGCACATGGAAGCTGCTCAACAGACATTTGTTAAATGAATGAATGAGTGAATGAGTGGATGAGACCAAAGAGAAGAGACTCCATTGAAGGAGGAGGGTGGAGTTCCATCCAGTAAGTATTCTCCTCCCTTCCCCCATCCCCTCTCAGATGTCACCATCACTGAGGTGCTTTTGAGGCAGGCTGACTGCCTGAGAAACACAGTTCTAAATGGGAGGACTGGCAAGAACCCCTTGGAACTAAACGCGAGCAGACCTGGGCCCCCCGTTCTTCCACTTACTGGCCACAAGGCCCGGCAGTGGTTTTCAACCGCTCTTCTTTGGTCCTGATTGCTTCTTCTGCAAAATGAGATAGAAGCTTCCAGCCTTAATTCCAGCGGTGTCATGAGTATGTCCAGGCTTCCCCTTCTTTTGACATCCACCCGGAAGGAGGCAAGTCACCACTTGTGAGGCACTTTGAAGCTGACAAACAGGAGGCCTCAGAGCGATGTGACCAGAGGCGCACAGCCTGGCAGATGAGTTGCTCTGACAGATGCTCAAAGCAGCTGTCGGTGAACAGAAGGCGGCCTGCACAAAGGAGCTAGCCAAAAATAATGAGGGAGGTGAAGAGAAAAAAGAAAGAAGGAAAGAAAGAGAAAGAAAGAGAGAGAGAGAGAGAGAGAGAGAAAGAAAGGAAAAGAGAGAGAGAGAGGAGAGAAAGAAAGAGAGAGAGAGAAAGAAAGAAAGAGCGAGTGAGCGAGCGAGAGAAAGAAAGAAAGAGCGAGTGAGCGAGCGAGAGAGAGAGAAAGAGAGAGAGAGAGAGAAATAAAGAAAGAAAGAAAGAAAAAGAAAGAAAGAAAGAAAGAAAGGGAGGAAGAAAGGAAGAAACAAAGAAAAACAGGCAGGGCAGGGCTTGGGGTCACTTGGGCTTCCTCTGGTCTCACCACCACCCCCACCTCCCCGCCCGATGCTCCTCCTCCGCCCAGTCCTCAAACAACCCTCTTCTGTCTCCTCCAGAAGAAAAGTTAAAAGCTTTCTTTTGGAAAAAGAGCAGCTGTTTACCTTTGGTAGGACAGCCATTGGTGGTGAGTTCAAACACAGGAAAAGGCCTCTTGGTTACAGGAAGAGCTGCAGACAGGTCTGGAAGACTTGCCACGACGCTGCGGAGATGCACCTTCCCCGCCATGCACAGCCCCGGGACCGACACTGGGTCCTTGCCTCCACATCAGGCAACCCGCCTTCAGCTATTTCTTGAACTTCACCTATTCCTCCCTTCCCTCAGGGATATTGATCCTAAAGCACAGAGACAGTGAGGGATGGCCGATAGGACCGGAAAAGGGGAACAAAAAGAGAAAAAGAGGCTTACATTACAAACAAAAACACCATGACTTTATTTCCAGTCTAGTATGGAAAATACAATTATAACAAGCAGCAAACCTTGGGTTTACATTTGGGGGTCTTATTTGTTTTCGGTCATTAAAATCATCCTTCATGAACTAAAGGGGCCACATTTGCCAAAACAGGGCCAAAATTCTGCCCCAGAAAACTGATTTCTCTACAGCTACTTCCAGAACTGCATGATTTATTTGTGGAAGGGAAGGGAAGGAATCTGCCTTCGTATTTTCAAAGCGCTTGCTCATGAGACCTACCCGCCCCAAGAAGGGTTAGACTAAATTGTGAGAGAAAGGAAGAAAATCACGCTAAGGGAACAAATGCTGTCAAATAATCAAAATCTTCTGGGTCTTTCCCATTTCCCCCAAATTTCTTTTCTCTAACTCCACTTCAAAAATTCCCCTGGCTCCAAGAAGCTCTAGACTTTCTGTTCAGACCATTCACAAGTTTACCATGAGGATCTCACTTCTCTTTCCCTGATTTTAGAGTCATTTGGGTCAAAATCTTTATGTCTTCCAGAGAGCCTGCAGCATCCTGCTCCCTCCAGAAGACCTTACCCAACCAAAATCGAAATGAAGGGCTGCTAATCTCTTTTCCAGCCACCAACCTCCATCCTACCTGGCACTCATCGTCAATGAACTTCTCACATAAAGGATGTGCTGTAGAGAAAAGCAGCAATTTCTCCTCCCCTGAAATATTCCTCTCAGTACTCCAAGTCCACTAAACGTTAGCTGCAGTATTTTACTTGGTGTGGAATGAGTCTGTAACAAAATCCTTTGGGTTCTTCAAGATTTTTCTCCTAAACTTTGGTTTTTAGCAGTTTGACTCCGATAGGCCTGGGCATGTGTGTGTGTGTTTTTAAATCTATCCTGTGAGAAGTCTGCTCTCCTTCCTAAGTCCATAAATTCATCTCGTTCTCCAAATTTGTACATTTTTTATCTATTCTTTTTTTTTTTAATATTCTTTGCTGTACCATTTTTTTTCTGTTCTCCCTCAGAAACTCCAATTGCACATATATTAGACCTTTTGATACTGTCCACAGGTCCCTGTGGATCTGCTCATTTTTTTTTTAATCTCTCTTCTGTCTGTTCTTCATATTGGATTGTTTCTATTGAACTATTTTTAAAGTGCACTGATTTTTTTTCTTTTCTCTCTAATTTACTGTTAAGCACAACCAGTAAATTTTTTTTTTTGGATATTGCAATTTTCAGTTCTAGAATTTTCATTTTTTTAAATAGTTTTTTAAGAATCATTTTCTGATCTATCACCATACTCATCCGTGAAACATCCATACGAAGAATGGTGAGATAATTTTCTTAGTTCAATTTTACATCTATAAAAATCAAAGAATTGAGAGGTTAAGCAGATTTATCAAGATTGTAGAGGCAGTGATAAATAGAGCCAGGATATATAATATATAGTATGTAATATGGTGGAGGGTGATGGAGAGAAGAACAGGACAGGAAGAGATTAAGAAGTGTAGGAATAGGGACTTCCCTGGTGGCACAGTGGTTAAGAATCTGCCTGCCATTGCAGGGGACGCAGGTTCGAGCCCTGGTCTGGAAAGATCCCACATGCCGCAGAGCAACTAAGCCCGTGCACCACAACTACTGAGCCTGCGTGCCACAACTACTGAAGCCCACACACCTGGAGCCTGTGCTCTGCAACAAGAGAAACCACCACAATGAGAAGCCCACCCACTGCAACGAAAGAGTAGCCCCCTTTGCGACAACTAAAGAAAGCCCACGCGCAGCAACAAAGACCCAACACAGCCAAAAATAAATAAATAAATTTATATTTAAAAAAAAGAAGTGTGGGAATGGGGGGAGTTCTCAATTTCAAATGAGATGTTTAGGGAAGGCTTCATTGAGAAGGTGAGGATAGAGGAAATATCTGAAAGAGGCAAGGTAAGGGGGAAAGATTTTCATTCAGTGGGAAGATCAAGTGCCCTCAATAAGTATATATTTTGTGCATATGTTATATATGGATCACTGGATCTTCCATTATATTCTTATGAGTTGGTGGGGCACAAGTTTATCATACAGAATTTCAAAGGCCAGAAGTAGTCAAATTGTTTTATGAACTATTTTATTTCATACCAGATTGGGTTCTTTTAAAGGATTTGATGAGTCCTACATTGTAATTTTGGTTCTACAGAATATATTACATCCTTGGCATGTGTAAAGTGCTTTATAGGAACTAACAAACTGGTAAGCATGAAGTAGAGATAGAAGACTATGAAAAATTTTCTTTCCTCTGATGAATATATAAATTGTAACTTTTACTCCCTATAATTGATGACTAGGAAATTTAGACCAACCCTCCCACTAAGGAAACCTAAAAAACTGTATAAAATATAAAAAATATTTACTTAAAAGCATCAAAATGTTAACCAAGTAGTGAGGAGCTTAAAAGCCAAAATCTGGAAGTTAAGAACTCAGAGAACAGGACTGATATTCAAATCTAATTTCTCCCTAAGAGCATTTGCCAGTCCTAAAGAAACAGCTGCAAAACTGAGCTATACTTTCGACAAATTTCTGGGGCCAGGGAGCAAAAGGCAAGACATGCAACCTACCAGAGGTAGAAATTCTAATAAACTACCTCCACTTTAAACTGGGGTCCCAAAGAGTTGCAGCTTCAGGTAAGGTGAATCATGAGTAAACCAATCCTTGCACATAATTTCCTTCTGGCTTCATGTTATCTGGGTGGTCCAAGGAACCTCAGCCTTAAACTTGGTTTGAGATGGATCCAGACTGGTAGGACCTCAGGTGTCTGGCAGAGGCAAATGAAAATCCTGTTTGGAAGAAGATGCTATAATACTAAGCCTCAAATTATTCTTACAAATGATTTTTGAAGTACAAGGTCCAACCACTATCAAAAATCAATAGTCATACAGGGAAACAAAATACATTGAGCAAGAACCAGCAGAAAAAACAGAAAATTAAAATAGGCTCATAAGCACTGGAGTTAATATCTGTTGAAATCATTAGCCACAAACTATAAAACCACCTTGCTATGTTTGAAGAAGAGAGCAAGAGGGAGACTTTTGTTTAAAGAAGGTTTTATGCTTGAGGAAGAGAGAGAGCCAAAGGTAATAATTTTTTAAGATATAATAACTGAGAATATTCAGAACTGATGAAAGACATCAATCCATAGATTCAAGAAGCCTAATTGTTTCTACACACTGTATCCACTCAGCACTTCCAGACACATCAGAGTAAAACCACAGCAAGCCAAAGAAACGGAACTGTATATATACCATACGTTAAAAGTAGCCATAGGGAAAAGGACATAATGCCTTCAAAGATGTAAAGTTAAATTGACAGCTGACTTCTGAAAATCAATAATGGAAGTCACAAGATAGTAAAATGGAATCATCAACAGGCAGAAAGAAAACAATAGCCTGCTTAGCATTCTATTTCATATATATATATATATATATATATATATGTAGAGAGAGAGAGAGAGAGAGAGAGAGAGAGAGAGAGAGAGGGAGCACTCAATAATAAAGATGAATGAAGACTTTTTTAAAAGAGAGAGTTTGGGAAATTCTAAAAGATGTATGTTAGAATTCTAAAAAATGATCCAGATGGAAAGTTTGGGATACAGAAAAATATGAAGAACAAAAAAACAATTAAAGTATCTATGGAGTTTTAAAATTATATAGAATTTAAAATTTTGACAACAATAGCAAATGAGTTAGGATGCAGGTAAATGGGGTTAAAGTGTGCTTATGTTTCTGAATTGTATAGGTCAGTGATAAAGATCAATATTTATAGTAGACTTAGATAAGTTAACAATGAAAGGTTAAAAATAAAATAATAAATATTAAAAAAGTAGTTTCTAAGCTTTTAACACTGAAAGAAGAGGTAACTAGTGTAAATCTTCCAAAATAGTAAATAAGAAAAAATAATAATAGATCTTAGTCAATCCAAAAGGAGTCAGAAAACAAAAGACAAAGAATCATAGAAGAGGTTGGACATAGTGAAATCATGAAATAAGATGATGGATTAAAACTCAAATATATCAGTAATTACATTAAATGAAAATGGGCTGGCATTACTATTGCTTAACAAGTACACATAAGAGGGCTGTGAAGAATATTAGAGAGTGCACTGGGCAGAGTGTGGGAAACTTGAATTCAGGTGCTGGTTTAGTTATCAGCTAGCCATGGAATTCTGAGCAGTTCTCTGGACTTCGGTTCCCCCAAGAAATGAATAATGAATAGAGAGTGAGCTCCATTCAGCCCTTACAGATGTAGAGACTGCTCTCATGACCTTTTCATAGGTCCTAGGTCTTAAGACAGCCTCCTGTTGCTAAGGGCTTGCTACATTCCTAGAAGGAAGGGACGCCCTCTGCTGAGATAAAATTGAATTCTCTTAAGCCCTTGTCAGCTACTGGGCAAGAAGATATCTGAGATGGCATACGGAAATGGTATATTTAGAGGTGGAGAGGCCTTAGTTAAAGGTAGCATAAACACCCTTTAAATGACTGTTCATACTCTTGACAGAATCTCCAACTTGAGTTAGCAAATGAACGATGCAACTCATTGGTCTCTAAAGAAGGCTGGGCAGAACTCCCAAAGAAACTTATATTCATCCTCCTCCATAAGAAATTTAGATTTATCAACATTTAGTATACCTAATCACACTGGTGCCCTCACTTGGTTCATATGTAAGATTGTCACAGGTCACAAACAGAGCTGGAGTTATCCTGAGGGAAAACTGGGAATTCCACAATGGAAAGGGGTTCACCCGAATACCATCATTCCTTCATCGGCTTTCGGTGTATTGTAACATAATACAGCTTGTATGTTGCCAACTAACAATTTGAACAATTGGCTTAAAAATATTCCTGCCAAAAAATTACAAACTGAATAGAATATTAATAGTACAAGCTTAAGCAAAGAGCAAGAAAATGGCAGAGCTGACCTTTTTCCTGCGCCTCCATCCACATTACAAAGTAAAAACAAAATAATTATTCAGATCTGCAAAGAGGCTTGCTGAAAATACTATCAAGAAAGCTTTTTGAAATACAGATTTATACCTTATGTCAATAAGGAAAACCTCAACTAATATCAGCTGATAGCCGCTCATGATCGAATAGGGCCACTGCAGTGAGCAGGAAACCTTAAGGTATGATTTATTACAATTTTTCCCATCCTTTTAAAATTTCTTTTGCATTTGTTTTATAATAAGCTAATATGATTGTTTGTGTGTATAATTAGTAAACAGATATTTTGGAGGTGGGGTGGGGGTAGGGAGTGGGCACTACACAGAGAAATCTGGAGACCCCAGGGCTAGTTAAAACCCAGATCCCTGGGGCTGACCTTGAGAATGACATGAATCCTAGGGCTACCTGGGAACTGAGTAGCCACAGGTCCTTCGACCAGAAGGGGTGAGCACTGTGGTGTAGTGGCTCTGAAGCCACACAGAGACTCCAGTTCCAGTCTGGGTCCTCTAGGCAAGTGGAACATGTCTAGCCATTGCTGGGTGGTCAGGCAGGGTTATTTCAGTCCCAGTTCCCTTGTGGATGTGCTGTCTCAGCACCCAGCTTAACTCAGAAAACCTGGTCCACCATGATGCATACAGTCCACTTAGCCCCATTTCCAGCGGAACTCTGACAGAACCTACTTTCCACGTGCTCCATGACTTCAACTTTCCAAACATTTGCTATTTTTAATTTTAAAATGAGATTTTTCCTTTAGTTTCTGAGTATGAGTGATATTGTGATTTGTAATAAGAAATATGTATATTTGGTCTTCCTCCACTGTTTCTGACACAGAGCTCCTAAAACCCTTGGAATTTCCGAAGTGGTGTGAGCGGAAAGGTGTCTTTTGTTATGTTAAGGATTTGACTTTTGGAGGCACCTAAGGATGGGGGCTGGTTGCCAGTAAAGCCAACCATGTGGTGAGAGGGCTGGAACTTTCAGTCCCACTCCCAGGGAAGGAAGACACTGGAGGTTGAATCAGTCACCAATGGCCAATGACTTAAACAATCATACCTATGTAATAAAGCCTCCGTAAAAACCCAGAAGTCCAGGGTTTGGAGAGCTTCCGAGTTGAGGAACACACTGAGATTCAGGGAAGCTCCTCAAACTCTTCCCATACCTTTGTCCTATGTGTCTCTTCCATCTGGCTGTTCCTGATTTAGGCCCTTTTATAATAAACCAGTAATCTAGTAAGTAAACTGGTTTCCTGAGTTCTGTGAGTCACTCTAGCAAATCAGTGGAACCTGAATAGGGGGTGGTGGGAACCTCTGAGCCTTAGCAGTTTGGTCAGAAGCACAGGTGACAACTCGGACTTTCAGGTGGTGTCTGACACGAGTGGGGTGTGGACAGTCTTGTGGGACTGAGCCCTTAACTGGTGGGATCTGACACTATCTTCGGGTACACAGTGTCAGAATTGAGTGCAGGACACTAAGCTGGTGTCCCCAAAATTGCCTGGTGGTATGTGGAAACCATCCCCTGTGTCCCCCTCCACATTAAAATTGGGTCCTGAATGTTTTGGTATGACATATTTTTTTAATGTTTTGTATTCCATTTATATCACCATTCCTATGTATTAAAGCAGGGAGAAATATTCATGTGATTATTTTGCTATCTTGACTCAAAATCTTTGAACATTGATTTGGAAGGTTAACAAGCTGAAGCCCAGACAGGGTCGTTGAGCCTTCACAGGTGCCACAGCAAGGTGTTATTAAAGTCAGGTCTCTTGATTAGGATACAGTGCTCTCTCCTTTCCACCACATTGAGCTATGGGATTTTATTTGCTTTGTTGGTCTATTTATGTAAACATATTTATTAAGCTTCAGTAGCCTGGGGATCAAATAAAATAGCAGCTCTATTGTATTTCAAGCTAAATCAGCTCAGCTGGGATAGCAGAATGTGTAATGACCCTTGCGAGACATGTGCCCTCTCCCTGAATTGTCCAAGAATGTCAGGGGTTGTTTAGTCCAAAATAGCCATTCTTCCTGTCATGGTCCTGGTTCTCTTTCCAACAGATGTCTCACTCCAGATTACTTCAAGCCATGCAGTATCCGATTACTGAGCTGGTGAGTGGCTTAGCATGAACTATGTGACCCAATTCTGGCCCGTTAGATAAGAGGGCAAGGGGGAAGGTGGGAAGGGAGGGTACATCTGGAGAAGACTTCCTCACTCCTAAGAAGAGAGATAAGACAGGTAACCACCCCCCTCCCCTTTTGTTTCCTCTGGACATTAAAAATGTCTGCATGTGACTTTTGGGACTTCCATAGATACATTCCCCTTGAGCTGAGCCAGATCAGAGTAAAGTGGAAAAGTGAGAAGCACCAGGTCCTAATGATGCCACCGAGCTACTGTGTTAGCAATCCCAGTGCTGGGGCTTCCCCGGCGGCACGGTGGTTAAGAATCCACCTGCCAGTGCAGGGGACACGGGTTCAAGCCCTGGTCCAGAAAGATCCCACATGCCGCGGAGCAACTAAGCCTGTGCGCCACAACTACTAAGCCTGTGCTCTAGAGCCTGTGAGCCACAACTGCTGAGCTCACGTGCTACAACTACTGAAGCCCGCATGCCTAGAGCCTGTGCTCTGCAACAAGAGGAGCCACCGTGGTGAGAAGCCCGCGCACTGCAACGAAGACCCAACGCAGCCAAAAATAAAAATAAATAAATTTAGGAAAAAGAAAAACAACAATCAACCCCAGCGCTTCCCAGCCCCGGACTGTTTTCGCATTATTATTTACATCACTTTGAGTTGAGGTTGCTACTACTTGAACACTGAAGCATCCTAACCGATAATCCCTGCTTCCAAATGGCTCCAGTCTTGAGAACAGGATCATCTAGACCAGCACTGCCCAATAGAAATATTGAATACAATGCAAGCCACAAGTATGGGCCATGTATGTCACTGAACATTTTTTAGTGGCCACATTAGGATGAAATTAACTTCAATAATGTATTTTTAACCAAATGTATGTAAAATGTATCATTTCTACATGTAGTCAACATAAAAATTACTGAGATATCTTACAATCTTTTTTTGTATGGTTTTCAAAATCCAGTTTGCATTTTACTTATAGCACATATCTTTATTCAGACCACCCACATTTTAGGAGTTCAAAAGCCATCATAATGGAAAAGAATATGAAAAAGAATGTATATAGGCATAACTGAATCACTTTGCTGTGCAGTAGAAATACAACATTGTAAATCAGCTATACTTCAATAGAACAAATTTTTTAAAAAAAGCCATGTGTGACTAGTGGCTGCTGATCTAGGTTCTCCAGCAGGCTGCGCTGGGGACTGGGTTGACTCTCTCACTGGGGCATTCAGGATTGGAAATGGACTAAGTGGGGACCCCTGCTGGGGCTCCCGAGATAAGCATTTTGGTTGAGTCCATTATACCTGGGAAGCTGGGGATGTGTTCTAACTTCAACCACGTGCTGACCTGGACCAGGTCTCTTCACAAGGACATCCAGGCCTGATACTCAGCCCAGGTCACCAACCAGACCCTCCTCCTTCCCTGTGGGCTTTCCTGAGAGAGCCCTCGATGTCTTTTCCTGCTGGTGTGTACTTCAGTCAGGATCACACTGGACTTCAAAACAGAAGAGATCTTACATCTCTCTTCCCAGTAAGTTTCTTCATCTCCCCCCTTACAATTTTTTTTTAACTCTTTATGGGCCACCTCTTCATAACAAGGGCCACTGGGGTGGGCAGAAACTTGTTTTTTAGGCCATAAATGTCATTTTACCTTCCAGGGCATTAAGTCCCAATTCATCTTATGTTTGGATAATTGAGAGAGGACACTTAAGCCCCAGGCAGGCAAAGAAATCAGTAGCTACTTTTAAAAGGAAGCATTTCTGCTCAAGTTCCATCTAAGCAGCTAACAAAACAAAACTGAAAAAACAAACAAAAAAACCTTTCATGTTTTCTTTCAGTTAGAGATTTGGAAGTGTAGATAAACAGACACAGTAGGTGCCTGATGAAGTGTAACTTTATTATTTCTCTAATAGCTGAAGAGCTATAGCTGGTTGCTTCCAGCAAAGGTAGCCAAAGACAGCGCATCAACCTATCTTAAATAATGGGTGTCATGTGGCAGTAACAGAAGGAACGGCAGGAAAAGATAGAGGACCTGCTGGAGAAGGGAACAAATTCTACATCTCTTTCTCTGTGAGATGCTTAGAATCAGAATGGCCCTTTGGACTGAGTAAGCTACAGAGGTTTTCTTGGACAATTCCAAGGTCAGAATGAGGGGGAGGTCTAGAGAGGGACGTAGGGTTTCCTATGAATTAGTGCTGGTTGGGGGCGTGTGTGGGGAGGCTCACATGATTATTCTGAACACTAAAATTGAGTTTTAACCTTGTTTATACACATGGCAGTCCATACAATTACAGCAGATAAGAAACACCAGATATTGACCGTTATTGACATTAGCTTTTAACTGCAACTACATATCTAGTTCTGTTTTTTATGTAGAATGTGTAAAATAATGATGTACTATGATGATGTTTCTCAGATTTTCCTGTTTTTAGAATCACCTGGAGAGCTTTTAAAAATTCCCATGCCCAGGCTGTGCCCCAGACCAATTAACCCAGAATCTCTGGAGGAAGGACCCTGGCATCACATTTTCTAAAGCTCCCTTACGTGATCGCTTTGTGCGGTGAGGTTTGAGAACAAGTAAATTATGAAATTCATGGTGTCCCTTTTAACAACGACTTCAAAACATTAAATAGGTTTAATACAAAATATCCAGGTGAAGTTGGTGCTGTTGACTGTTTGCTCAACAATTCTTCCCACTTCTTGTTTTCCAATAGAGCCCTCATTGTGGCCTTGTGCTTCAAAGAGTAAATCATGATGGGTCTTTCCTTTGTGGTAGGGGTGGAAGGATTGGGGATTACATGCTGGGAAAGGGGATAACATCCCTCCGTGTACTTGCTGAGGCCTGACCTTTGGAAAAACCAAGTAATACTCCTGCAGCAGAACAGAGGAGAAGGTGAGGAGAAGAAAGTGTTACATTGTTCAGTGTGGGTGGAAAGATGCCAGTAGGGTTCTTTCCAGTCTAATGATATTGTGCATAAGAACCAGTCACCAAGTTGTGTACAGGGTTCCGAGAAAAACATGTGCTCCCAGGGAGGGGCACTATTGGCTCTATTCGCTTTGTCCTTCCTGTCCCAATCTGGGTCTGTGATGCCTGGTAACATTCCTTGAGCAGGAGAGCTGTTTTGAACTCCTGCCACTCGGAGTGACTTTGGATGCTGGGTGAACCAATTATCAGTCACTCAAAACGTGCCCAGAGAGGCAGGATTTCCGGGGAGCGGGGCAGCCACTGGAGAGTCCAGTCCAGCACACAGAGGAGGCAGGTCCCTGGTCTGTGTTTGCCTCCGGGGACACATTTCTAAAGGACTGTTGTTCTGGAGGCTGACTCTCCATACCCAGTCCTAGCCTGTGGGAGGATTCTGTGAGCACTCTCCTGCAAGTAGGCAAGAAGTCCTGGCAAATGGCCTCTGAGAGGAAATTAACTTTAACTTGTTTAAATGTAAGGCAGTCTTAAAAACAAAACAAAAAAAAAAACTCCAGGGAAAGCCATTCCAGAGACTCACATATACATGAGTTATCATATGATCTATAAGAAAGCCTATATTTATATCTCTTCTCCTCTTTGATCTTCTTTGAATTGTTATAGGAACTGGACACCTCCCACAAGGACAGGGCCCACTTCCAGCAATATCTGAGGCACTCTTATTGAATCAACCTCCCTGAAAATAACAACTATAAACGTGTAACAGGGTATTAAGAACCCACTACCTCAAAGCATTGAAGAGTAAGAAAAAGCAGGCAGATGTTGGAGAGGGTATAAAATCTGGAAGAAGGGAAGGCCACTGGGTGAGCATCCTATTTTTTGTTTTGTCTTGTTTTTTGATTAATTAATTAATTTATTTTTATTTTTGGCTGTGCTGGATCTTCATTGCTGCACGTGGGCTTTCTCTAGCTACGGCGAGCAGGGGCTACTCTTCGTTGCGGTGTGTGTGCTTCTCGTTGCAGTGGTTTCTCTTGTTGCAGAGAACCGGCTCAGTAGTTGTGGTGCACAGGCTTAGTTGCTCTGTGGCATCTTCCTGGACCAGAGCTCGAACCCATATCCCCTGCACTGGCAGGCGGATTCTTAACCACTGAGTCACGAGGGAAGTCCCTTTTGTTTTGTTTTGTTTTACAAATTTTAGCCTGAGGGCAGACCCAGTCCCCAATCTGCAGCTCATAGAAACCTGTAATCTTATGCTTGAAGAACCAGGGGGCCGAGTTCAGGGCAACTGTAGCATCTTGAAAGGGAGAGGAGAAATTCCAGAGGCCGAGTCAGAGAAGAGAAGCCCTTATAAACTGCTTATAAACTCTGCTTACGTTTCTGGCTGACCTCTGAATTGTTCATGTGCAGGGCCAACTCCAAGCAGCCCAGCTGCTAAGACTAAAGCACTGAACTGATGTTTTAGACTCGGGTTCTTCCTGCTTAAAAAAAAAAAAATCTATGTTCTTTGGAGAAACATAACAGAATCAAGATTCCCTATAACATTTGCTCATAATGTCAAGGATAGGATAAAAAATTATTTCACATGAGATTAGTTCAAGATGGCAGAGTAGAAGGATGTGTGCTCACTCCCTATTGCAAGAGCACCAGAATCACAACTAACTGCTGAACAATCATTGACAGGAGGACACTGGAACTCACCAAAAAAGATACCCCACATCCAAAGACAAAGGAGAAGCCACAATGAGACGGTAGGAGGGGCACAATCACAATAAAATCAATTCCCATAACTGCTGGGTGGGTGACTCACAAACTGGAGAACACTTATACCACAGAAGTCCACCCACTGGCATGAAAGTTCTGAGCCCCACGTCAGACTTCCCAACCTGGGGGTCTGGCAACGGGAGGAGGAATTACTAGAGAATCAGACTTTGAAGGCTAGTGGGATTTGATGCAGGACTTCGACAGGACTGGGGGAAACAGAGACTCCACTCTTGGAGGGCACACACAAAGTAGTGTGGGCATGGGGACCCAGGGAAGGAGCAGTGACTCCATAGGAGACTGAACCAGACCTACCTGCTAGTGTTGGAGGGTCTCCTGAAGAGGTGGGGGGTGGTTGTGTCTCAGTGTGAAGACAAGGATGCTGGCAGCAGAAGTTCTGGGAAGTACTCCTTGGAGTGAGCCCTCCCACAGTCTGCCATTAGCCCCACAAAAGAGCCAGGTAGGCTCCAGTGTTGAGTCACCCCAGGCCAAACAACCAACAGGGAGGGAACCCAGCCCCACAGATCAGCAGATTAAAGTTTTACTGAGCTCTGTCCACCAGAGCAACACCCAGTTCTACCCACCACAAGTCCCTCCCATCAGGACACTTGCACAAGCCTCCTAGATAGCCTCATCCACCAGAAGGCAGACAGCAGAAGCAAGAAGAACTACAATCCTGCAGCCTGTGGAACAAAAACCACATTCACAGAAAGACAGACAAGATGAAAAGGCAGAGGGCTATGTACCAGATGAAGGAACAAGATAAAACCCCAGGAAAACAACTAAATGAAGTAGAGATAGGAAACCGTCCAGAAAAAGAATTCAGAATAATGATAGTGAAGATGATCCAGGACCTCAGATAAAGAATGGAAGCAAAGATCGAGAAGATGCAAGAAATGTTTAACAAAGACCTAGAAGAATTATAGAACAAACACCTAGAAGAATTAAAGAACAAACAAATAGAGATGAACAATACAATAACTGAAATGAAAAATACACTAGAAGGAATCAATAGCAGAATAACTGAGGCAGAGGAATGGGTAAGTGACCTGGAAGACAGAATAGTGGAATTCACTGCCACGGAACAGAATAAAGAAAAAAGAATGAAAAGAAATAAAGACAGCTTAAGAGACCTCTGGGACAATATTAAATGCAACAACATTCACATTATAGGTGTCCCAGAAGGAAAAGAGAGAGAGAAAGGACGTGAGAAAGTATTTGAAGAAATTATAGCCCAAAACTTTCCTAACACAGGAAAGGAAATACCCACCCAAGTCCAGGAAGCACAGAGAGTCCCAGGCAGGATAAATCCAAGGAGAAATATGCCGAGACACATAGTAATCAAACTGACAAAAATTAAAGACAAAGAAAAATTATTGAAAGAAACAAGGGAGAAATGACAAATAACATACAAGGGAACTCCCATAAGGCTAACAGTTGATTTCTCAGCAGAAACTCTACAAGCCAGAAGGGAGTGGCAGGATATATTTAAAGTGATGAAAGGGAAGAAACTACAACCAAGATTACTCTACCCAGCAAGGATCTCATTCAGATTCAATGGAGAAATCAAAAGCTTTACAGACAAGCAAAAGGTAAGAGAATTCAGCACCACCAAACCAGCTCTATAACAAATGCTAAAGGAACTTCTCTAAGTGAGAAACACAAGAGAAGAAAAGGACCTACAAAAACAAAGCCCCAAAAATTAAGGAAATGGTCATATGAATATACATATCAGTAATTACCTTAAATGTGAATGGATTAAATGCTCCAACCAAAAGACACAGGCTCATTGAATGGATACAAAAACAAGATCCATACATATGTTGTCTACAAGAGACTCATTTCAGACCTAGGGACACATACAGAAAGTGAGGGGATGGAAAAAGATATTCCATGCAAATGGAAATCAAAAGAAAGCTGGAGTAGCAATACTCATATCAGAAAAAATAGAGTTTAAAATAAAGAATGTTACAAGAGACAAGGCAGGACACTACATAAGGAATGTTACAAGAGACAAGGCAGGACACTACATAATGATCAAGGGATCAATCCAAGAAGAAGATATAACAATTATAAGTATAAATGCACACAACATAGGAGCACCTCAATACCTAGGGCAAATGCTAACAGCTATAAAAGAGGAAATCAACAGTAACACAGTAATAGTGGGGGACTTTAACACCTCACTTACACCAATGGATAGATCATCCAGACAGAAAATTAATAAGGAAACACAAGCTTTAAATGACACAATAGACCAGATAGATTTAATTGATACTTATAGGACATTCCATCCAAAACCAGCAGATTACACTGTCTTCTCAAGTGCACACGGAACATTCTCCAGGATAGATCCATCTTGGCTCACAAATCAAGCCTTGGTAAATTTAAGAAAATTGAAATCATATCAAGTAACTTTTCTGACAACAACGCTTTGAGATTAGAATCAATTACAGGGAAAAAACCGTGAAAAACACAAACACATGGAGGCTAAAAAATATGTTACTAAATAACCAAGAGATCACTGAAGAAATCACAGAGGAAATCAAAAAATACCTAGAGACAAATTACAGTGAAAACAAAACGATCCAAAACCTATGGGATGCAGCAAAAGCAGTTCTAAGAGGGAAGTTTATAGCAATAAAAGCCTACCTCAAGAAACAAGAAAAATTACAAGTAAACAATCTAACCTTACACCTAAAGGAACTAGAGAAAGAAGAACAAACTAGACCCGAAGTTAGCAGAAGGAAAGAAATCATAAAGATCAGAGCAGAAATAAATGAAACAGAAACAAAGAAAACAATAGCAAAGATCAATAAAACTAAAAGCTGGTTCTTTGAGAAGATAAACAAAATTGATAAACCATTAGCCAGACTCATCAAGAAAAAGAGGGAGAGGACTCAAATCAATAAAATTAGAAATGAAAAAGGAGCAGTTACAACAGACACTGCAGAAATACAAAGCATCCTAAGAGACTACTACAAGCAACTGTATGCCAATAAAATGGACAGCCTGGAAGAAATGGACAGATTCTTAGAAAGGTATAACCTTCCAACACTGAACCAGGAAGAAATAGAAAATATGAACAGACCAATCACAAGTAATGAAATTGAGACTGTGATTAAAAATCTTCCAACAAACAAAAGTCCAGGACCAGATGGCTTCACAGGTGAATTCTATCAAACATTTAGCAAAGACGTAACACCCATCCTTCTCAAACTTGTCCAAAAATTTGCAGAGGAAGGAATACTCCCAAACTCATTCTATGAGGCGACCATCACCCTGATACCAAAACCAGACAACGATATCACAAAAAAAAGAAAGTTACAGACTGATATCACTGATGAATATAGATGCAAAAATCCTCAACAAAATACTAGCAAACAGAATCCAACAACACATTAAAAGTGTCATACACCACAATCAAGTGGGATTTATCCCAGGGATGCAAGGATTCTTCACTATATGCAAATCAATCAATGTGATACAGCATATTAACAAATTGAAGAAGAAAAACCATATGATCATCTCAATAGATGCAGAAAAACTTTTGGCAAAATTCAACACGCATTAATGATAAAAACTCTCCAGAAAGTGAGCACAGAGGGAACTTACCTCAATATAATAAAGGCCATATACAACAAACCCACAGCAAACATCATTCTCAATGGTGAAAAACTGAAAGCATTTCCTCTAAGATCAGGAACGAGACAAGGATGTCCACTCTCACCCCTATTATTCAACATAGTTTTGCAAGTCCTAGCCACAGCAATCAGAGAAGAAAAAGAAATAAAAGGAATACAAATTGGAAAAGAAGAAGTAAAGCTGTCACTGTTTGCAGGTGACATGATACTATACATAGAGAATCCTAAAGATGCTACCAGAAAACCACTAGAGCTAATCAATGAATTTGGTAAAGTAGCAGGATACAAAATTAATGCACAGAAATCTCTTGCATTCCTATACACTAATGATGAAAAATATGAAAGAGAAATTAAGGAAACACTCCCATTTACCACTGCAACAAAAAGAATAAAATACCTAGGAATAAACCTACCTAGGGAGACAAAAGATCTGTATGCAGAAAACTATAAGACACTGATAAAAGAAATTAATGATGATACAAACAGATGGAGAGATATACCATGTTCTTGGATTGGAAGAATCAATATTGTGAAAATGCTTATACTACCCAAAGCAATCTACAGATGCAATGCAATCCCTATCAAATTACCAATGGCATTTTTTTACAAAACTAGAACAAAAAATCATAAAATTTGTATGGAGACACAAAAGACCCCGAATAGCCAAAGTAATCTTGGGGGAAAAAAACGGAGTTGGAGCAATCAGACTCCCTGACTTCAGACTATACTACAAAGCTACAGTAATCAAAACTGTATGGTACTGGCACAAAAACAGAAATATAGATCAATGGAACAGGATAGAAAGCCCAGAGATAAACTCATGCACCTATGGTCAACTAATCTATGACAAAGAGGCAAGGATATATAATGGAGAAAAGAAAATGTCTTCAACAAGTGGTGCTGGGAAAATTGGACAGCTACATATAAAAGAATGAAATTAGAACACTCCCTAACACCATATACAAAAATAAACCCAAAATGGATTAGAGACCTAAATGTAAGACCAGACACTATAAAACTCTTAGAGGAAAACATAGGAAGAACACTCTTTGACATAAATTGCAGCACTGGGATGGTGGGAGGTTGGAGGGAGAGATAAATTAGGAGTTTGGGATTAATATATTCACACTACTATATATAAAATAGATAAAAAACAACGACCTACTGTATAGCACAGGGAACTATATTCAATATTTTGTAATACTTATAATGGAAAAGAACTTGAAAAAGAACATTCATATATTTATATATATATAGTTATACATATATATGTATATGTATAACTGAACATATATAATACACATATATATGTATAACTGAATCAGTTTGCTGTACACTTGAAACTAACACAACATTGTAATATATTAACTATACATCAATAGAAATTTTTTTAAAAAGAGCTATCTTTTCCAGAGAAGGGTGGAAAATTAAGGGAATATGGGGCACTGACGAAAGTTGAGGATTTTTTTAGCATCTCCATAATCTCCATTGTCACCTCCCTAAGATCCCCCTAAATCAGTCAACTCTCTGGCAAGTGCAGCTTTAAGACACGCCCCCCTGGCATCAATCTTCTAACTGGATTGCCTTTCCTAAACTCTCTAAGCTTCTCTTTTATAGAAATATAAGAACCTTCCTTGTTTAATCCTGTTCACAAAGTTAAACTGTGTTTTCAAACAACTGTCTTCCAGCAATCATCAATAGGAGAGTCATATATATATATATATATATATATATATATATACACACACACATATATCTGAATCACTTTGCTGTATACCTGAAACTACACAACACTGTAAATTAACTAGACTTAATTTTTAAAAATGGTTTAAAAAGCATAGAAAACTTAATTATTAATTCAGGAATAAAACTGGAGACAAATGAACAAATTACCTGAATTATTTTTAAAGCTGAAAGTTTAATCTTTCTCTCTAGGCCATATCAAAACGCCATGTATGCATCCCAGTATTAACCATTACTGAGTCTTATTTGTGATGTGTGCAGTTTCAATCCTTTTTAATAAAACCATATGCCACTAATTATTATAAAGGAAAACAAGTACTTGGAGTAGAAATAGTGAAAGAGTTCCATCTTCTTTAAACCATCTCCCCAATTAAAACTAGAAAGCCTCAGAGATATGGCAGATTTAATGGCATTTTCCTAGAGCTAACTTTTGAGGGTAACTTTTTAAGTCAGTTGTGATGACCATTATTCTATATAGTCAATTCTGCTTAACTGAGTTGGGTCTTAACTATGAATTTAACTAGCATTTCCCAAATAAAGATTCTAGAGTACACTTTGTATAGGAGGTCAAAACATAAGTCACAAAGAAAGGGTTTAATGATTAGATACTTTTGAGAAATACTGAGTTAAACAGATCTGTTTTTTCTGCCAAGGCCTTTCAGAGCCTTCAACATGGGAGTGTGCATTGTGAGTCAACAAGGGTGGCAGGTGGCACAAAGTCTGTCAATCAAGTGTAGCACAGAGGCCATGGATATGGCAAGGACTCTGAGGTTCTCCCAGGGGAGGAGCTCATTTACTCACTTGACAAACATTAATTGAGCACTTACTACATTCTAATCTAGGCACTCGCAAATATATGATAGATAAGACTGCTCTCACTGAACTTATTATTTAGTGAGAGAAGCAGACACAACCAGGTAAATAAACAAATAATAATATAATTTCAAGTAGTGCTATAAAAAAAGAAGCAATAGAGACGAATGGTGTGGGATGGGAGGCTAACTAGATAGAGCAGTTAGGAAAGGTCTCTCAGAGGCAGTGATAGACAACATGAGACCTCAACAACAAGAAATTGACCATGCATGAAGAGCCAAAGGACGAGTGTTCAAAGGAGAGGAAGCAACTTGTACAGAGGTTATAAGGCAGGAAGTAGTTCTATGTGTTTAAGCCCCTTAGAGGGGACCATGTGGCTGGAGCATAGAGAGGCATTTAAAGACGTAATGTATTAAAAGGAAGAAAATGTCCGTTACAAAAAGTGACAAAATGAGAGCTGAGTCTTAACTTGCCAGACGGGAAACACATACCAATAAAGAAATTCATAGAATTTTCTGCTAGTGAAAATGTAAAATAGTACAATTACTTTGGAAAGTAGTCTGGCATTTTCTCACAAAGGTAAGTGTATACCTATAACATGAGCCAGCCATTCTACTCCTTGGTATTTACCAAAGAGAAATTAAAGCCCATGTCCACACTGAGAATTGTAAACAAATGATCATAGTAGCTTTATTTGTAATACCTCAAAACTGAAAATAACCCAAATATCAATTACTAAGTAACTGGATGAAAAACTTGAGGTATTTCCATACAATAGAATACTCAACAACAAAGGAACAAACTACACAATACATAATACACAAACAAATACGCACAATAAAAATAAATGATTGGGGCTTCCCTGGTGGCGCAGTGGTTGAGAGTCCGCCTGCCGATGCAGGGGATACGGGTTCGTGCCCCAGTCCGGGAAGATCCCACATGCCGCGGAGCGGCTGGACCCGTGAGCCATGGCCGCTGAGCCTGCGCGTCCGGAGCCTGTGCTCCGCAACGGGAGAGGCCACAAGACTGAGAGGCCCACGTACCGCAAAAATAAATAAATAAATAAATGATTGGAAAGGGAAAAGTAAATTTGGCTTCATTTGCAGAAAACATAGCTGTAAACAGAAAATCCTAAGAAATCTACAAATTAATAAGTGAATTTAGCAAGGCCATATAAGGTAAAAAAAAAATCATCTGTACTCATATATTACGATTAAGAATTAGTTAATTAAATTTTTAAAATTCAATTTATAAGTTCATCTAAAAACACGAAATGGGGTAAATTTAACGAAGTTTTTGCAATACTCCTACACTGAAATCTAGAAAATATTGCTGAGAAAAATTAAAGACCTAAATAAATGTAGCAATATGCTGTACTCTATATTGAGAAACTAGATATTAAGATGTGAATTCTCCCCAAATTGATATATAGATTCAATGCAAGTCCTTTCAAACTTTCAGCAGGCTTTTCTTTGATAGAAATTGACAAGCTGGTTCTGTAACATATATGAGAATACAAAGAACCTAGATGAACCAAAAGAATTTTGAAAAAGAACACAGCTGGAGGATTTACACTGCCTTATTTCAAGATTTACTATAACACTAGAGTAATCAAGACTGTCTGGTATCAGTGGAACAATAAGCATATGTATAGATCAGTGGAGAGTCCAGACACAGGCCCACACATAGACAGTAGTTTTTTTTAAAAGGTGCCACAGCTGGATGGGAGGGGAGTTTGAGGGAGAACGGATACATGCATATGTGTGGCTGAGTCCCTTTGCTGTGCACCTGAAATTATCACGACATTGTTAATCGGCTGTACTCCAATATAAAGTAAAAAGTTTAAAAAATAAAAAGTAAAAGGTGCCACAGCAATTTGATGAGGAAAGGATAATCTTTTCAATAAATGTCAGTGAAACAATTGGATATCCCTAGGCAAAAGCCTTTGCAAGCTTGGAGTAAGTAAAGATTTCTTAGATAGGACACAAAAACACAAACCATAAAGGAAAAATTTATCAAATTGGACTTCATCAAAATTAAAACTTTAAGTTCCTTGGAAAATACCATTAAGAAAATGAAAAGACAAGACACAGACTGGGAAAAAATATTCATGATACGTATATCTGATGAAGTACCAGAATATATAGAGAACTCTTACAACTCAATAATAAGACAAGTAATCAATTAAAAATAGACAGATTTGGGCATTCACTTCACAAAAGACATACAAATGGCAAAAAAGCACAGGAAAAGATGCTCAACATCACTGATCATCAGGGAAACGCCGCAATGAGATATAATTACAAAACCTCTAGAACAGCTAAAATGAAGAGGAGGAGGATTGGTAAGGATATGGAGCAGCTAAAACTCTGACATCTTGCTGGTGGGTACATTTTATTATATGTAAATTATATCTCAATAAAGTTTTTTTAAAAAAAGAGCTTAGCCAATAAAGTTTCAAAACTGGCTAATGATTTCCAAGAAAGGCAAAAAGAAAAAATTACAAAGGAGTAGTGAAGTACTACTGCTAATATTTAAAGAGGCACTATGCTCATTTTTTGCTATATGTTTCCTCATTCGATCTTGGCAAAGAGCTTATGAGGTAGGTATAATTATTATCTCAATCTTAGAGTTGGGCAAACTGAAACTTATAGAGCTTCAGTGGTGAGGTCTGGGCAGGCTGACAACAGTATCTAAAGCATTAAGCAAAAGAAGCTAAAATTGCCAACTTTGCCGGGCTTATTTAAGGCTGGTCATAAAAGTGGAAGATGATAATGCTCAAGAATATATGTTAAATTTACTTTAAACCAAACTCCAGTTTTATACACAGCACTGGATGTAGTAAGATCTTTATGGAAGAAAATTGATTTGAAAGGCTTATGCTCTAATTCTGGCTCCACAACATGCTACCCTATAACCATGTGGAAATTCCTTACCCTTTGTTTCCTCAGCTGTGAAATGGAGATCTAATCCCTGCCTTCTATACTCAAAAGTCTACTGTGAGGATGAAATAAGCATCACATTTGAAGATGCTTTATAAACTTACACAGCCTGACACGGTTGCAAAATCATCTGAGTAAGCGAGAAAGTCATGGTGGAGATGACCTGCGACTTACGTTTCCTTCTTCGACTTCTTATTTAAGTTTAAAGGACCTGCAGGTGTATATACACTTTCATACATTGCATGAGTGAACCAACTAACTAGTATTCAATTATTCTTACTGTGTGACCAGTGCTGGACTATGGTAATTAACAGAAGATGCCTCAATTCTTGCCTTCAATCTCTGACAGTCTAGCCAAAGAAAAAAAGAACTTACACAACACTGCAGAGGATTGAATTTCTTAACCCAAACCAGTAAGCCCACACCTCCTTGCTCATCTTGTCAACTTTATCTTTCAGTGCCTAGTGCCACCTCTCCCATGACACCTTTTATATCTCTTCTAGGAGGGATTCCCTAATAGGACCTCATTTAACATCCATCTACTTTCACTCGGTTGAATTTCATTTACTCATTAACGCAACATCTTCCTACAAGTTGATTATATACGTAATACGCTCTAATCACTTCATTTCTGTGGCTCTAATTTCTCTCAAATTAGTAACCTCTCCAAAAAAGGGTTCATCTTGTTCTTTTGTATTTGCCACACCACTAGCAAAGTACCGGGAACAAAATGAATTAAAACTAAATTGAATGTGGTGAAAGAAGATAGCAGAGATGTGATTTGACAAGACCACATGGAACAGTGGCTTTGGACTGTGGGTTACAATTCTGGCTTTGGCTCTATAGCTGCTGTGTGTGCTCTTCACGTTTATTCATTTGTAAAAGAGAATAAAATATCTCCTTGGAGATTTATGGTCAGGATCAAATAAATTAACATATATCAATATAAAGTGCCTAGTACGCAGCAGGCACTGAGATATATTTATTTTCTTCTCCTTCCTAATGGAAAGCAACATGTTTCATATTCTGATAGAAATTTAATCCTTAGGTCATATAGCAGTATTGAGTCCAGAATAAACTTGACAGTCTCTTTGGCTTAGGTTTTGAGTATTCATAGAGAAATCCCCGCGTACATTCATTCTCTAGTCCCAAACAAAACCCCATCTCCATGTAAATTGTTTAGAAAGTGAGAAATATTTATTCTAATTAATCCTTGATATTCGAAGGTAATCAAAATATGCTCACATCATTATCAGAGTCGGTGCAAATACAGGAAGAATCTGGGTTTGGTTAATCAAAAGAAGATTGCCCCTTTGAGGACGAGGGTTAGTGGAAGCTATAAGGAATCAAGTAGGAAGTGGGTTAAGTGGATTCTGCAAAAATTCAGATATAACCCAGTGCTCTTCCCTAGTATAATTCTATTTCTGGTTCTGCCAGACTCCGCTCTATAAAGCTCTGATTTGCTTTGTCTACTCCATCTCTCTGGATTTGGCTGTCATGTCCTTGTCTGCCTTGAGTAAGGACAAAGACCATTTTCTCCACTAAGAGGATTCAGCAATTATGTGGACATCTGTGGCAGCAAAAGAAAACCAGCCTTGAATTGTCTCCATTTCACCAAAGTTTGAAAAATAAAATGTGGTGTTAAGTTACACCTGACAGCAAGGAGCTACTATGATTCAGTCTCTAACTGTGTGTGTGTGTGTGTGTGTGTGTGTGTGTGTGTGTGTGTGTGTGTGTGTGTATCAGAAAAAATGTAATGTTATTCAGTAACTTTGTAAGAGCCAGGACAGAGTTTTACTCTTTGCAACCCCATGGCACCAATACTGACACAACACATGGCATTGGATTTCTGCCATGGGTGATCCAACCCCATCTACAGATGAAAAAACTAACGCCCAGAGAAGACTCTGTACTGTTTGCCCGAAGTCACACACACAGTGACTAAAACCAAAATGCTCATCTCTCTCCTGATTCAGCTCCGGTGCTCTTTGCCCTCTGCTGGCCTTCCTCTATATCCTGCCTTTGTAGAAATGGAAAAGAACACGAAAATGAAAATCTGCGAAAGCAAGAGAACACCATAAAAGAATGGCTTCGGGGAGGGATAGGAATCGATTCTTGTAGAACAACAACGATACTGGGGGCAAACCTTTGAGTAACTGCGAGGTTTAAGAAGCGCTCAGCTGAAATGTACAATAAAAAGTGGAAGTAGGTGGGAGGGAGGTGAGGGTGAGTGAGGAGAAGGGGGGAAATGCTGGGCTGGGTGTCTGAGGCACCAGTCAGCGGAGGCAAAGAGGGGACGTGAAGACCAAAGAAGATCGGGCTGCAAACGTGTCTGATCACCTGGAGAAGCGATGACAGCAACACGCAGCCCTTTCCTTGTTCGTATTCCTCTTGCAGCCTCGGGGCAGAGCCAGGGCTGAGCCCCAGGAGCCCAGTCAGAATCCAGAGGATTTCCCTTTCAAGTCTGCAGAATGTGGGGACTGTCACGTTGAGGCGTGTTGTTTTCTCCAAGCCAGCGGACCCGCCCAAGGACAGCCTGGATGGGGACATGTGCCATCCGAGCTGGACGGCTTTGATGTCGTGGAGCTGCACCCAGCTGCACCCAGCTGGGAGCTTGTGACTTCACCTCTGGAAAAGCTGGAAGGTGATTTCTAGTGTTTTCAAAATACTGGGAAGCAGCATGGGTCTTAGGTAAGTCAGCCACGGTTTTTCAAAAGGGATTCTCAGCCCTGCCTGTGCCCAGCTGTTCCATTCACAGAGCTCGTTGTAACCCTCCTGTGAGATGCATAGAACGGGCTTCTCCCTCTTTCCCTGCTCTGCCAATCATAAGAAGATGATCCCCTACTACCTGTAAAATCACCCACTGGGTGTCTAGAAGCTGAAATTCCTAAGTCCCTCCCATCAGGTTTCACGGGAGAGATTTCTCATCAGGTCACTCAGGCTGGTGAAGCTTCCTCTCCAGCCATCTCAGGATTTATTCAGATTCTGAAGGAAAGTGAAGGGAATGGATGTTTGTACTGCAGACAACTGAGGAAAGGCTCGTGTAGAATTGGACTATGGCCGGGCCTCTGACCCAACGGGTGAGCTCCACGTTGTGTGAGATTTACAGTTTAAATAAGAGCCAGAGGTCTGAGAGCCTTGAGCTGGGATGCAATAAGGAGGAGAAGGACTATGGTTCACAACTGATGGGGTGGAAGCAGTACCAGCAGAACTCTGAATGTGCACTCCCAAATCCTAAACTCACTCAAATGGCTGCCCACCATCTGGGGTAACTTTATTTCTATTTCCTATTTCAGGTCCAATTTTTCAGACTAGCAAGCTTGGCCATTCAATCCAAGACTGATTTAACACCAGACTACTATTGTTTCTTGTTTGTTTATCTAATTTTTTAAGCCTAACATTTATACACAATAACACCCAGATCATAAGTAGTCAGCTTTTATACCCAGCCAGGTCCAGAGATAGAACATGGTCAGCACCCAGAAGCCTCCTCAAGTCCCTTTCAGCAACTGCCTCCTCAGGGATAACTATGACCCTGACTGACTTCTAACCATGAGGATTTGTTTTGCCTTTTTCTGGACTTAAAGGTCACACACTGCATCCTCTTCATTGTCATTTTTGTTACTCAACCTTGTGTTTGTGAGATTCGATCTTGCTGTGTGTAGTTGTAGTTTGGTGACTCTTTCGATGGTTGTTGTAAAAGTATTCGGTTGCTTAAACGTACAGGATGCGTATAGCCTGTCTACGGGAGAGGACATTTGACTTAGTCAGGTTTGCCATGGCGTGCAGAGTGTTGCCATGAACATCCTGCACATGTCAGATCATATTTTAAAAGTTTGATGCAGTGCTGCCTACTGTTGCTCTGACCCTTTCTACCAGGAAGATGTTTCACTCTCAAGGTTCACAACATTTTTGGAGTTATGATACCCTATTTTTTATTTCATTAGGGCATCTACTTCCTCCCCAAATGGTGTACTGTATAGACTTTTTAAAATAAGAATTAACCTAGTTTAAGGACATAGCAATGTCATCAGCATTTACTCATTTCTGTGTGCCCATTGCACCTTGTCCTGCGCAGGGCAAGTCATTACAACATTTGTTCAACTGCACTGAATTCTTTGAGAACAATCCCCCCGCCACACACACACCAGCAGCAATTCTCGCCTCTCTTCATCTTCTCTAACTAAAATATCATTGCTCCCTTAACAATTCTCTACAGCAATTGTACTCTCTTCTTTGGCTTTGATATCCCCAGGGTAAAATATTTTTGGAAAACTCTATACCCATTCACACATTTTTAAGCTGGCGTCTAAAAAATTTATCATCAGTTTAACTAAATGTAAAGACTAGAATTTCCACCATGTTTTAAATCAATATTTTAACTTTAAAAAATTTTAAAACTACAAGCTTAAAATAAATAAAATGCAGGAAACAAAAAGTATCTAGTGGCTTTATACCAATAGAAGATTGCATTTCCATTATAATACCTACAGAAATGGAGACAAATGTCATCAGGTCACAAAAGATCCGTCAGTTTTACTCTGTGACATTTGGGGAAGAATGTGAATGATTAGTGGTTTTCAAAACTTCTTTGTAATTCAACGTCCTGTGTAGTTATTACATGGAAAATATGTGTAGGTTCTGAGTCAGTGAGATGCAATTTATTCCTCCATGGAATTCATTCTAGAATGTGTGGAATATTGCCTTGAACCTTAGTTATTCCAATATATTCCCTGGAAGAATCATTATTGTCAATAAACAGGTTGTTCTGCCAAAAAAAAAAAAACAAAAAACTACAAGCTTAGCTCATACAATTTATAGAAAATGGTGCACCATGTTACATAATTGGCAAAGCTGTCTTCATTGAAAATTAATTAGCAAAGTCAGATTTACTTTCATTCAGATATGGCTTTCTGTATTTAAAAATTTTTATCATTTCAAATAAATATGTAAATACACATCCCTTGGCAAAAATTACATCTAAACTTTAATCCTAAACTACATGTATGGATGGACGGAGGGAGGGGTGGAGGGAGGGATGAAGGCATGGGTGGAGCCTTGGAAACTCACCATGACCTTTTCCCCTGAATGAAACAAAGTGCCACACCTTCAGCATTTCCTCCCAAAGCTCCCTTTGCTTTGCTTTCATGTGACTCTCTCAGAAGGGATGCATTCTTGGATGTTTATTTGTTTGGTGCTCAGAAGGCTTTTACACTCCAGGGTAATAATGCTCCCCAGTAAGGTCCAGGGTGGATGAGAAATCTGTTTTTCTACCCTTTAAAAAGTGGGACAAGGGAAAGCGGGAAAGCGGTGCTCTGAACCAATTTGTTTCGTATTTTCTTTCTATAATCATGCAGAGGAGAAAGTGGTGTTTTAAAGATGTTGGATCATTTTACTTTCTCTTGGTATTAGGCCAAGCTGTGATCCCTATTTCCAGCTTTATCGGAGATGTAAAAGACCCATGGGACTTCACAAACTAGTCAAAGGATAGGTTTTCCAATCTCTTAAGAAAATGGACTCAGAGATTTCCTGATAGGATATTTGCTTACTATGTTCAGGTGTTTTCTACATAGTACTAGAATCAGCAGTATCATCAGTTCTTAATTATATAACAATATTTATTGCGTTCATTACTGAGGTCAGTTTTTGATTCAGGTTGATTTTTTCCTGAAATTTAGCACAACAAACACCTTGGCTCATTTGCCCTCCGGTGCTCAACTAGTTTGAGCCAGTGGAATGCAAACTAACTCTAAAATAAGCAAAGGACTCCAAAGGGAAGACTTTGCTGCTAATAATAATAATAATAATAATGCATTGAGCCAACTGATATTACTCTGACATCTGGCACCCCCTATTCTCCACTACAGCTGCAAACCTGAAAATATTTCCAAAAGCCTCTGGGAGTGAGCACTCTGGGAAGATTCAAACCTTGAAGGCTACAGAAGACATAAGACAATCAGTTCTTCCCCCAGACGATAGAGCACACCCAGGAGAGAAGGACCTCTGAAGGCTATAAAAGTCAGCCACGGAAATGTCAAAACTCAAAAGCCCAGGAGAGTTAAGTGGGAGAAAAACAGAAGTGGGAGCAAAACAGAATTAGCAGAAAAACGTGATGAAAAATGAGAAGCAAGTGGCAAAAAAGAGAAGCCAGGGCAAAGCTAGAAATGTTGATGATTCAGGAAGAAAGAGAGTCCCCAAGGGTGAGGAGAAGGGACTTAGGGAAACCCAGAAGACAACGTAGGAAAAACAGTAGCAGCCCAAAGAGCCGAGCAGACTGGAAACCTTCACTGTTGACCCCCCCTGCCATCAGGACCTGTACATAATATACAGTAAGGGTCCTTGTTCCATTTCTGTCCTTTGAGCTTCAAGGAACAGAGATCCACTGATGAGCCCAGAAAAAAAGGAAGGTACTGAAATAATCCATGTGTATCACAACACAATTTAGAACCGGAATGCCATCAGGAAGTAAGATGGCTCAAGCAGTTGGCTATTCCCCCCTCTTCCTGGATCACAGTATCCCCAGAGACCCTGCTTCTCTCTGCATATAGGCTCCTTAACCCTCCCTCTGTTAACTTTTTATCTGCTTCTTCATGGTTACTGCTTCCTTATAGCTGAGCTTACTTACAGACCTTCATGGAGTCTTCAGCCCCAACGTTTATGTCACTCAGTTTGCCAGAGATCAGCCTGCCAAGTATATGTCTGTTCCCATATCCGTCTATACCAGGAGCGTTATTATTATAATTACATAATTTAATTAATTGATAGGTAAACTCAAGGCATGTAAAAAGAGAAAAAAAGAACTGTTTCTACAAAAACTAATTTGAATGCTTTGAAAAGATTCATAAAGTTGAATCTCACACACACAGAAACCTCGCTATCAAATTAGATTGTGATAAAGACAAGTCTAAAAGATTAGGGAGGGGCTTCCCTAGTGGCGCAGTGGTTGAGAGTCCGCCTGCCAATACAGGGGACACGGGTTTGTGCCCCGGTCCGGGAAGATCCCACATGCCGCGGAGTGGCTGGGCCCGTGAGCCATGGCCACTGAGCCTGCGTGTCCGGAGCCTGTGCTCCGCAACGGGAGAGGCCACAACAGTGAGAGGCCCGCGTACCGCAAAAAAAAAAAAAAAAAAAAAAAAAAAAAAAAATTAGGGAGAAATATCCCCAAAATCTAGAAGTGTTCTGTACTCAGCTTACCTGAAAATTGTCTTTAGGTTGTTGATTCACTTGAAAGAAACCCAAACTGGAAATGGTAGGTGACTCACCATGGGTGTCACTTATTCCAGAAAGACAATACAGAACTCCAATCAGCCAATCCATAATCAAAGCAAAGGTCTTAGCCTTACATGAAAAGACGGCAAGTGAATTTACATTTATAGGTATTTATATGAATTCATGTGTGCATCTACTAATTTACATGTATACATACAATTAAAATAAAAAATTTTCGGTAGTATCATTTTTTAATTATTTTCCACAGTAACTGTCAAGCATCACTACAGTCAGATTGGGTAGGAGGATTTCTGCTGCAATGTTCATCCTTCCCGCTGCTCCCCACTCAGTGACTTGCTTAGCACCAAGTACATAACAGGTATTAATGGACCCTTGTTCCTTGACAACCTCAGAGGAGGTAAACGGGCCAAACGGTGATAACATAAACCCTGCTCCTAAGTTATCTTGAGGAGGCCGAATACTCTTCGAGCACTGAGCCAAGCATAAGTAATAGTGAACTCAACCCAGTTCACTGTTGGTTCCAAGAAATAAAATAACGTAGTCTCTTGCTTTGAATTAATTGTTAAAGGATTTGGCATGCTTTTAAAGTCCCTTAAAGAGCAAGGAAACTGCCCTAAATACTGCCCTACCCCTGGAGGTGGGGTAAGCAGGACAGTGGAGACAATCCCAATAATGACATGTGTTCTCTGTCCTCCCAGCTACTGTGACAGGTAAGGGTACAGCTCTGGAGTCCGAAGCTCCTTGGCTTTAACTTGCCGTAAGGCCTTGGCAACTACTGTCCTTGTCTCAGTTCCTCTTCTGTAAAATAGGTGTTGTAAGAACTAAATGAGGTAATGGATAAATGGCAAGATAAGGTTTTCTTTCCCCTCCATCCTCTCCCTTTGTTACCAAACCTGGTCTGTTTGCCAGATGAGCAGCTTGCCAAATGCTGAGAAGCTGAGGTTTACAGCCAAAAATGAGTTTACCCACAAGGCAGCCAAGCAAGAAGATGAGAGAATAGGTCTCAGATCCACCTCCGTGAAGGTGAGAGGGCTGGGGTATTTATGGGATAAGCAGGGCAGGTAGGGAGGTAGGGAAAAAGCGCGGTCATTGGTGTTCTGTGCAGGCACCTCTGGGTTACATGCTCTGTTTATTCAAAATGGAGACGCTTAGCACGATCTGAGGGTGGAGTTTTCCAGCCCTCTGACGTCAAAAGGCCATTCACCTGGACACCTGTACAGGCCCAGTTGGAGGGTGGGTGGCCCCAAGCAGCCTTAGCCAGCTCACACTGGGCAGGAGCTGATTCCGTATTCCTGTAAAACTACTGGTCTATGTGAAGCTGGGAGGGAATGCAGTTAAAGAGAAGACAAAGAAAAACAAAATAACTTAAGTGAGCTTAATCAGGTTACAAGCAGAGGGGTTTTAACTAACTGTTCCCCTATCTGTTGCTCTGCAAGACAAGCTCAAGGATTCCTCTTCACCATCAGTTTCTGTTTCTTTAGGGGGCACAGCTTCCGTTTCACCTTTTCTTCCCCTACCCGTGGTAAGCATGGTAAAGAGAAGAAAAAGCACTCTAAGAAGGCCTAGAGTCATTTGCAGAACAGTTAACTATAAGAATAAAAAGGTACATCATTTTGTTTGCCACTCTCTGAAGTATATAAAGGGCCTAAAACCTCCACGGCATCTCACTGTAAGGCCCGCGGCAGAGTTGAAGACATCCCAGTTGAAGAAAAGACAGAGACTAAGAGGCTACCTGTGAAACCTGTGCACAATGCCATAGTAAGCTCTCAATAACCACCAGCTATTTTAATTGTTGTCATTATTATTAAAATATGGCCTTTGACTTCATGCCATGTATAGCTGTTTCCTACCCTAAAGCTGGAACCACCTTGCACTAGCTTTCTCAGAAGCCAACCACAGGACTCTTGTTGCCAGGACTCAGAGCACAAAACTCCTTGGATTTTATTATCTTTCCCCTCCCCCAGCTTCCTACCTGTTTTCAGGAATCACAACCCTTTTCCCAGTTCTCCAGCGGTTAGGAATGGAAGCTGGGGAAGTCAGAGCTATAATGCTCTATTAAAATATGAATTATTGATGCTTCACCTCCCATCCTATTCTAGAAGAGAAAGACAGCCACCCACTTCAAGGGTCTCGCTCAGTGCAAATCTGTGGACACAAAGAAGCACTCCTAAGGGACTGCCCTGGGGCAGGGGTAACAAATCTGCAGATGGTCTCATTCCTTCCTGGCACCTTTCCATCGTGTGGTCCTACCCGGGCTTACCTAGGCCACTTGATTTTATATAGGAACCTATCACACTCTGATTCCCCCCTGTGATTTACGTGTTTAAAATATCTTCTAACATGTAACTCACTTATTTATTAGGTATGTTCTTTATTTTCTTTTTCCTCCATGAGAATGTAAATTCTTATGAGGGCAAAGGTGTTAGGTTTGTTCATTGGGGCTGTGCCTGGCACGTATTAGGCACTCAGTAAATATTTGTGGAATGAATGAATGAAAACTTCAGAGGAAAAAGCTTTCTATCGGTCCTGGAAGGACCTTGTGGCCCTTAGCGAAGGCTCCAAAAAGCAAAATCAACCAAAACTTGGACAACTGACTGCGACTCTTTCTTGCAAACAGGAAAGCAAAGATGGGGTGGAGGAGGGTGTCCCCCAGCCCCTCTCCCCTTCTCCCTTGCAGAGGAGGCCAAGGCAGCGAAGGGAGGGCAAGGTCTTTCCCGCTTTCTGGAATAGTGGCTGTGTTACCTGCTTGTCTTGCTCCCATTCTCTTGACAGCCCTATTCCTGGATTTTATACTGCGTGCCTGTTCTTTCCACATCATGGCTACTGTGAATAAATACATTGAAGAAGGATGAAAGCACCCACCACCACCACCACCCCCCCGCGAAGCATGACTAGCAGTTAGTGGGATTCGGTAGACGGGAAACACAAATATAATTGAAACCGGGATTTTAAAGCTGCACCTTCAGTTGCGGGATCTCGTTCTTAAGAGGACGGATTGCAGAGCGGAGGCGGGTGGGGCTGCGCGCAGGGATGTGGTCCCAGGCCTTGGAGTGCAGGGCGAGGGCAGAGGCAGGAGGCGGAGGGGGGAGAAGAGGGGAGCGCCGGCTCCGCACGTGTCCCCGCCCCAGTTAGCTGGAAAAGGCCGGGTGTGCTGTGCCGCCCGCGGTGGGTCGTCGCGGCTTAAAGCGGCAGCAGGCGACCAAGGAAGCGGATGGAGAGGCCGCGGGGAGCCGGGGATGGCAAAGCCGCTCCCTACCCGAGGGCTCTCTGCCCTCGCTGGCAAGGCGAGGACTCACTCTGCAGAGGCGTCTCCGAGGCTTTTCCCAGTTTTGCTCCGGGACCCAGGGCGCTAGAGCGGGCTGGATGGGGGCGCGGGCTCCCCTGGCTGGACCCGGCCGCAGAGGCGCCGCTGCGCTCTCCGCCCTTCTCCGTGCCTCGGCCGGCTGCCCGGCTCCCCGGCTCCCCGGCGGCCCCTCCGCATACGCCCGTCTGCCCACCCCGCCCTTCGTGGCTCCCCCGTCCCTGAATTCCTGCAGCGTTTTCACAGTTCACACGGTCATTCATCTCTCAGTATGTTATATGTCTCCCCAGTTAAATTATAAAACACATAAACAGCCATATGCTCTTTTTTTCTTAAGCTTTCTTTTTTTCCGATTATAAAGTGCTTCTCTAGTTCCTGTTGTGCTCAACCCAAACCAATGGCCCTCACAGGCCTCTAATTGCGTGACTTCAGGAAAATCCTTCTGGAATGGTTTTCTCATGTGCAAAATGAGATTGTTAAGGTCCCTTCCAGCTTTTAAATTCACGGACTTCCCAAGGAGAACTAGAGTTGGTTTACCGGATAGAGCTGCTCTGGCTACAGTGGTTTGGGGTCCAAATGTTTTGTTTCTGGAGGTTACGGGTGGGTGGCATCTGTGAGTGGCCACCAGGAAGAGGAACCCACAGTGACTCCTGGCTTCTTCTCTCCTGGCCACTCACTATCTACCCAGCTCTTCTAAAACGCGGTCCCCAGGCCACACGCATGAGACCACTTTGGTACTGACGGAGGGGTAGGAAAAATCCCTTCTCCTGTAAGTTCTATGCTGATAAGGAAGAAATTTTTCAGAAAGGCTTTTTGCTAGGAAATTATGAGGTACAAAAACACAAAACCATGGAAGCATCCAGTCAGAGCCCACATTCTTTGAATAACTTTGATAGAAGCCAAACAATTGTTAGCAAACGTTAGGCAACCTTGAGCCCCATGTCATTGCCCTCAGCTGAACCATGAAGGAGAAGGGTGCCAAGCCAAAGATACTCAAACTTCCCCCCAACAGCCTATTGGCCCCTTTCCAGGCTCTGCACAGAGCACAAGGCATGGCTCTGCGATAATCACATGGGAACTTGACTTCAGTTTTGCTCTTTTTTTGGCTGTCTGGCCTTGGAGAAGCTTCTTAACTTCTCTGATTCCCACTTTCTTTCTATTCAGTAGGAATAATATCTTCTGTCTTGTTGATTTGAGCGAATCTTAAGTAAGCATGTTTGTGTATCATTCAGAGTTCTTCATTGAAACACGGGCTTACCCCAGTTGCCTTAATCACAGCAGCAGTTTATTAAGACATGCAGAGGGACCACAATCTCTAGGAAGGCCTGGAGGCAATGAAACCGGGAAGGCTTCCCAGATAACACTACCAGTGCTCCCGGGAGATGCCCAAGCCCCATCGCTTGACTAGTCCGAAGCCTGCAGTGCCTCATTAAGGCTTCTGATATCGCTGCTTCTGAGAGCTACACTTCTCAGAATACCGCCTTCGCTGCAGCCATGCCTTCCAAACCAAAGTCTCTTGTTCCCTCTGTTATCATTCCTGAAGATCTCTCTCTGGTCCTGGCAAGGCCCACCCTCTCCAACCCATTTTCCTCCATCTTGTTGTTAAGGCTGATTCTACCCTTGGATGAAATTCAAATTCTTCAAGAATAGAACAGTGTGACCTTGGCAGGAAGCACCAGTTTTTCCTGCAACCTCACCACTTTACCCCCTCACAGCCCTAAGTTAGTACCTTATCCCTCCCTGTTATAAAGCCTACACTATCTTTAGACTACCTGCTACACCGCCTTGTCTAGTCTGAGTCAAGTTCTGTTACCAGCTGAGCCACCACCTGGATGTTCTTTGATTCAAATTCAAATGCTTCCAAGGCCTAGACCAGTGGTTTTCAGCTGCTGGCTGCAGAATGAAGGAGGGTGGGAGGCTGGGCCTTGGAGAGTCTGATTTAATTAGTCGTGAGTGAGCCCAGATATAGGCATTTTTAACAGCTCCCCAGTTTACTTCAGCAGGGGAACTGTCTTCTAAAATCCCATCAAGGTTTTACTTAATAACACTGAAAGTTTTAAGCAAGGAGTAAAAATTGAAAGCATAAGATCAAACAAGAGTGGAAGAGGGTAATATACTCCCAGTCTCTAACAACTATCTGCAAATATTAACGTTTGAGTTAACAATTTTGCAAGTAGGGACAATGAATTAGGCTTTTAGGGCCATTTCAGCCTCTGGGTTTGAAATGTGAATTCTTCTTGGTCGTTGTGTACCTATTAATATTGAATTTAAATCGAAAATGGGCAGGGGGAGAGAAGGGGTCTTCTTACAGGATGTGACACAATGCCTGGGTGTCTAGTCTAAGACAAGTGAGGAAGGGCAGATTGTAAATTCTGTTTATCTCAAATGTTTGGTTCATTCAATAAGAAGCCACCTTTTTTTTTTTTGCGATGCGCGGGCCTCTCACTGTTGTGGCCTCTCCCGTTGCGGAGCACAGGCTCCGGACGCGCAGGCTCAGCGGCCATGGCTCACGGGCCCAGCCGCTCCGCGGCATGTGGGATCTTCCCGGACCGGGGCACGAACCCGCGTCCCCTGCATCGGCAGGCGGACTCTCAACCACTGCGCCACCAGGGAAACCCACAAGCCACCTTTTGACAAAGTGATTGAGATAAATATCTTGACAGCTGTGAGGATACCAGGGTGTTCATTACTCATCCCTGACTTCACAAATCTCTTTTCAATAGATTTCCTTGTGTATTTACCAGGCTGAACTGTCAATTACAGTGGTATGAAGGGAGCAGGAGGAGGGGATCAATATGCCTTCAATGAGGGAAGAGGTAAAATGCTATAGAACAATGGAAGCAACATCTCAGCATGACTCACATTGTGTACCTGAATCACCAACATTGTGAAGGTGCGGTGTGGATAGCTGTGTGGATAACTATGGGAACAACTGTATTCCACTGCTGCTGCCGTTGTGGAAAAACCATGAGAAGACTTACCCCAAACTGCCGTTTGGTACACAGCCAGGCAGAAGTGCAAGGGCTAAGGAACAGAAGGAACCCACCAGTTGTGGATCCTTGTCATTCGTTTATGGCCAATTAACATTTTAAATCCGTGTCCCTGTGGTTGGGAATCAGCCATCTCCCGCTATAGAAGTTGAGAGTGTCAGACTCTTATTTTGCTTCCTGCCCTTGTAGCTAGAGCATGGGCATAGCTACCTGACCCAGGCCCCACCAATCACAGGTAACCTCCAGACCTAGAATTAGAAGCCCAGTGATCAGAAGTGACATATGATGACATTAGGCAGTGGTTTTTAGCAGATGGGTCCAGCCTCAATGGCATTTGAAGCACAGGCTACAACATTGAGGCAGCAGTGCTGGCAGTGGAGAGACATCACAGGGCCAGTTCTACACTATGACAGAGCTGGCTTTTAGACCTCTCAGATATTTGATAAGCTACCCAATATTCTTTTAATAAAATTTTTCTTTTTTCCTTAAGTGACCTTGCATTACTGCAGTCATGTAATTGCCACTCTACCTCAATCCTTGCCCCTCTGTAACCTATTCTCAATGGAGGAGCTAGAGTGTTCCCATGAAAACGTCAATCATAATATTTCTCAGCTCAGAACCCTCCAATGGCATCCCCTGTCACTCAGAGTAAAAGCCAAAGACTTAGAGTGGCTTAAAATGTTCTGCGTGGCCCCTCTGACTATACTGTCATTACGGTCTCTCTCACTCAAATATGCTTGCCTCAAGGACTGTTCACTTGCTGAAATTCTCCCTGGAAAGTTCTTCCCCCAGAAATCCACATGACTCACTCCCTCATCTCCTTTAAGCCTTTGCTGAAATATGCCTTCTTGGTGAAGACTTTCTTGAAAACACTCTTCAAAAAGCAACTGCACCCCCCTGGCATTCCTTATACCCTTTCCCTGCTTTAGTTTCCTCCATAGAACTTATCAGCTTCTATCATATTTTATGCTTGCCTTATTTGTTTATGTTAATCTCTCAGCCCCCACTAGAGTGTAAGCTCCAAGACAGCAGGGATCTTTGTTTTGTTCACTGCTGCATCTACAGTGCCTGGAAGAGTGAGTGCGTGGTGTAGATTAGGTCCTCAACAATTATTTGCTAGATGGATGGATGGATGGGTTGGCGGATGGATGGATGGATGGATGGATGGATGGATGGATGGATGGATGGAGAGGATGTTAATGATTAGTGAAAAGTATAAGTTTACCTGACAAAGGGAAAGCAGCAGGAACAAGAAGATGAACTTGCAGATGCACAACTAGAGCTCCAGTTCCATTGGAGGGTACTGAGCTGAGAAATGTTATGCCATGATTTATATCTTGTGAGGGATGGTCAAAGACATCTGAGGACTCTTTGCTTTTGCTTTTTAAGGAGTAGGCTGATTTTTGCTGGTTCACGAGGGCCAAGAGGAAACCAGCAATCAATCTTGGTTGTCAGAAATTCTGATCATGGGACAACTGTACAAATTCATTTGAGGAAGATCTGGTCGGTATAATGGCAGTAATAGTAATAGTAGCTTACATTCATCGAGTGTTTACTGAATGCTGGGTACTTCTTTAAATGCTTTACGTAGACTGTCCCATTTAATCCTTACAACAAATATATGAGGCAGGAACTACATTTTTCTTTCCCATTTTGCAAATAAGGTAATCAGAGGCTAAACAATTTGCCAAAGGCCAGGTATCTAGAAAGATTTCATTTAATTATTTGGCTATGCTTTGAGATGAGACAAGAAAAAAAATGAGATTGATCTGGCCACCCAGGATTCTGAAAATGACCCTACAGAATGATAGATACCAAGTATGATGCTGTGGAACATGAACAGGCAGATGGGGTTTGAACATCAGTTTTGCAACTCACTGTCTGCATGGCTTTAGACAAGTTACTTGTCTCTGAGATGATTTCCTCATTTGTAAAATCATATGCTCCTTGCAGAGTTATCAGGATTAAATAAAATCACACATGGAAACACATATAATGTCTGGCCCAGAGAAGGCACTCAAGAAATGACATTACTACTACTACTACTACTACTGCTGCTGCTGCTTAATACTACTACTATTATTACTGTTACTGTTATTATTGAAGGAATTCAGAGTCCATCCAGCCTCTTGGCTCCATACTTGTGAATGTCCCTGTGTGTGCTTTTCAAACATTAGCCAATAGCATTTAGAATCAACTAGACAACAATCTAAAAGCACAAATTCCTGAGTTCCACAAATCTCACTCTTGGATGGAAAATTGACATTCTTTTAAAGAACTCTAGAAACAGAGAGAAACTCCACACCTCCTTTCTAATGTTGTGTAAGCCAAATTCCTTATGGGAAACTGATGCCTCAAGCAGTGTGGCCTAATGGTTAAGGGAGTAGGGTCTGGAGTCCTACTGCCTTGGGGTCTTCGGTCAGATGGACCTCTTTGTACTTGCCTTTATGTGTAAAACCGGGATAATGATAACTCTTACCTCATAAAGATGAAGCTTAAAATAAACATGTAAAACAATTACTAAGAGCTTGGCAAAGATTAGGTTCAATAAAGGTTAACTATTATCATTTGAATTCATTTTCCTTTCTTTGGGCTTCCACTGATGGAACAATTTAAAAAAAAAAAAAGAAGTGGAGATTTTTCCACTCCCAAACTTTGCAAACAAGTATCCCTGTTTGGTCTTCACACGGAAAGAGACAACATGCTGAGCCCACTTCTGACAGGTCCTGTGCTGAAGAAGTTCAGGCCAGCTGAGCAGTTCCAGACTCATCTTAAAGAGCCTTTGCCAGGGTTTCATATATGTAAACTTACGAAGGTATTCTTGACAGCTAAACTAAACCTTACAAATTAAAATTCCATATATGATAGTGTGTAGAAAAGAGCAGGTGCATTCACTTCCCAGTGCTCTGGGGATCCATCAATTCCTTTCACTAGTCACTCTTGCGTGTCAGAGGCCACTACAGTTTTGCTCTGCCCAGAATTAGGTCTGCATTCTTGGCATAACTGCTTTTCCTTATCAACTTTTAGAGGAAGTGTGACCTCTGCAAAGACACCTCTGCCCATACAGAAGAGTTCCTCTTACCCCTGCCCCACACCCAGATGGCTTCACCTTCACCCGACCATTTCCCCTCCCTCAGCCCTTTGTGTACTTCATAGCTCTCATCACAGTACATAATCACATAACTTATTTTCTGCTTTCTTGTTTCCAGGCTGTGCCCCTCCACATGCACACCTGTCTGAAGCTACCAAGAAGCCAGGGATCACATCTGTCTTGTTTCCTCCTTTGTCACCAGCATCTATCTCAGGGCTAGGTCTCAACACCTAGCAGCTCTCAACAAATATTGGATAAATAGTGAATGAATCTAAGGACGCATTTCCTCTGGACTCTTCTATCTGGAAGAAAAGGTGAGGGATGGACCTGAATAAACAGTAAAGGAACAAAAACATTAGACACAACCTCTGTAATTTCCCAGAGTGTGGCCATGAGTGAGCTTCAGATCCAAACTTTTAAGATCCTTAAATGAAGATCTCCCACCTTAAATGTGAAAACCAGTAGCTACACAGAGGCTGGTGAAGTACTGAAGTCATTACAAGGGATTATGTGTAAAATACAGTATGATCTTTTTTTTTTTAAGAGAAAAAAGAAAAAACTTTGATGAAATCAAATCTAAAATCTCCTGATCTTTCTGAGAGGAGAGAAACTGGGTCCTTTCTTCTCTTTACCATTTTTGCCATTTTGATGTTTAAAGGCAAACTGTACCCTCGGCTTCCAACTGAACCATTCTCTATGCCCTGTGTGCCCTCATCCCCCTACCCAACCTATATGAATGAGTATTAGAGCTGGAGGGACTTTGAAAATAATCTTGTGCAATCCTCCTTTTTGTTGAAGAGGAAAGAAAAGTCCAGGCCACACTGTGAGAGGGTCTCAGGAACCAGAAGGGGTCTCAGGTCGCTCGACTCCCCTGCTAACCCTCCACTCCTCCATGTCAGATTCATCTCACTTTGGACTCATCCCCTCTGACTCTCCAGGGCCTGATCCACTTTTCAGCCCCAATACAATCATCCAGGAGGCAGCTAGTCAATATCCTGTCTACTCTGAAGACAAGAACAACCCCGCAGTTGTCAGCCAGACCTTTCTTTTCTGGCAGCACTAAATGAGCCTTCCTTTCTCCAGTCAGTAAGTCCAGCCAGAAAATTTCCAACCAGGAAGTGTCCCATCTCTGAAGACAGTTCTTTCACTCCTTAATCAACCTGGGTTCACTCTGTAAGTCTGAAAGGCAGTGAAAAGCCCCACAGTGTACATCCTAATCCTCAGAAAGCCTTGCTTTTCTCTCCCTGAGATGCCGAGGCCAGAACATTCTTAGTCCTCTTTTGCCCTACCCCTGACTCCAGAAGGTGAGAGGACTCCCCCAAATGCTTTGGTGAAGAAAACAATAGGTGTAGGTCCTGACAGGCCATACAGAAGTTGAGGAAACACAGAGTCCTCATTCACAGCCAGTCTGGGGCAGTGCCCTGGACCCACACAGACCCTGGTGTTTGGCGGACAGAGTTGAGCTGGTTAGTTCTGCCTTCCCCTCCTTTCTGTATGGCAGAAACTGAGATGGGCTGAGAAATCCTTTGCTATAATCCTTTTCTCCCTAGAAACTCTGTTCACTCAACAACAAACCCCATGGGCCATTCACTTTTTTCACATGGTTTCATATACTGTCTAAGTCCCAGTCTATTCTTGATTTTTTATTGGTTGGCTTGGGATTTTGGGCCAATGTGTTAGGAGGAGGCAAGGAGGATTTGATGGCTTTTAAGACAAAGTGTCTCACCTTCATCTCAATCTCTAAATTTGTCTTTGAGCTCATTTTCCCTTTATCACTGGAGTCATCCACTCACCAATACCAGTCTTTCAGTTGTTTGTTGATTTTATTGTTATTGTTGTTTATGGGTTTTTGTTTTGTTAATGTAAGAGAGTTATTGATTTTAAGATAAGGAGACCTCAGTCTCCAAAACTTCCTATGCCTGAAGTTATATTCTTCACAACACTCTAGTTTTTTAGGTACCTTCACTGGTATCAACATCGTGTTCCCTCAATCTGTGAGCTAAGATTATCTTTATCTCTTTCTTCTTTTCTCCACTTGGTCACCCATTCTTCTTAAAAGAGTTTCTCATAAGAACTTAATTTTGATAACTCCCAGCTTTGTATTAGTCATAAATTTTAGAAATTATTGGCATGAACTCTAGTCAAGATGGTGTTGTAAGTTCAAAATCTGAGGCTTTGTTTTGCTCCAAAGGCATTGTTGTGATACATAAAGTAGAAAAAAAGGAAATAGAAAAGCATGGCTGGGACTTCCCTGGTGGCACAGTGGTTAAGAAACCGCCTGCCAATGCAGGGGACACAGTTCAAGCCCTGGTCCAGAAAGATCCCACATGCCGCAGAGCAACTAAGTCCACAATCTACAACTACTGAGCCCACACGCTGCGACTACTGAAGCCCTTGCGCCTAGAGCCCGTGCTCCACAACAAGAGAAGCCACGCTGATGAGAAACCCATGCACTGCAACGAAGAGTAGCCCCTGCTCAACGCAACTAGAGAAAGCCAGTGTGCAGCAACGAAGACCCAACACAGCCATAAATAAATAAATAATTTAAAAAAAAAAGCATGGCCATGTTCCAAAACAAGATAATTATCTCTATGAGCTATAATCAGAGGAGAAAAAGTGGAAAGTGGGACCACTGAGGTCTGAACCATAAGTGAGCAGAAGTGGCCAGGAGTTCTAGCTCCTGTGGGATAACAGGAACCAAAATACCCCTGAGAACATAGGGACAGAAGCGAGGCCCCCTGCTGGTTACCAATCCACAGCCCCTTCTAAAGGGACAGTGCTAGGAAGCCGTATTTTGGACCATATCACCCTGCCCTACTCCCTCCAAAACTGCTGACTGGACCAATGGTGGGCTCCTTACCCAAAGGCATCCAAGCCATAGGGCTCCTATGAGGGGCCATGGAATGAAAAGTTTCACCAAACGAAAAGGAACTGGCCCTATAAGATTCTTGATCCAATGAAGTTAAACTGGAAATACGTGAAGAGGTAAACAATTTTCAGTGCGAACTAAAGCTGAAAGATCCTGAGACAGAGAGGAGACAAAAGGGCTCTGATGGATCACATCAAGCCAAAATCATGAGGAAGTAGAAACCCTGAGATCACAAAACTTACAAGCTTTAGAGTGGAAGATGAAGATGCAACTTGATAGCTGAAAGAGGAAACCAAACCCATAGAGAAATTTGGAGTCATGATAATGTAGGAAAGAAAGCAAAATTCTACAACTCGCACCACAGAGATCCAGAGGAGTGCTGGCGATTGCCAAGGTCTTTCTGATTTCAGCCTCCAGGAGACACAGCTCTGCAGTCATTTCTGCCCTTTCTCCCAGAGGCTGCTTGTTTGGCTCCACCTTGGTTACTATGAAGCTTGGCCCTGCGCTTGGACCTCTACTTCCCTGCTTTCACGCATAGCTTTCAGCTGTCTCCCTTCTGTCCCTCCAACTACTTGAAGTTCTGTGTGTGAGACTATTCCTTACAACCAAGAAAATTCAACCGAAACATATGTTAAGTCATGTAATCACCCCAACACCATAAGAGGTAGGAATAATATTCCCATTTTACAAATGAGGAAACTGAGGCTATAAACATTAAGCAGATGGATCACATAGCTCCTGGGCCGGTCATTTGCCTGTTTGCTCTCATACTTATTTCCTGGCCTTCCTCTGCTTTGCTGGCTGTGCAACTGTATTTCCTAGGTTCCCTTACCAACTGGCTTCTGGCTCACAAAGAGGTTCACTGGCAAGAAATTGAAGAGCTGAAGGAAAGGAGAAGCCAGGATATTTTCCCCCCGTGCTTTGGGTAGCATCTCTGGCAATAACTGCATCTTCTTCATGTCCCAGATCCCACAAGAGTGCCTTTCTTCCATGTTCCCAGCTCCCATCCTCCCTTTGACTCTTTAGGCTCCTACTTTTGCTATTCTTTGGGTGTTCTCATTGTCTCCTGTTTAGCTTTTTATTTCTTTCATTCCATTTGTAATTTGTTTTCTGTATTAAGTCTCATCTGGTAACTGGCACGGCTCTGTTTTCCTGAAGGGACCCTGACTGATACAGCAGTTACTGAGTGGCTAAGTGAGGATTCGAGGTTCAGTCCGTTTGATTCCAGAACCCACACTCTGAAGAACACATAACATTGACAATTAAATGACAGACAGATTTCTCTGGACTTCAACTACAAACTGGTGAGGTTTCCTCCAGAGGAAGCCTGTAGAGAGGGCTTCTCACTTTGTGTTTTTACTACACACAGTCACATGCTAACTTTACAATGCCACCAACCCCAAAATCAAAATGCGGCTGGAAGAGTTCATTTCTAAGGGCTGCCTCTGGCACCACAACTCTTTACCCTGTTCTGTTCTGATTCCGTTCCCTAAACCCTCAGGGCCAGTCTAGTAGCTCTGGATTTGCTGCCAGAAGAGGAGTTCTCACAACACTGAGTGTGCACCACTGAGGCAGGCTTAAATCTCATGTTGTGCAGTAGGTTTGTACTGCTTGAGAGCAATACAGTCCCTTCCTAACACTATTAGTTTCTTGCCCCTCTCCTAAGCTTCAACCCTTGGAGTCCCTATCCTTTCATGAAAATCTGTCCTACTTCCACTCCCTATTTGGTCTAAGTGTTTTGTTTCTTCTCATTCTCTCTCTCTCTTTCTCTCTGTCACTCTCTGCTAGGTTCCTGGATTTCTGACCATCTGATCTCCAGGTCAGAACTTACCTGCTAAGGTAAATCATGTATCAATAGTCCTCTGTTGGTCAGTCATCAAGAACCTCATTACTCCTGACAAGCAACCACCATCTATCTGTTTAACGTTGCACTAAGGTCTGCCTTACTGTACTGTATTGCATTTAGGGGAGACTAGAAATAGGTGAATATCAAATTTCTCAAAACTAGATACCCTGTCAGAGGGAGCAGAATGTTCAGATCATCTTCCCTGAAAAAAAAAAAAAATCAAAGAAAGAATTCTCAACTTTATGGTCTTTAAATAAACCCGTAATTGCTTCCCTAATTGTGAATGCCTCCTGCACTTGGTCTCAATCCTTTAAATACTAAATTTAGTCCATTTGTTGGTAAAGGTGGATAATTTCAGCATTCAAGTAACAAGTGTACAATGGAAAATATGCTAAACTCTTGAGGTTTGTACTACACAATATCCTGTAACTACTGACGAGTGACAGTCTATGTTTCACAGACCACAGTTGAACGGTCTGTACGATCATTTGTAAAAATAACTTAAGTCTTATAAAAATGGATGCTATCTTTGGCATCTCCCTCTTTCCTCCCTCCAGCTACCACTCCCACATCCCAGCTGTCTTCTAATCCTATGAGGGTTCTTGTTTCCCCGAAAAGCTTCCGTGGCTTCTCTGTTCTTTCCCTTTCCCTCTCTAAGGGAATCTCAACTAAATCTCAATCAGGGACTAAAATGGATGGCCACATGTCACAGAGAATGAAATATCTTTTCCCAGCCTGTGTCTTCTGAGCTGACCTAGAAGCCTAGGAGCCATTCCACTGAGACAGATGAATGGACCACATGACCTGAGGAAGGCTCCTCGCTAGCTCCTACTCACCAATCAGGTCTTGAGCAAAGAGTGACATCCTTGAAAAGATATTCTCCAACCTCCAGCCTAAGTCAGGGTCTTAAGAGTAATTATCTCAGTTTGTAAATATATCTTCCTCTGCATCACCTGGATAATTACTGTCTACCCCGGTAGACACGGTAAGAACCGTGAGTATTTACATCCCAAATTGTATTTCACAAAAGCGGTATTAGTGGGGGTGTCTGTGGCAAGTAAATGTGGGAAGAGTCAAATTAAGCAAATTTCTTGACTGTAGGACTTCTTGGAGTCTTTAAAATGTTAATGTGTGTTATAACCACCACTGTTTCACAAACCATACTCACCATGGAGCCTTTTCTCATAACGTACATTGACATTTGGATGAACTAGTGTTCTGTGGAATATAGTTTGAGAAAAGCCAGTATAAAATGAATTACAATTTCTGCCTTTGCTCTAACATGACAGCAGACTGGTAATTGTTACTAGCACCCAGGTTTCAAATGACCGTGGAAGCTACGGTGGAAAACTGTGACAAAAATTTCATTTTTGTCACAGAAAGAGATAGTTGGGCTAAAGATAAGTTTGAGGAAGATACCCAAAAAAGGGAAGGGGGATAAGAAAGAAAGGTGGTTTACAGAATATGCAATAATGGAGTTTCAATTAAAGAAGGAATCATGCCAACTAGCTGAGTAAAAAGAGAACTGATAAGATTCTCCCCAATACTTGATACTGATGAGTGAGAACCAGTATGGTACCTGCTGCTGGTCCAAGACAACAGGGAGAAGTGTGGGGACCTTGGGTCTTCTGGCTGGCCTTCACATAATAACTGAGCCATATGGTTGACTTGTTCGTGATAATGTGAATTTCAAGTTCCATAGGGTTACATTATTCAGGAACACGGAAATGTACAAAATTACAGTTATCTTAAATAATATAAAATATATAAAAATGTATTATTTTTAAGCTTTTGACAAAATCATTTAAATATTTTAAAAATGAAAACATATAAGTACTACTGTGAGCTGTTGTTATATGTGTGACCTGGAGATAGATGTTTATTGATATTCCAATGGGCTGCTTCAGATCCTTTGTGGAAGCAGAGGTGTACACTTAATAAATAGATGCAGAAACAATTATTCTAAGCTTTGTGGCTAATAAAGTGATGTCTAGGAGGTTACTATGGCTACACATTATCTTTTAGAGTTAATCCAATGAGTAGAGATTTTCTTTTTGGATATAAGTTCACAGCAAGCAAGGGATCACATGTGAACAAAGCGAACTCAAAACCTTGTTTTGAAAATCAACAAACATTGAGTTTTCCACTTTAGCCAATCAACTGAGAGGACAGTTCTTATGATGAGAACTCAAAACAGCATTAAGTAAAATTTACTTTTTTATGTATGAATAGCAAAAAGAAAGACGTTAGCTGTTGGAGAGTCTGAAGACTTTCATACATTTGCATTATTGCTGAAAACAAACTTAATCCATAATTTAATGTAGACTATTTCTGGGTACATAAACACACATATATAGTGCAAAGGCAAAAAAAGGAAAAGAACTTTGGAAAATGCTAAACAATGGGGATTAGGCTTTTCTCTGGTTGTTTTTTTTTTTTGCGGTACGCGGGCCTCTCACTGCTGTGGCCTCTCCCGTTGCGGAGCACAGGCTCCGGACGCGCAGGCTCAGCGGCCATGGCTCACGGGCCCAGCCGCTCCGCGGCATGTGGGATCTTCCGGACCGGGGTGCGAACTCGTGTCCCCTGCATCGGCAGGCGGACTCTCAACCACTGCGCACCAGGGAAGCCCCTCTGGTTGTTTTTTATGTTGACCCTGGAATCTATCTTCAATTTAAAAAGTTAAGAGAGGTTTAATTCCAAAGGATGGCTACCTTTTAAAAGGGTTCTTGGGTCTTGACACTTAGATGCCAAAGCAGAATTTGCATAGTCTGGACAAAGCAATGGTTAGAAGATTGTTTTAAGCCTCTGTGTTCCTGAGATCATGGCCATTTCACTAAGTTCTGAACTGAGGAGACAGAATACTGGGTGAGAGGTCAGAGAAAGGTTATTGAGGAATGGAATGTGGACGCCTCGGTAAGGGGAGGAGGGCTGGCTGGCTGATCACGTGATCAAGTGCAAATCCAGTCCACTTTCTCATGCTGTGGTCCCCTGTCTGCTTCTTCTCCATCTTCCCAGGCTCAGGGAATTCCCTCAGCAATCCCTTTTGGGTCCAGCCACTTCTACATCCCTGACTCAAGACCTATCCTCTATCAACCTTAACTCCTCCAGAGGGAGTACCCAGTTTAAACTTCCTCAAGGGGCCTGAAAACACAAAAGCTCTTTACTTCCCATCCCAGAGGTATATGTGTATGTTGCGCTGGGGTGGGGGGGAGCTGGGGGCGTAGGGGGGTGTTTTTCGGCACAGGCTGTTATGTGAGGGCCTTTCAGACTTTAGAAACATGGTACTGGCCTCGCTTTCCTGAGGGGGTGAGTAAAGAGACACTGAGACTGGTAAGGCTTCTCAACACCTCACTCTACCGTGTGAGGAGTAAGAGCTCTCTGTTCGTTTGGTCCCAGGTTTTTAACCAGACTGCCTGCGCACTTAGCTGGGCTCTTGGGAACTTGCTGCACCTGCCTGCTGCCCCGGTGCCTGCCCCACCTGCCTGCTCACACTTTTTGCTCTTGCCTCCTCCAGGTTTTGGACATTGCCAGCTTGCTCCCATACATGCCTCAGGCCTGCTTGCTCTGAATTTGTCCAAATGTACTCCTCTGGGCCTGGCCCCAGGATTCCAAATCTAACACAGTGCCAGAAAGGTCTCTCAAGCGCCAGGAACCACAGCCACCTTGGGACATTCTGGCTTCTTTCTGCTGAGGCAGACCAGATACCTTTCAGAAGACAGCCCCCAGAACCAGAGGTGGCTTCTGCCTGTGTCTTCAGGGAAAGGAAATCTCTCCTTGAGGGTGACAGAGACATGAATAATTTGATCTATAGCCTTATTATCAGTTCCAGAGCATCCTGGGGACTTACTGTGGTCACCAAACCTTGGCCTCCTAACCCACTGCAGGAGAAAGTCAAGCTTCTCTCCTCCTCCTCTTAGGCTCAGCCTGGCTATTCACCCCAAAAGGGAAAGCTGGGGTTGGGGCCACAGGGCTTGAACCCAGCCTGGAGCTCTCCTTCCCGTTTTCCATCTTTCTCACCCAAACCGGGAGGCTACCACCAGTTGTGATAAACACTGCCCCAGTGGTCTCCTTTCCTAGTCATCTAAGGCCTTTAGGTTTGACATCTCTTCGTGTAGGACATGTCACCATGGCAGAGTCCTTTCAGCTCATCTGACAGTCATTTTACACACGCTGTACACAAGCCGTCATTGAAGATGAAACTGGAATCTCAACCAGCCCCCCATCTAGACCAGAGATGGGCCTGGGCACCCTCCCTGCCACAGACAGCCGCCCAAGACAGGCAGGCAGCCTTATGCCCCAGCTCAGCCCTGGGCCGTCGTGAATCTCCTTACTCATCTTCAGGGCCTTTGTTTCAGCCTTGGGTGAGCAATAGTTTTTTGTTCAAAGTTCAGTTCAGGAAAGTTATAGTATATCCTTACAACCTACTCTCTATTTCATTCAAAGTGAGCATGGCTTCATGGATTCCTGTCGGGGTGTGTATTCTTTCAACTTAGTTTCTTTAATGAATAGGATAAAGCCAAAGGAAATTTGCCGTGGGCTTCTTTTTTTAAACATAATTTTATTTATATTTATGTATTTATTAATTTATTTATTTTTGGCTGAACTGGGTTTTTGTTGCTGCACATGGGCTTTCCTCTAGTTGCGGCGAGTGGGGGCTGCTCTTTGATGCAGTGCGCGGGTTTCTCATTGCGGTGGCTTCTCTTGTTGCCGAGTACGGGCTCTAGGCACGTGGGCTTCAGTAGTTGTGGCTTGCGGGCTCAGAGTTGTGGTTCACGGGCTCTAGAGTGCAGGCTCAGTAGCTGTGGTGCACAGGCTTAGTTGCTCCGCAGCATGTGGGATCTTCCCGGACCAGGGCTCGAACCTGTGTCCCCTGCATTGGCAGGTGGATTCTTAACCACTGCGCCACCTGGGAAGCCCCGCCATGGCCTTTTAGACACCAAATGTTAATATTCACAAGTCTGAGAAGCAGCGATATGGAGACAACATTCAGATCTTTCATTCTGAAAGGCACTGTGGGCACTGTGGAAAAGACAATGGGCCACTTTTTCCCTGCACACTGCCCATCGCTGGCCTGTGCCCGGGGATGACAAAGCTAGATCTCACATGGTTCCGAAGCCCCTGTTCGGGCCTTGTCTTCCTTCTCAGAAACTTCAAACTGTGAGGCATATTGGGGGAGACTTTGAGAATCAGGTACAGGCTTCCGGGACATCTGGGTTCGGGGCCATGCCTGGTTCCTTCCATTCTTTATGGACCCTGAGCAGAAGTCGCACAGTCACCATTGAAGACCGGAAAGAAATATGTTACCAGGGAGAGCTTCGCCCTCCCTCTGTTCCTGGAGGGCCTACTGTGCACAAAAGGAGGTGGCCCCCTGAGTTAAGGGAAGGAATGAGTCCTCCAAAGTGAGATTCCTGGATGTAATCTGACTTTTCCACTTAGAGTGATCCTGAAACTATCTTAATAAGTTTCCCAGTGTTTCAATTCATTTCATTTATCTTCTTAAGATAAGATGGAAAAAAGTTTTAAAATTACTGCAAGGCCCTATGCATCAACTAGATAAATGGTGAGGTCTGCAGAGGTTAATACCTTGTAGCATAATCTTGCTCTGGAATCCCATCAGGGCAATTGTGATCTGTTTAATATCAACGGGATGACTACAGGTCTCCAGGAAGGAGTTATCAACTAATTTCAGAATAGAGATAAAAGCCTGTGAAATATGCAAGGGCTCCTTTCTAATTAAATTATTCACTGAACAAATTTTCTTAAAATGTAGTTTCCACATTTAGAACAAGTGCTACCCAACACCTCAAGGAGATGGCAAGGGGAGTGACAAATGAGGCTTTGGTGATTATCTGCTCACAGATGGTGTGGCAACCATCTGTAGGATTATTAAAAGGGGACTTGAATCATTTTTGATCGTGTTTTGGTCTCTGCCCCATCCATCCCACAAGCCCTTTAAAAAGAACTGACCCCAAACCATACCAGGGTAGTAAAAGGCTCTAGCTGCTTCCACTCAGGTCCAAGCTACCAGATCACTCTCCCAGATTATTGGAATAACCTTTTAAAGGGATTCCCTTCTTCTTTCCTTGTCTCCCTACAGTCTAGTCTCAACACAGCAGTCAGAGTGATCTTGTTAAAATAGAAGCCAGATCAGAGAATTCCTCTACTCAGAATTCCCCATCTCACCCAAAGGAAAAGCCAAAACCTTCGTGGTCTTCAGGGCTTTTCCTAATCGGCATTCTACCCCGCAGCAATCTGACCTCACTCCTGCTCTCCCCATCCACCCCTCTCTCTGCCTGGTTCCTTACTTCCCACAGATTTTTCTAATCCTCATCTCAATGATCCCTTCCCCTACCACCTTGTTTAGCATCACACCTCTCCAATTTTCTCTATTCTTCTTCCCTGTGGTGTTTCAGCACTTTTAGCCCTGCGGTGTAATATATAGTTTGTATATACATCTTAATTTATATTTTTCCCCTATCCCCTACCCCTGCTCCACCCCACTAGAACATAAGCTCTAGAAAGACAATCACTTTTGTTAGTTTCTTTACTGCTTTGTCCAGAGGGCCTAGATAAGTGCCTGCTACATGTTAGGATGACTTGGGGCACTTGGAGGTCGTGTGCAAGATAAGTGAACAGAGGGCAGAGAAAGGAACACACATGGGTGGAGGGGGTGTGTGGAGCAGAGCAAAGAGAGACTATGAACCCCTGGGAGACAGAACAGTAGCCTTGATCCTCAATTTACCAGTTCCCAGTTCTGACTCCCTTAGATCTCTGACATGTCATTTGTTTCCTGTCTTGGTATTGTCCACGTATGTCCACAGTATTACCCACTTTATCTTTACAACAACACTCTTTAACTTGAACCAGCCTGAAAGGGAAACTAGAAGGAGACAACATTAGAAAAGGAATAGGCAGGGGGCTTCCCTGGTGGGGCCATGATTAAGAATCCGCCTGCCAGTGCAGGGGACGCGGGTTCGATCCCTGGTCCGGGAAGATCCCACATGCTGCAGAGCAACTAAGCCCGTGCACCACAACTACTGAGCCTGTGCTCTAGAGCCCACGAGCCACAACTACCAAAGCCCGCATGCCTAGAGCCCATGCTCCGCAACAAGAGAAGCTACTGCAATGAGAAGCCCGTGCACCACAACGAAGAGTAGCCCCCGCTCACCGCAACTAGAGAAAGTCCACATGCAGCAATGAAGAGCCAAGTCCGCCAAAAATTAATTAATTAATTAATTAAATTTATTTTTTAAAAAAAGGAATAGGCAGACCAGAGCACCTAGGGCCTTGCAGGCCATTGTAAATACTTTGGCTTTTGCACTGTTTGAAATGGGAAGCTGTTGGAGCATTTTTTTGATCAGAATAGTGACTTGCTGATTTTCATTTTAAGGAGCTCCCTTTGACTGCTCTCTAGAGAGAACCATCATGGGGTGGCGGCGGGGTGTGGATTATTAGCCAGGGTTCTCCAGAGAAACAGAACCAATAGGAGAATATATCACACACACACACAGAGAGACACACACACACACACACACAGACACACACACACAGAGACACACACATACACACAGAGACAGAGAGAGACAGATTTATTTTAAAGAATTGTCTCACATGATTATAGGGACTGGCAAGTCCAAAATCCATATTGCAAGTCAGCACCAACACCACCTCATACCCGTTAGGATGACTACTATAAAAACCAAAACAGGGCTTCCCTGGTGGCGCAGTGGTTGAGAGTCCGCCTGCCGATGCAGGGGACACGGGTTCGTGCCCCGGTCTGGGAAGATCCCACATGGCGCGGAGCGGCTGGGCCCGTGAGCCATGGCCGCTGAGCCTGCGTGTCCGGAGCCTGTGCTCCGCAACGGGAGAGGCCACAACAGTGAGAGGCCCGTGTACCACAAAAAAAAAAAAAACAAAAAAAAAAACACACAACAACAACAAAACCAGAAAATAACAAGTGTTGGCAAAGTTTAGAACCTTTGTGCAAAAAGGTACAGTCACTGTGGAAAACAGGATGTTGGGTTCATCAAACAATTAAAAATTGAACTACCATACAATTTATCAATTGCATTTCTGGGTATATATCCAAAGGAATTCAAAGCAGGGTCTTAAAGAAATCTTTGTACGCACATGCTCATAGCAGCATTATTCAAAATAGCTAAAATGTGAAAGCAACCCAAGTATCCACAGATGGAAGAATGGATAATCAATATGTGGTATATACATTCATAACATATACATACAATCGACTATTATCCAGCCTTAAAAAGGAAGGAAATTCTGACACGTGGTAAACTATGGATGAAACTTGAGGACATTATGCTAAGTGAAATAAGCCAGTCACAAAAAAGACAAATGCTTATATGAAGTACTTAGAGTAGTCAAAAATCATAGAGATAGAAAGGGTTTTCTAGGATCTCTGGGAAGGGGGGACTGAAGAGTTATTGTTTAATGGGTATTGAGTTTCAGTTTTACAAGATGAAAAGAGTTGTGGTAATATTATGGTGGTGACGGCTGTACAACATTATGAGTGTATTTAATACCACTACACTGTACACTTAAACTGGTTAAGATGGTAAATTTTATGTTATATTCATTTTACTCCAATTTTTTAAATTGGGGGGGAAAAGAAAGGTAATGTTTCAGTCTTGAGGCCAAAGTTAGAAACTCAGGCAGAATTTCTGTGCTACGATCTGGAGGCATTCCCTCTTCTTCAGGAAGCCTTGGTCTTTGCTCTTAAGGCCTTCAACTGATTGGATAAGGCCCACCCACATTATGGAGAATCTGCTTTACACAAAGTCTACTGATTTAAATGTTAATCACATTTAAAAATACCTTCACAGCAACATCTAGACTGGTATTTGATGAAATGCTTGGGTACCACAGCCTAGCCAAGTTGACAAATAAGATTAACCATCACAGAGGCCACAGGCCCTGCGCAAGTGGGGAAATTGAATTGACTCCCTGGACAAAGCTGGAAGTTGAGGAAATCTTTGTCTGCAGTTCATAGACTTGGTTTGGAAGCAACTGCCAATCCCTGTTACTGGTAGAAGAGTCAGCCATGAAAAATCAGAGCCCCCAGACTGCTGTGCATGCAGCTGTATGGCCAGACCTTTCCCTGCACCCACACACAGAGAGACAGACATAGACACAAAGAGAGAAGCACAGAGTTGAGAAACTGGCAAACATCTTAGGACGCTGTCAGAGGTGATCACAAAACAGAGCTGAAGGGCTGTCTCCATGACCCAGGTATGCATGGGACACTGAAGAAGATGATTTCCACTGTACATAAGCTGAAGCAAATGAGGAAATGCAGTTTGCCCAGAGCTAATCAACAGTGCAAAAACAGGAGAAATTATACCCAGAGAACCACAACTATGAGATTAATCTGAAAGTGATTTTCAAACAAATATGTTTAAAATATTCATCAAGATGAGAAAAGAAATAGAACTCATTAGGCAAAATGGGGCATTCCGAAGAAGAGAGCACAGAGATTTGAAAGGGAGCCAAACAGAAAGGCAAATAATGAAAAAATATTTTTAAAAAGAGAATCTCTCTGATCGGGAAAGCAGCAGCAGCTAGAAAGGGTTTAAGTGCCACCCAAACAATAAACAACCAATTATTGATATAACTGGACCACTGAGGAGAAAACTCAGCTCACCGAGGCATGAACATTAATTAATTATATTTTTTTTAGTTTTCCTAATTACTCCTGAATAGGCTCTCTTAATACCCTCCTTTCCCATTTATGGTAACTGGTCCATAAATACCCCTTTGCCAGCTTCTCTCTGCTAACACTCTTAACCACCTATAGTGTTTGCAGCCATCTCAGTTTGATATTTAAGTCTCAATCTTACTTACTTTAAAACTTCATTCCAATCTCAGCTCTTCCTCTCCCCTCAGCTCTGGGATGGGAGTAAATGAAATCTGGTCTTCACACTGTTTTCTCTCTTTTTCTGCTTTTGAACCTTCTCCTTCTCCACCTTTCTGACTCCGGGCCAAACTCTTGCCTAATGCTGGTGGCCTCTGCTAATGGGTGTTCTACACACAGATGGCACTCCAGGTTTTCCTAGGGTGGGGTTCTGCTTCACTCCAGCCCCTCCATTGTCGAACCTCTTTCCCCAGAGGGGCATCTGTATCTCCCTTGGGACCCACACACTGCGATTCTTCTGCTGGGTTGGGCATCCCATCATGTAACCCTGAGGCCACCTGGCAGCCCCACACCTCCTGCCTCTCCACTACCCTCTGAGCTCCTCTTTAGGGACACAAGGATCCACTTCCACATCCTTCCAGCCCAGAGATGGGGTGGAGGTTCCTTCTCTTTTCTTCCTAAGCATACTGGCCGTTCGTGGAACTTGAAATGCAGAGTGCTTAGTGCCTACTGTGCTCACTTGTGCTTTCTCCAAAATCCTGGGACAACAGGAAAAGTCCCACGCAGCATCCCAAGCTCCCACACTGTGCCACATCCTGCACTGGCAGAAAACCAGGGCTCAGGGAGGTTAAATAACCTGCCCAACTAGTTGCCCAGGGAACGTGGATCTTTCTGACTCTAACACCAATACTTTCCAGCATGTTTTGCTATAAAGGAGATTATTCTAAGTCTAGAAAAGAGGTGGAGGAAATTAAACAACTTCCTACCCTGGGAGAGTTACCACAAAACTGCAGTAGGAGCAAAGCATTAGCGGAAAAAGCAAGGGGTGTGCAAGCCTTGGTCCGTCGTGGCACCCAAGCTTCACCCCTGGAGTCCTCTGATCTGAGGAGTTTGGAGTAATGAGATGATGGTAACGTGCAGGCACTGAGGCTCCTGGGGGGACAAGAGCAGGAGGAAAGAGGAGAGGACTGTCTTTGTCCTTTAAGGAGAGGATGCAGGGATCCCTGTCACCCTGCTGTCTCTAGGCCTGAAGGAAGGAAGGAAAGGTCCTTCTGATTTTCTTCCAGGTTGTCTTCATAGCTCAGAGTATCAGGATTGGGGGGAGGGGGAAGCCAGGGGTAAATAGTAGACCTCTGACTGGCATTTCCTTTAAACTCTCATTGAGGAAGTTGAGCAGGGCAAACTGGTTGCAGGAAGGTAAGAAATGACCATCTTCCTGATAGCCCAGAGCCCCTGGGTAGAGTGGGCGGATTCATATCCGTAATTTTCAGATGAGGAAATCCAGGCTCAGAGAGTGAGCGTGACTCGCCCAGAGATGCACAGAGTCAGGACTTAATCCAGGTTGCCAAGACTAGAGTTTTGCCCAGTTTTCCAGGCTGGCTGCCTTTACTGGTTTACCTTCCTTCCTGTGTCCTTCTTGGGTTTTATTTCTTAGCAAAGGAGATACAGGGGTGTGTGTGTGTGTGTGTGTGTGTGTGTGTGTGTGTGTGTAAGGAACACAAGTGATACTCAAAGGAATTAATATATGTAAAAACACTTGGAAAACTGTGATGCAAGGAAGCATTGCTATTAAGTGTGGGAACGGTTTATAACATTTTCCTTCCCTGTGTTGACTAATAATTTTAATTCCCCACCTTCCCTGAGAATTGAACATTAAGGTAGGGGAAATGTGACTTAGGCTGGACAGAGGAATGCTGAAATTGGAACATGAGAAAGAAAGACTGCAGAGACCTTCTAGCAAAGAAACTGGGGAAGAAGCCCATCTCTAGGTGACTTCTCCTGAAAGCAAAATAGATCATGAAAACAGGTTGTGGAAGAAATTCGGATCATTCAATGAGGAGCTCTCAAAAAAAATGGTTTTCCATGAAGGCAACTCTGATTTTTTAAAAGTGACTACTTTGGGGGTACCACCCACCCCGCCAAGAAAGAGTATTGATGAGGAAAAATATGAAAGCTTCAAGAAGAATTTATCCGCCCTCTGAATGAAAAACAGGCCTAATTTGGGGTCCTGTGTGAAAGAAAAAAATAGCATGAACCCAAAGGGAAAGGCCTGAATCGAGAAAGTTCCTCACTTTCCCCCAGAATCCTCAGCCCCCCAGAAAGGGAGACAACACAATCCCATTTAAGAACATTTTAAGTGAGAAACAAGACCAATCATCATCTAGCTGCTGAGAGCCATCTATTGAAGGAAATGGGGCATGTTTACCAGACTCAGACAAATGTGTGAGTGGTTATCTAAATGTGACCCCTAGTGTCCAACTTTCACGGCACTCACAGAGGAAAATCTAGGTGATTTGATGGGCTAGAAACCATAGAACCATGAAATGCTAGGGCTGGAAGGCATTAGAGAGCATCTAATCCAGTTTCTTATTTTACAAATGAGTGATTAAGGCCCAGCAGTGATTAAGTGGCTTCCCCAGAGTCAGACAGATAGTGGCAGAGCTGGACTGGAACCCAGGTCTTCTAAGTCCTGGTCCAGTACTATTGCCTATATCTTTGAGAATATTTTCCATAAAATGCAGTTGGCTTTATGTATTTCATTATAGGACCTATGGAAGATCATGAAAACTCAGTGTTTATTTCCTAGGGGCTGAATTATAAAGAGGATATTGACATTATTTACTTGATCTGAAGCACTGCTAATCAGTGACTGAATCTTAAATTGTTCATGCTAAGAATTGTTAAAAAGATTTAAAGCCTTTCCGTATTTTCCCCATCACACATCACACATTTAAGTGACAGATTATGCCATTTCTTCTCAGCCTAAGGTTTATAGTGATTTTCAAAGGAAAGAAATCACACCATGCAACAGGAACAATCAGTCAGGGTGGAAATCAGATGCACCAGGTCTCCCGAGATTCCCCACCATGGCCATATTTATCAACAGCTGTTATTTTCTATCCATTCCCTGCCCTTTTCCTCACAGCCTGCTGAGTGAAGCCAGAGGGCATCATGCCACCATTCACGCTGGTTCTCCTAGAGACCCAGATGACCCAACCTCAGCTGGCTGCTCACTACCATCCAGGAGTATCGAGGTCACTCCTTCTCAAGCTCCTTCCAACGGCTCTTCCCCCTTCCAGTGTCCCAACTTCACTGAAAAATAATCAAGGCCATTCAACATGACCTAACAAAACTTCCCTTTTCATCACTCTAAAATGCCTCTTTACCATCTATCCTTTTTTCAAAGGAAGAAATGTCCCTTTTCTTTTCCAAGTTTCTGTTTGTGCTTGTGAATCCTTCCTAGGACATTGTTCCATCAATTATCAAAGTTCCCGTCTCATCCATTTTCCCTTCTCTTCTTTCTGACACCTCTCTTGCCTAGAAAAATGCCCAAATTTCCCTTAAACTTAGAACACAACCTTTTGGCCAACTCCTTTTAAACTAAACCCCATCTCTACCCTTCCTTTTACTGCCAAACTTGATCTATCCTCATCACCTCCTTAACTCCTTGTAATCTCAATTTTATTCCAATTGCCTCCTGAAATCATTTTTCTAAACAATTAAAACAAAAGAGATTTACTCATTAGACCCAATGGCCTATTCTCAGTTTTTAGTTTTCCTTGACCTGGCTATAGGGTTTTGCTCACTCAAGAACTATTTACTAAACATCTATTTGGCAAGGCCCTGAGCTGAGCCCTGTGGGGAATAAAGATGAGTGAGGCCCTGCCAGGAACTTATAAACTAGTAGAAGAAATAAGTACAGAAATGCATCAAGTGAGTGCTTTTTCCTTACAGTCCCAGCAATTTGGTTATAAAATTCAATGATTTTTTTCACATTATTTTGTGTATATGTCTAATCACCGAAGTTAGAATAAAAGTTCCTTGAGGAAAGGGACCTTTTCTTCTGTCCCCAGTTGTGCCCTGCATAGACCCTTGGCCCTGATAAATGTTTGTGGTAGTCAGCTTCTGCAACGGCCCCAGAGATCCTCACCTTCTGGTAGTCGTGCGCATGTGCGGTCTCTTCCCATATTGAATAGAGCTGACCTATGCCACCAAAAGGTTATTGAGGAAATTATGGTTTGTGACTTTTGAGGTTTGGTCATGAAAGACATTATGGCTTTGCCTTGCTTTCTCTTGCAAGATCATTCACTCTAGGAGAAGCCTGCTGCCGTGCCATGAGAATACTCAAGCAGCCCCATGACTGAAGCCTCTTGCCAACAGCCAAGTGAGTTCTCTTAGAAATGGATCCTCCAGCTCCAGTCAAGCCCTCCAATGACTGCAGCCCTAGCTGACCTCTTGACTGAAATATTGAGAGAACCTGCACCATTACCTCCCAGCTAGCTGTTACCAAATTCCTACCCACAGAAACTGTGTGTGATAATACATGTTTTTTGTTTTAAGATGTTAAGTTTTTGAGTAATTGTTACACACGATAGTTAATTCAGATTTTAGTACCCAAAAGTGCAATAGTGCTGCTATAATAAAAATCTGAAACATGGGTATGGCTTTGAAACAGGGAAGCAGGCAGAAGTTGCACGGACTTAGAAAAAACTATTAGAGAAGCCTGAAGAGCCCTGAAGGTTCTGACAGTAGAAGCTTGATAGCCTTTGAGGAGGCTGCAGGCGAGGCTTAAAGGAAAGAAAGGAAAAAGCTATTGGAAATTAGAGGAAAGTTGATCCTTCTTATGAAGTGGCAAAGTGTTCAGCAACATAATAGAAATTAGAAAATATACCTGATGAACTGGCTATCTAAGGAGATTTCCAGTCAGAGTGTTGAAGCTGCCACCTGGTTTCTTCTTGCTGCTTATGGTAAAATTTAAGAGGAGAGAGATAAGCTAAAGGAAGGGCTGATAAACACAAAAAGCTCAGGAAGTGTTATATTTAAAGTTTCCCGGTTTGCCCTTCTAGGAAACTCTTTTGAGGGTACTCTTAGAAAAATATGGTCTAAAGATGAAGCCAAGGAACTGACTATTAAATTCTTTAAGATCTCAGAGAGATCCAAGGTTGTGGTTGGAGAACTATTAAGTCAACAGGGCTTCTAAGAAGTGTAAGGATGTTGTCCCTCTACAGTCTCAGAGAAGCTCAAGAAAAGAAGGGCTTATCTTGAAGCAATTTGTGGATGTTGCTAATGGAGTGAACCTCAATAAGACTGCAAACCTACAAAGTTTTATCAGACCCACAGACTGTATTTTCAGAAACATAGCCAGCTTTCATTAAAAGAGACAGAGATAGTATAAGAGCGAAAGCAGCCTCTCGACTCAAACTTCTACAGGAAGAAACAAGCTGAGAAAACTATACAGCTGCTCACATGAGTTACCTTTTATGGAAAAGGAAAGATGACTTAGAGGGTGGAGCTAAGAGTCACTGAGAATCATTCTGGGAAGGAATGGCACTATCTAGTGAGGTCTCCTATGAACAGCCTGTGACAAACTGAGGCTTCCTGCCAATAGTCACGTGAGTGAGCAATCTTGGAAGCGCATCCTTCAGCCTCAGTCAAGCCTTTGGATGACTGCAGCCCCGTTGATATCTTGACTACAATAGTAATCACTGGGCTAAGTTGCTCTTGAATTCTTGACACTCAAACACTGTGTGAGATAATAAATGCTTATCTTTTTGTTTTAAGTTTGGGGATATTGTGTCATGGAGTAATAGATAATTAATATAGTGTTCAATAAATATTTGTTGAGGAAAGTAAAGAAATAATATCTCAAGAAGGAATATAACCAAATCCCCAGTGTGCCCCTTAATTAAGTGTAAAAAATCTCCTAAAATGTATACAATATACAACTAGGCTATTGGCAGGGAGAAAAATGGGCTCTTAATCCTATTTCTTCTGTATAGACACCTAATACAAAGAGGAAGCAAGCAGAAGTATCGTGATTCACTTTACCAGTTGACCACTGTCATCCTGTTACTTGAATGCTCAAGGAGTGTCCAATGTATATGTGGAGGGTCACGACAAACAGATCGTGATCTAGGAGATCATATTATATAGGAGTTAATGCTCATCATCCTCCCATTCTCCCTTTTTTCCTCTCTTTTATGTCTGAATCTGTCTTTGTCCTCATTGCTTCATTTTCTGGGATTATGTGAAAGAACTCAAGTATGGTAGGTGGAGTGATATAGTCAGGAAACCGCACCTTATCTTTGTACCTTTAGAAGCATTCCTTGGAGCAGGAAGGGTTTAAATACTAGATCCTAAGAGAGCAAACATAGATGCATTGTTCCAAGAAGTCAGTAAGGAAGATATAATCCTGCTTTTCAAATGAGTCCACTGGAATTGATGGAAATTTATCTCATAGGAAGAGTATTGTCACCAGACTGAGAGATTTAAGGGCCCCATGGGAACAGTGCTTTCACCGGGCCTGTATTCGTGGGTCTGGCCCTGAGTTCTCCAGAGTTCATGTCATTGTCTGAAAATTCCTAACGTAAATTGTTACCTTGATGAATACAATATCGTTGTTGTTTTACTTCTACTAAACCCAACAGTACCACTGAGGAATTATCCTCTGAGCTGAAAGATCCTAAAATTAGGCATGTACCTTGACTGCAAACAACGAAAGCCCTGATGAAAATGGCTTAAACAGATAGGAGTTCTCTCAAGTGAGAAAGCGCCCAGGAGTAAACAACCTGGGCTCCTTTTGGCTTCCTCTTCTGCCGTCCTTCAAGCACGGTTACTCCAGGTGGGCATCCTGGTCACCTTCCAAGCAGGAGGAAGGGAGCACAAGACAGAATGCGCAAGTCAGTCACAACTGTCCCTTTGGAAAAGCTTCCCCAGAACCTGTATCCAGCAATTCCCATTCACATTTCAGTGGCCGAACTGGGTCACATGACAATTCCTACCTGTAAAAGGTGAAGGTTTAGTCTTCTTGCCTCTTCAATAGAGGAGAGCAGGGAGAAGGGAGCTGTGAGTCTACCACACCTCGGGTTAAAAGAGACGTTGGGTAATTCTGGGACTCTGTCCTTCTGCCTCAAACAGGATTACTCCTTAAACATAATTCTCTCCATTAGAGTATGTAGTGAATATTGGCATACAGAAAGGTGTCTCTTGTCCCTCTTGCCTTTCACAGCAGAACAAAGCAGCGAGAGTTCTTTTAGCAAACAGATGCCTTGCGAGTTACTTCACTGGGGGTCAAACCTGTCCTCTCAGCAGCAAAGGTGATTATTTTTCTTAATTACCATTGCTTCACATCTTGTTATGTGAGCTGTTGGCGTCTTTATTTAGCTGATGACTTTTCACGATCATTTTAGATTTATTTGGGACCTAATTCACTTAACATAGCTTTTGCTGTGCAAGTTAATCAGGGGTCTCAAAACTCTTAATTAGCTCAATATTTTACAGTGAATACCACCCTGAGGAATGCTTTACAAAAATGATGACAAGGCACAGGGTCTGTAGCTTTCAGAATCAATAAGTTACCAACTAATGAATTAAGAAGGTTTTGAACTTACACTTCACTACAGGGTTCATGTAGCAGATGCACAAATAAGCATTTGTAAACATAGCTAGTTCTTTATAGAAAACTTCCATTAACCCAGCAGTTGGGTATAGGAGAATCTCTGTAGTCTTACGAGTAATGATTAAAGAACGTACCCCATTCAATAATTAAAATGATCTTGTTTTTGCCACCATTTCTTCAGCTATTTCTTTTTGGACAAACTGTTTTGTTTTGTTTTGTCATGTTTCTACCAGTCCTGAGTTTTGATATTGGTGGAAGTCACTGAAGTAAACAAAAATGCCCTGTTGAAGTATCTCTCTCCATACATCAGAGGTAAGCTCAAAATGGATCAATGGAACAGAATAGAGTGACCTGAAATAAAGCCACACAACTATGGTCAATTGATCGTTGACAAAGGAGGCAAGAATATACAATAGGGAAAAGACAGTCTCTTCAGCAAGTAGTGTTGGGAAAGCTGGACACCTGCCTGTAAATCAGTGAACTTAGAACCCCCCTCATGCCCGACTCAAAAATAAATTCAGGGCTCCCCTGGTGGCGCAGTGGTTGAGAGCCCGCCTGCCAATGCAGGGGACCGGTCCGGGAAGATCCCACATGCCGCGGAGCAGCTGGGCCCGTGAGCCATGGCCGCTGAGCCTGCGCGTCCGGAGCCTGTGCTCCGCAACGGGAGAGGCCACAACAGTGAGAGGCCCGCGTACCGAAAAATAAAATAAATAAATAAATAAATAAATTCAAAATGGCTTAAACACATAGATATAAGACATGACACCATAAAACTCATAGAAAAGAACATAGGCAAAACATTCTTTGACATAAATCGTACAAATGCTTTCTTAAGTCAGTCTCCCGAGGCAATAGAAATAAAAGCAAAAATAAACAAATGGGACCTAATCAAACTTATAAGCTTTTGCACAGCAAAGGAAACCATAAACAAAACGAAAAGACAACTTACAGAATGGGAGAAAATATTTGTAAACTATGCGACAGACAGGGCTTAGTTTCTAAAGTATCCAAGCAGCTCCTACAATTCAATAACAAAAAAACAAACAACCCAATTGAAAAATGGGCAGGAGACCTAAACAGACATTTCTCCAAAGAAGGCATACAGATGGCCAACAGGCACATGGAAAGCTGCTCAACATCACTAATTATTAAAGATGCAAATCAAAACTGCAGTGAGGTACCACCTCACATTGGTCAGAATGGCCATCATTAAAAAGTCTACGAATATTGGAGAGGGTGTGAAGAAAAGGGAACCCTGTTACACTGTTGATGGGAATGTAAATTGGTGCAGCCACTATGGAAAACAGTATGGAGGTTGCTCAAAAAACTAAAAATAGAACTACCATATGACCCAGCAATCCCACTCCTGGGCATATACCCAGAAAATACCATAATTTGAAAAGATACATGCATCCCAATGTTCATTGCAGTACTATTTACAATAGCCAGAACATGGAAGCAACCTAAATGTCCATGAACAGATGAATGGATAAAGAAGGTGTGGAATATATACATACACACACACACACACACACACACACACACACACACACACACACACACACATAATGGAATATTACTCAGCCATAAAAAAGAATGAAATAATGCCATTTGCAGCAACACAGATGGACCTAGAGATTATCATACTAAACGAAGTAAGTCAGAAAGAGAAAGACAAATACCATATGATATCACTTATACATGGAATCTAAAATATGACACAAATGAACGCATCTATGAAACGGAAACTGACTCACAGACGTAGAGAACAGACTTGTGGTTGCCAAGGGGAAAGGGGGGTGGGAGAGGAAAAGACTGGGAGTTTGGGATCAGCAGTAACAAACTATTATTATATATAGGATGGATAAACAACAAGGTCCTATTGTATAGCACAGGGAAATATATTCAATATCCTGTGATAAACCATAATGGAAAAGAATATGAAAAAGAATATATACACATATATATGTATATATAACTGAATATGTGTATATATATAAAAAACTGAAACACTTTGCTGTATGACAGAAATTGACACAACATTGTAAATCAACTATACTTCAATAAAATTTTTTTAAAAAAGAAACAAAATGCAGGGACCCATCCTCATGTAATTTACAATCCAAGACTGAAAATACAAATGTCAAGGAACACAGGGAAGTCATAAAATAGACACACCACTTAAAAATGCAAATATATTTGCCCCCACCAACTGTGAGCATCTTGCATGTACCGGCTACCTTCACTACTAAATATCTAAATAGTGCCCTGAAAAAAAGTAGGAACTCAGGGAATATTTGCTGAATAAATTATTTTCATAGTGATAGAGAGTAACAAGGAAGGGAGGAAGGATGAGAATAGGCAGAGTACCTGGCTTAGGGTAGGCAGGAAATAAATATGCTTGCAGAAAGACTGGGATTTTTCTTTTTCTCCCAGATAAAGAATTGTAGAAAACCTGAGATCTAAAGGAGCAAGAAAGTACATCTGTCTTGGGCAGGGGGGTGTTTGAGAAGTGAGGGAGACCAATCTAAGCTTCTAGGCGCTAACCTGGAAGGCACAGAGGATGACATGTGAACTTCAGGAGAAGCAGAGAGAGAAGCTAGGGAGTTGGGAGAGGTCAAAAGAAGGGAAACACTCCTGGACTCTGAGCCTCAGTTCCCTCATCCCTAAAATAAGAATAAGTAATATCTGCTCTGCCTATTTCAAAGTGGTGTTATGAGGATTAAATGAAATGGTATGTGTAAAAGTGTTTTCAAAACTTGAAAACACTGTATTAATACTACAGGTCCTTTTAAAGATATTTTTGGCCCTGGAACAAGTAAGCAGGTGTCATCGGGATGGGAAACGTGGCATAGAGGCAAGTCACAAAGGGATCATGGCCCTTGGGAATAAATGGCTCAAGGGCACTTTAAAGGGTCACAGTAGGAATCTCAGATATCCTACATTTTTAGGGCCCCAAACTTCCTGAAATGTTTTCGTATAAACTGTGTTTATCGCTAGTGAGACCTTGTAAGGAATAAGGAGGCTTCGACTCCAGAAGTTAATGGGCTTACCAGGCACACACAACTGGTTAACAGCAGGGTTAGGACGAGGCTCAAGCTTCCTGGCTCGTAGTCTAAAGCTCAGGCCACTCCGGGAAAACCTTCCAGCATGATTTAAACCCATCAGCACCAGTTCCCTTTGTTTCAAGGTACAAGTTAAAGAGCAAGTACAAGGAGAGATGATATTACTTCCCTGGACTTCTGATATCTCACCTAAGAACAATTTTCACAGGGAAAGTAATGGGCACCATGTTTTGTCTAAACTGATTTCCTTTTTGCGAAGCCGAATCTATTTTCAGAGGAGGAAACTGGGTGCTTATGACCTCCCTGTGGAATTCTGTGCAGGAATTTAACAAGATGAGAGCATCACAATGGGCAGGCTGACAAGGCTTCATAATGAGAGAGCTAGACCTGCATTAGACTGCAGAGGGGTCCCATCTGTTGGAGAAGTTCTCTGCTTTGAGCTAGATTTCTTTGTCTTGCAGCTGGGCAATACACTGATTTAGGTTGTTAGGCTAATGAGTTTGTCTTAATCACTTCAGACTGCTATAATAAAAATACCATAGACTGGGTAGCTTAAACAGCAAACATTTATTTCTCACAGTTCTAGAGGCTGGGAAGTCTAAGATCAAGGCACCAACAGGTCTGGTATCTATTGAGGGCCTGCTTCCTTGCTTGTAGGTAGCTACCTTCTGCACCCTCATGTGGCTGAGAGAAGCCTTCTCTCTCCCATCTCTTCCTACAAGGACACTAATCTCTTTCATGAGGGCTCCACTCTTATGACCTAATTACCTCCCAAAGGCCCCAGGTCCAAATACCAACACATTGGGGATTAGTCTTCAAGATATGAATGGTGGGGGGGCAGCACAAGCATGCAGGTCATAACAGTTCTGAGCTCTTCCTGATCTTGCCTATTTGACCTGACATTGACCTTGTCTGATTTATATCCCTCCAAGAAGTATAGGCAACAGCCCATTTTTATTTCAATTACAATTACAGAGATCATTGTCCTTCCTACTAAGAGTAGGATGAATATGCAATAAAATAAGTAGTTTTGTGAAGTAAGCACTCAAACTAATAAAAGGCTTGTTGGGCTTCCCTGGTGGCGCAGTGGTTGAGAGTCCCCCTGCCAATGCAGGGGACACGGGTTCGTGCCCCGGTCCGGGAAGATCCCACATGCCACGGAGCGGCTGGGCCCGTGAGCCATGGCCGCTGAGCCTGCGCGTCCGGAGCCTGTGCTCTGCAACGGGCGAGGCCACAACAGTGAGAGGCACGCGTACCGCAAAATAAATAAATAAATAAATAATAAAGGCTTGTTGCCTGATAGAGGTGACCTCCTTCTTGCTTCACGGTATAAATAACTAACATTACCCAGGCAAATCCATATTATAAACTTTTTATGAAGGAATTACACATGCATAATTTATATGTGTACACATATTTGTAGATTTTTGTGAACCTTACAAAACCAACTTGGAAAGATATTTCATATTGCTTTTATGGTCTACACCACACAATTAAGCACTTAATTATACACTAATTCTTTTCATGTTAGTTTCAAAAGCCCTTAGAAGTTGAAGATCATGTACTAAACTTCTTTTATGACCTCCACAAGACCTAACACAATCTTAAGCATGTAGAAGGTATTCAAGAAATATTTTTAATTGATTGATTTCAACAGATAAAATGCTAATCCTTAAGTATTAATAAATAGTTGGAGAGGTAAGGAGAGTCCAGTTGATGAAGAGCTGTAAATGTCATGTCAAAGAAGATGATAACATCTGCAGCTTAGGAAAATGACTCTAAAAGCATGTGGAGGCTAGAGCTAAAAGGAGAAAAGAGGTGGAGAGCTGATGATAGCAGGGAGATCTATTGGAAGCTGCTGAAATGGTCCAGGTGGGGAAATGTCTGAATAATGGCAATGACAAGGATCAAGGGAAAGAAAGACAAGACTGAATCAAGAGATATGTAAAAAAACACAATCAGTGGGAATATCACTGGAGTGGAGAAGAAGGGAATCTGCAATGACTCAGGTTTCAGGCTTCGATAGTTGTGTCATTATCCAAAATAGGAAATGCAGCATGATAAAGAGGTTGGATGTGGGAAGAGGTAAAGAATTTCAGGTTGGACATTTTGAGTTTGGGGGAATCTAGATAAAAACGTCTAGTTAGAAGATATAAATGTATGGGCCAGTCTACAAGAGAAGAGGGAAGTTTGGAGTAGAGATTTAGACTTTGGGGTTGTAAGAGCATGGATGGTAGTTGAAGGCAAGGACGTCATTAAGAATACGCAAGAACGGATATAGAGGGAATGCATAGAGGAGGATGTTAAGATCTAAGGCAGGCCCATGAAAGAACTTGAGAAAGAGCTACTATAAGCTTAAGAGGTAAACCAGAGTGATGCTCTGAGGCCTTGTGGAGGTGGGAACACAAGATGATGACTGCCGTCAACAGAACCAAAGGCCCAAGGCCTCAGAGAGATCAAAAGCTGGGGGAGAAAAGGAGCTCTAAAGGATGATTGGTGATTAGGACTCAAATAAAGCTAATGTCAGATGGATGACAGTGTCCAGGATGTAGCCATAGGAGAAGCTTGTCCAAGTTGAATCCTGAAACCTCTTTTCTGCAACATGACCCTTCACCTGAATCTCAACTTTCTCTTTTTTTTTAAATTCACACCTTCTTCCTCTCTCATAATCTCACAATTTGACCATAGTTTAACTCACTCTTACATGCAATTCCTCTATCAGCTCCTAACATAGTTTCTGTTGTTTGTTTGTTTGTTTGTTTTGCGGTACGCGGCCTCTCACTGTTGTGGCCTCTCCCATCGTGGAGCACAGGCTCCAGACGCGCAGGCTCAGCGGCCATGGCTCACAGGCCCAGCCACTCCGCGGCATGTGGGATCTTCCCGGACCGGGGCACGAACCCGTGTCCCCTGCATCGGCAGGCGGACTCTCAACCACTGTGCCACCAGGGAAGCCCCTGTTGTTTGTTTTGACTGGGCTAATGGAGCAGTATCTGTTGAACAAAAGAAAAAAAAAATGAGGCTATTTGACAAAAGATAAAGCTGGGTTTCTGCAGACACAGCAGGAACTGTAGGGTACAGTCTTATTTTCCAGTCTTTTTGTAAGTGTTTTAATTAGATGCCATTTGCTGATGATAATTGCTGTGTGAGGGATTGCAAAGAAAGTTAAAAGGATACATCTCACACAATCACAGCAATCATGCTGCATGTCAGTGTAGGGAGGACAGGATACTGGTCACACCACATTTGCACAGGTCAGATGGCATATGGGGATGGAAACTTTACCATGCATGCTGGGAGGAATGGATATTTAGCCGGAAAAGAGAGGAAGCCAGAGGAACAAATAATTGACAAAGTACTTTAATATTGCTGCAGTTAAAAAATAGTAATAATGACTGATATTGATCGAGCCTGTGTCGGGTACTGAACTCCACATAAGCTTTATGTGCATTATCTTGTTTAATACCTAAACACTCCTAAGAGATAAAATAATAACTAACACATAAATCACTTACTAAGTGCTTTACAACAACCTCATGAATTAGGTACTATTATTGTCCCTGTTGTGCAGATCAGGAAGCAAAGGCATGGAGAGGTTAAGGAAACTCATTCTAAGTCAAGCTATTAAATGGTGGAGCCTGAATTTGAATGATGCAGCTGCAAAGCAGAGTCCAGCTCTTATGCAGAAAGTATTATAGTATTATCATAGGCATCTTACAGGTGAGGAAGATAACACACAGAAACTATAAGCCATTGAACCGTAGACACACAGCTAAATAGCGATGAGTGGAATTTGAAGCCATTGGAAACGAATTTGCAATTAGGCGGCAAATTATGGTTCAATATAAAAGAGGTTGTCTAATATATACACTACCAAACATAAAATAGATAGCTAGTGGGAAGCAGCTGCATAGCACAGGGAGATCAGCTCGGTGCTTGGTGACCACCTAGAGGGGTGGGATAGGGAGGGTGGGAGGGAGGGAGATGCAAGAGGAAGGAGATATGGGGACATATGTATATGTATAACTGATTCACTTGGTTATAAAGCAGAAACTGACACACCATTGTAAAGCAATTATACTCTAATAAAGATGTTAATAAAATAAATTAAAATAAAAGAGGCTGTCTAACTACCAAAGCTTCATAACAATGAGATAGGCAGCCCAGTGGGGTTCTGAATCCCCTGTGCCCAGAAACACCCAGGAAAATAGGTGATTACACAATAGTATCTTCCATTTACATCCACTTTATCATTTCCAAGGCGCTTTATAGGGAGACTCCCTTTCTTGGTTTGGGATTTGATGGCCCTGCTGGTTCCTCCCCGTCTACTCTGGTTAAGGACTTCGAACTGCAAGCAGATTATCTTGACCTGCCCACTACTAACCACTGTCACTGACACTTGAGTTGGTCTTAAAAGGTCCCAAAAGTTTTTTGACAACTAAGCAGCCTTTACTGAACCATTAAGCTACATTTGTGCATATGTGCTCTTCATTTATCCATCCACTCACCCAACTAATGGTTGTTGAGCATCCGCGAAGTGCCAGGCACTGTCTAGGTGCTAAGGATGCAGTGAGGAGGAAGGCTCCGTCTCTGCAGCCGCAGTTGTCCACAGCCCACTCATAGTCTGCCCATCCTGGAGGTCACCTGCAGACAGGTCCCATCCAGGCCAAAGGCTTCCAGCCTCTCTGTGCCTCAGAGTGCTCTCTGGCCCTGGCATGCTTGGCCCATGCAGAGGAGCATCCCTCAGCCCATGCAGAGAGGAAGTTACTGGATATGTGCCCCAGCTTCCTTGCCCTTAGGTGGGACAGCGTGAGGTATGCTCTTTACGGACTATTCAAGCTCCCCCCCCCCAACAGAACTCAGCCCTACAGCAGAAATGTCATTAATGCTCCTTCTATTGTCTCTCCTCTATTCCCTGTCTCTTTTCCTCGCTTGCTCACTGTGCTTCTTAGGATCATTTCCTAAATAAACTAATTACACCCAAATCCTTGTCTCAGGTTCTGCTTTGGGGGGAACCTGTCCTCCAGGGGCTTTTGACTTAGTGGTTAGCACATGTGTATTATTATTGAGGCTGCAGATTCACTTGAGTAACCACAGTGAGAAAATCAGAGGCGCCTTCCTTAGGAAGGACAGATGCATCACGTGGCTGTCCCTTTCAGTACCTTTAGGTCAGAATTTAATGTGGAAATTAACACCCAGAGACACCTGCAGGGCAAAGCTAAGCCAGAGCTCCCTGCTGAGAAGTGAAGTTCTGGCACGTGGAGATGGCATTTCCAAGTGCTCTGCAGGCACCATCATCCATTGCCTGCACAAGAGGAGAGAGGGAAGAGTACAGAGGGAAAAAGAGAGGTTGTGGTACAGTGCCCTGTAAAGGCCTGATTTTAGCTACTGATTCCATGTCTTCAGTGGGAAGCACAATCTGACTCAGCTGGACACTTTGCCCCCAGACACAAGATCACTCCTGCAGCAGCTTTGGTTGTCGGCTGCTGGCAAACCACTATACACCCACGGGAAACTTGAGACATCTGGGACTTCCTGTCCCCAAAAGAGAAGCGTCAAGAGGAAAGGAAAATAACATCTGACAAGCAGCCTAATGTCCTTTGGTACCAATGTCCTTGAAACACAGATTTAAGCAGATTAAGATCACAACCATAGCCTTCTCTAAGACCAACTAGGGTTCCCTTGTCAGACATGATTTTTGCCAAGAGGATCACAGGGTGAGCTTTAGGGTCTGCTCCCTACTGAATCTCAGTTAAGTTTAAGCGTGTTTAGCAAACTGTTGGAAAAGGCTCAAGACCAGTCCATATCATAAGCTGATTTACACGAAGGCTTTTATTGTTATAGGGAGGAAGCTTTGAGCTCTGCTCTCTGGGCGAAAGAAAGCAGACATGCGGTGTCTGTCCCCTGCCCTGCCCCCATTTAAGTCCTGTGGAGAGGATTTCAGAAAGAGGCAGAAGGCACTGTGGTCCTGAAGCACTCGATGGCTTGTGGAGGGCCCCTGTGTTAGCAGTGGGACAGAGTGCAGGGAAGCTGATCCTCTCCATTGCCTCCTGGAGCACAGCAGGGCAGTGAGGCTGGCGGAAACGTGGGGCTGTGAAGTCATCTCCTGCGGTTTCAGGCAGAGGGGGCCTGGTGGTAGAGGGAGCCAGCAGACATACCCGCTTCGCTCACTGACTGTGTTTCAGCAGCCAGGCACCCTTCATGTGGATGAGGGCTGCAGACCACCATGATGGGACTGGAGGGGAGGCCCAAGACGGCTCTGGAGCTCCTATAAAATACCCCCAGGGATCCCAGAAGTAACTGGCAGACTTTTTTTTATTGGGGTAGAGAAAGAATTTGGCCTCTTTTACATGGAGGTAGGAGTTAAATTTGCAATTTTCTAAATCAAAGGTTGGGGAAACGGCCAAAACTTGTATGGGTACGTGGCCGAGAGGCTGACCCAGTCAGTTGCTGCTCAACAGCTCCTGGGAAATGATAAGCAGGTCCACGTTGTCTTCAAGGGTCCCAAACTGCAGTCAGATCCAGCCTCAGTAGAGCCTGCCACCTCTAGGCATGGACAGTGAACTTTCCAAAAGCCATTTATTCAAAATTTGACTTTAAAGATTTCCAGCTCATCCTGGGGGGTTTTAACTCTTATTATAAACCTGTTTTGAATTTTGCACCTTTATTGTTAACTATTCTATGCATAGGTGCAAAAGCAAGGGCCTCTGTCACTCTGAACTTGAGTTGCCAGATTTAACAGATAAAATATAGGACATCTAGGTAAATTTTAATTGACATAAAAATGGACATTTTATTGACATAAAATATAGGACATCTAGGTAAATTTGAAACAACAAATAATTTTTAGTATAAAATTAGTATGCAATATACTAAAGATTATTCATTATTTATAAAAAATTCAAGCTTCACTGGGTGTCCTGTGTTTTCTCTGGCAACCTTACTCTGAAAAGATCTTTCCCTAGAGAGCAGAGCAGCCAAACATCTGGAATAAAGGAAAACTTCTGTGGTCCTTTTTCCTACTGGGTAAAACTGAAGTGGCTGACTAATTTGTCTGTCTTGAAATGTACTCTCCATTTACTTCCCAAAAGGATTGAAATGGCATAAAATAAAAGGCACAGACAATCATCCCATTAACATAGAAATAGAAATTCAAAAGAAATAGAAAGGGACGAGGAAGTTTGAATTCCAAAAGCCATATGGTTGTGGTTGATCTTTACTCTGCTTCTCCACTGCTTGGCAGCCCAAAGCCAAAAGAAAACATGATCTGATACAAGAACACGGGCGATTAAGGCTTTTCTCTGGTCCCAATTCTTAGAGGGCTTTATCATATGGGTCATTATATATAAAACAGTGTGCTAGCCAGTGTGGTCCAAAGGGAGGGCAGCTTAGGGAGTGCAAGCACCTGGAACACCTGGTTTGAGGCTCAGCTCAGCCTCACACTGTCACTTCAGTTCTTTCACTTCATTTATTCATCTATAATATGACTTGCCCCATTAAACATATTACAAATATAAGATATTATCACTAGAGCTAGGACTAAGGATACCAACACCAGCAATAATAAAAGTGCATTCTACGAGGGTTTTATAAAACACACTCTTCAAATGACTATTATTACATTAACCCTTGATTTAAAAGACTAGGAGACAATATTAAAATGTAATTCAGCAAGGGCCTTTTTGGCAAGGCAGGTCAAAAAACCAAAGTCATCCTGGCTGACCACCTGCCTCTTGGACTTCTCAGACAAGTGATGCTCAGGGCTGTGACGTCACAGAGCACAAGTATGCCAGTGAGTCTTTCCTTTACGATTGCTAGTAATCTCTACAGCCTGGAACCTGAGAATAAGTTGTCTTGACCTAAAAGCAAGCCACAAGCAAATGGGAGTGCCCATCCAAACACAAGGCAGGGCTGCAGGCCGAACCTCTTTCAAGGAATTGGCAATGGTTGGCCAGAGTGTCAGAGAAGGAAAGACATGTGTCTGTGGATACCACTGGATTTGCAGACAGGCTATGGAATGCAAATGCTTAGTCACTGAGAATTGGCTGCCAGGAGCTGATGGCATATCAGCATGACTATCACAAGCTTCCTTCTGCATCAGCCACATTTGTATGGTGCCCTCTTCTCTTTTGAATGGGAGGGTCAGAGGGCTCCCCTTTTGCTCACAGAATTCCTGGAGAAAATATGCTTCATTTTAGAAATAACAATATAATAATAATAACAACAACAACAATAATATAAGTAATCATTATATCTGTGCTGTTTTATACACCTGACTTCATTAAACCCTTGTAAAAATGTTCTATTATTACTCCCATTTTACCGTGAAAAACTTGGTTGAAGATGATCCTTTCTACCAGGTGAGTAGGGGAAAAAAGACCCCGGGACTCTGGAAAAGAAGATTGTTCCATTTTCTGTTCTTATTTGCAAGGCTGGTTTACTTTAACTGGGAGAGTTGCAAGACCTGAGGCCCAGTTGATTATTCACAAATTTAAATAGTGACTGAGTACCTACTATGATAAGAGCTTTAAGCCAGTCACACGAGGAATGCACAGATGGCTCCTGTCTGCACATGCTTGCAATCCAGTCTGGTCTGCAAATTAACCAAGGT